>NW_009260028.1:685402-725974 GCF_000687185.1 Egretta garzetta | reverse complement strand
CTACACACCACTAGTTTTATTAATACATTTAATTTATAATATGCTCATTTTAAGCTGGAAGACAATGGTGAAACACAAGAGAAAAGAACAGAAAAGGAAGAAAAAAACCCCAGCCAAAAACCACATCCCCACCCCCACCCCACAGGAATAGATGCTATATATTCTACTAAAAAGTGAGCAACATAAATAAGTTCAAAAGACAGTCACCTATTCATGGTGAAATGGAACCCAGATGCTAACAGCTGAGAAGAAACGTGCCTCAGAAACTTGATTGCATAAATATCTTTCACGAAGGATTTTCATAATCCTCTGAGTAAGCCAGTGTCCACCACACCACTACCAACAGTAGTGCATTAGACTTTTCTGTTCCATTTGGTTGGGAAAATCTGGTATGGCCATAGTCCATCGACAACTTTTAAACAAGAGCATAGAACATGGCAGTGACTTTTGTAGCTATGGAATTGGTTTAATTCAGACTCTAAAATTAGTCTTACACAATCTCATCATCTCCAGATGCTCCTTTATACTCATAAATCCACTTAAATGTTTATATTGTCCCATGCAAAGGGGTGAATGCCTGCTGTGGATTGTTGCTCCAAGGCAGCAATAACTTACGATGTCTTTTCTGTAGCAAGTTGCAGTGTTTTTTTGAAGTGCAGTCTACAGATGCTTGCTCTTTCCATCACACCTCCCACATTTCCACAAGCCACAACATATTTATGCTTCAAGACATCTTCTGGAACAAATCAGTTTTAGTTTTGAATTAAAATACGGCATGACATGAGACAGATATAGCTGGGGTTTCTCCTATGAATAAAATTGTGTGCTTTTAGAACAGAGACCAAGCAAACATCAAGCTTGCATATACGCCTTACTTCCAAGCCAAGGAAATAGCTACCATATGTATTAAAAACTCAGTATCGAACATAATTAGATTAGATATAACACAACTGGGCCCCCAAAGACCACCATCCAATCCTACTCATTCCATCTTTGGGACCAATTATCATGTTATTATACTGAGTAGTGCTGACAATCCATCAGGGAAGAGGACCCTATTGTGTTGCCAATCAAAAAGGCAATTCTTGCCTCAAACACCATCCTAATATTTTGTCAGTCAAATTCAGCCTTGGTACATAAGATCCCTTCCTTGATCTCATACACAAGGTTAGCCCTCTTCTCCCACCACCATAATCTCTTTTGTAGTTCTGACTACTGAGGAAGGGAGACGTATTCAATTTTTTCCTCTGTGGGTAAATATATTCTATGGATTTACTTTCTATTATTTTCTTTAATAAGAGGTTAAAGAGGATACAGAAAGAAAAAAAAAAACACCCAAGAAAAAGAAAATAACGAAGAAGATTGTTGATAATGCACCCCTCTAAATATTAAGCAGGCATTAGCAACTGTGTCATACTTAGCACTACATATAAAAATAAGATGGACAGCAAACTAATTCTATTTACAGTATTACATACTACCGAGATGCTAGCAAGACTAGGAAGGAATGTAATACAGCAGTTCAAGGTGACTAGAAACCAGGATTCTTGGTGTTTATTTCTGACCCTGCTCCTAGCTCAATGGGTAACCTTGGGTATATAACTTAAACTCCTCTGTCCCAGACTTCAGCTGACATAAATTCACAAGGTATGTGAAATGACCTGCACGGTCAAGCCTTTGGTCCTCTACATCCTAGTTTCTTTAAAAGTGAGGCAGATAATTAAATAATTAGTAATATATTAATATGAACACTATTCTTGCTAAATGGTTTGGGATCTACCTTTGTAGCAATGGTGGAAGAATCAAAGAAAACATTTCATCATAAATTAATTTAAACTGAACTACAATTTCTGATTGCCTGTAATGTTCATCTACAGTAGAAATAAATATTAAACAAGTCTCTATTGAATATACAGAATAAATTGAGGTTGGTTGAAGTGCTGTTTTTATGTAAATTGGAGAGACAGGGCATCAGATTCAGTTTTTCACTGCATGCTTCACAAAGATAGTCCTAGGCACTAATGTCTAGAGTTTTAAACTACCTGCTTCACTGCAAAGCTTAAATAACCAATCACTCTGCCAATGCGTATGCCTTTAAGTCAATGCTGTGTTGACTCTTCAAATATTTTCACTTTTTAACATAAACTTTTCAGACAAAAATCTCTCTTAGAGAACAAGGACCCTACACAACCAAAATGGAGAGAAGTTACTACTTTCTGTTTTTTCAGTCTCACCTGTTTAAGTACAGCTGACACAGCACAGATGCATGCATTACTCTTGTCTGGAGGATAGCCTGTTTACCAACCTTTTAACGACTTACAGTTGAAATTGCCTCATTTAGGAATCATGATGGTATTGACTATTAATGTGAAGAAGAAGAGCCTACCAGTTACACCAGGAGACTAAAAAAAATCTCTGCCTTGGGTTCTGTTCAAAGCTCTGGAGAGGAAAAAAGAGGCAGGTGGTATTTGCATACCTTGATGATTTCAAAATCCTGATCAGCAGCCATTTCCATTGCTACACACTTAGACACATCCTAAACCAAACCCGGCAATATGGGTGAAATTCTTCAGAACTTTGTGCATCCTACAGCAAAATAGCCGGTTTTCCAAACCATTACACCAGAAGATTTGAAAATAAACTGAAATAACATATACAATACTATCGTATTCATGCAAAACTGGTTGTCTAGATTTTTTTCCTTTCAAACCCAATAAAAGACACAAAAAGAACATCTTCAGGATCCTTTATTCTCTGCCAGTCAAACAGCTACCTAAACAAAGAAGCAGTAGATAATGAAGCTTAGTTATTATCTGCTATTATTGCATATCTATGAAGGCCCAAGAGAAAAGACCATCAACTACAGCCTCTTGACTACGTTAGGTAAAAAAATCATAGCATTACATGGTTTTGGTTAGGGGTCTGTGATACAGCAGAGCAGATTTTACAAGAACACAAAGTAGAGGAAAGCAACATATTTGATCTTTTTTTTTAATCAAAACAACAGCAAAAAAAAACTGTTAGAAAATGTACTTAAGTTTGGTCATACTATTTTGATGTTCTAAATCTTCATGACCGTTACTAACTGTCAAGTGAAAGTTCCATGAAATACTGTATCTTGCATAGATTAAATTAGGTAGAACCTATTCAATATCTTTCAGTTATTCATACAAATGTTAACCTCTGCATAGAAACTACCTTTTTGATAAAATGCCTCCTTATGTCTAAAACCAGCTTTTATTCCACTACCAGCTGCATTTTATTAGTTATTTTAGACAGCACTTTACTGTCACTGGAGAAGTTTCAAGTTTAATGCAACTTCTGCATCCCAGCTGAAAAAGTAGCAGCTATGAAAAGTAATTTTCAGTTAGTCACATCGTCACAAGTTGGTTTACATTTACACTATATTAAGTTAAATTACCATTCCAACATGAAACCCAGAAAACTGAAATTCACTTATGGAGAAGGCCCTGCAAAGCAGAAACCTTTTTCAAGTTGTGAGTGTGGTCTGTCATGTCTGCTTAATACATATAGTTTCCATTACTATTAGAGAGCTCTGTGTAAGTACTGATGGGGAACACACACTTATAGCCTTAGTCTCATGAGCAGTCAAGTATCACGAACAATCAAACATATAGTTTTTGTTTATTACTCTGTGTATATTTTTAGCGTCGAATCTTGGTATGTAATAATTCCCACAACATCACAATAGTCAAGGAGCAAATATTTGAGGAATGGGTTCAATAAACTTCAGTGCATGCCATAACTTTCTCAAACCTTGTGTTCTCCAAAAAAACAGAGTAAGAAGAGAAGATAGACAGCAGACTATGATCAGTTTGAATGCACCTGCACTCAATTTGATACTGAAAATTATGGTACCTCCGGGTGCATGTGGTTTCTACATATTAGTATATTTAACACTACTTCAAATCTGTGAAAAGTCCATGCAAAGAGCTGGATAGCAAGCTGACTCATTTTCTTCAGTTAAATACTGTTTTGTAAGCATTAAGCATCCACTGCTCAACTGACTGAGCAGCATGGAGGACGTAGTCAGGAGAGAGGACAAAGAAACAGAAGGAAACAAAACTGTTTTACGGGCTTCAAACAGAAGAATATTCATGTTTTCATAGCTTTTTGAGAATATTTGAGTCCCCATAGTCTGGACATGAAGAAGCTGAAATGGAGTAATACTTAATCTTTCATCATTTGGTGTGAAGGACTAGCGAACTTCTACCAAATGTTAGTACAGTGCTCATGGGTAAAAGGAGCTAAATAGGGGTGGTGGAGTGGAATGAAAACGATGAGCAAGAATTGTGGACACATTAATAATACGACCAAGAAAGTACGAAAACAAAAACAGAAGGTGGTGGGTTAGAAGGAATAAAAAGAGGAAGAGAAAATGAAATGGACTTTTTTTTCCCCTCGTTCATCAAGCCTGTAACCATGGGGCAGGACAAACAGAAACTTTGATTCTTCACTTCTTCAAGTTCCATTGTTGGACAGAACTAATAATGGACATCTCACAGGCTACTCAGCCCAAGAAAGAAATCAATTTGGAAAAGTCATATAAAAGCTATTCTAGTAAAAGGCACCTGCCAACTAATAGCAGCAGTTGTGTTACTGGATGTTCACAGATTTCGTTATATTTTGGAATTTCTCTTTGTAATACCTAAAGACCATGTCAGCACACATGTATTCCTATAAGCAAAGTGACTTCAAATACAGCAGAAAAATGTCTTTGAGTGCAAACTCTCTTCCTCCATAGTTACACCGCACTAGCACAAATGCTTTATGAAGTTTTACATGTAAAAATAGTCTGCTGTGCCTTATAATTTTTTTTTAAATTGAATGCAGAAAACGATAATAAATTACTCATCACAAGCTTAATGATGATTCAAACATTGGCAAAAATAGACAAAATGACAAACCGTTAATTTGTATTTTGAATCTAGGTAAAACTGAAATATGTTCCCTTAAATCAATCAGGTTTACCTCAGACATGCAGCTGTAATGTGGAATTGTGGGATATAAAAGAACCTAGCATTTTGTAGAAATCATTCTACCTTTCAGAGAAATGCATCTGATACTCTTCTAGAGTGGATTTCCATGACAATGAGGCTATGAAATTTTATACCAGCTGGAGATCAGCTACCATACATCTTTCTTCATCACAAGTGACATGCACTAGTTTGGAATTCAGAGTTACGCAGAATCAGTAAAAATCAAACAAATAGTGAACAAACAATTACACTATGTGGGTTTTTTTTAGCTTGACATGAAATATTTTCTTCTAATTAAGCTGTAATTTTTGAGGAAAATATCACAGGTGTATATATTTAAAAATTCATTATCTTACTACAGAAAAGAACCAGCACATTCTAAACCTTGTACTGTGATTTGGGGCATGAAAGAAAAGTGCCCAAAATATTTGCTTAGCATCAGAGACAGAGTCTCTATGATTCTAAGTATTATATAAAAGGGGAGGAACCAAAAATAGCAACATAATGTTTAATGTTCTCGTACAGAAAACAAAACACAGGAAAAAAAATGAAGATGATGTTTAGCCATGCCTTAATTACTAAGCCATGCTTTAAAAAAAATATAATAAGAAAGATATTTTTTCAAAAGAAAGAGTTAAGCAAAAAGGCTATTTATGCAGTTTTCTCAGCACTCAATATAGGACTAAAGAGCCTGCAATTTTCAAGGTGATTTGCAATTTCCATTAATTTGTTGAAGGTTTTGTAGCTCAATAATGAGACGCTTTCATCAGTTATTAGTGAATCAGAGCTGTTTGCAGCTTTAATTCAAACACAGTAAATACAAATGCAAATGTGCACATGATTTTCTATTATCATTTCTGGAGGGTGAAAGAAGGCAAATGATCTTCAGGAGAATAGGGGTGTTTATCATTATTTGCCTAAAATTGGTTAACAGCCCCATACTGCTGGAAGTGAACTAAGAATTGTTGATGAATGCCAATATTTGGGTTGTGAGGAACTGCAAATGGTCATTTGGCACTGCAGTGTTGTCTTTACCTCCCTAAAACCTGAAAATCTTAAGGTTTCATCTACTTTAAAAGACACAGTTTTAGGGCTCTGATAAAGATACGGTTTTACTTATTCATCAGCTTCTTGATTTGAGGGAAAAATTTTTGAACTTAGGATCCATGTTAATTCTGGCCTCTTAGATTCAGCATCTTAAAATCCTTGCCCAAGTCTACAGCCTACATCTGTATTGTGGAGTTCTGATAGAGTGGATTAAAATGGGACATTAAAAGGGAAGATTTACCTGACACTCAGAATAGTTTACAAGGTGACCAGAGAGGTTCCTAGCACCTGTTGAAGCTGATGTAAAAATCAATGCCAACACAATTTGATATCAGTGAAATCCCATTCTTTTAAAGCATCTTTCAAAGCATCTTTGATCAAGCATCTACCTCTACAAACCCAGTCCAGAGAGCAATAAACTGAATTTGTTTCTGTCAGTTAGCAAATACAGGATATTTCCTGCTTTCAAACTAAGCTGTTAATTAAAAACAAGACTCACATTTAAAGACGGATAACACAGAGGTTTTATTCAATAGCCACTTGATGGCAGTGTCATGTATAAAGTTAAAGTTAAAACTTTTTAAAGAAAAAACCTTGATAATAGTAAAAAGCCAACCCAAATGACACCTTGATTACTGCAGAATATTACCCTCCTAATAGAACACTTTTTAATGATATTTTGAAGGTCAGCAACCAAATCAATAAGCAAATGCATAACAATCATGAATTTTAAACTTCAAAAATGTTGCTATAAAGGTTATTCTTCTAAAATCAATATATGAAACACTTTTAATATCTGTTATGAATTTCATATTCATTCTAGCATGTAACCCTCCAATGATAACTCACAGTTAATTTCTCTGGGAAGAAACAATCTAAAAGAATTCCATGAGGATTTTCTAAGAAAGAGTTCACAGACACTGATGATAATAAAAATATATGACACTAATATTACCAGCACAATATAATTTCTGTAGCATATAACTATGAAAGTGGTTTATACTTCCTGCCATTAGGATGATCCACATTCTTTAGTCATCAAACACAGCCAAATAAAATTAAGAGAAGAGGTAAAGTAGCTCATGGAAGGATACAGGTCAAGTTAAAAAGCTGACTTTCCCTTCCTCTCCTGCCTTACTCATCTGTTTGCACTTCAGCCTGGAGAACAAATCCAGACTAACTGTTTCAGCCGAACAATGAAAAGGCCTAGATCCCTGTGCTGTAAGTGAACAATCAGTTAGGATCTGCCTTTGCCTCCCATGATGATCCAAATACGATGAAACCCAACTTCAGACATTTTTACACTGGTTTGAAAAACAGATCATCCCCAACATGTAATCACTGCTCAGCAGATTTAGAGCATTGGTCAATAACATATTGCAATAATGCAACTGCAAAGACAGCTCTGTGAGGATTGTATTCTACCCTTGATTTTCTAGAAAACATTTGTTTCCAGTACCAATCATGTATCTAGTGAAGAAAAGACAACTCTGTTATTCCAGTCTTTTAACGGCTAGGCAATTCCTTTAGACCAAAATCTGTTGTTCTCTTGGTTTATGATTGGAACTTCCACTGCCACCAATGATTATTCAACATACTGAGTGAAACAGGAAGAAATCCTTCAAGCAGTAAAACAAACAAAAAAAAAATCAATGCTCATAAATATCTTTTTGAGTTACAGAAACACTAAATAACATCCTGAGCTAATACAGAATTAATGCCCACAAAGTTTTCTTTTTCAAAATTTTTGGGGGAAAAGGCAACTTCATTCCAAGCACTAGAGCTTTAATGTTAGTTTTTCACCCAAAGCAAATTTTTTCAGTCAAGTTCTTAAAGCTCTGCAAATATGGTTTATATTGGAAGTTGAAACAAAAAGTCCACTAAATGTAGAATCACAAACAGAAGTAAAGTTTTAGTTCTAAAACTAATGGTTTACACTTCTCATTACTTTTGTGAGTCAAAAAATTCACATGGAGCAGTCTCAGAGGTTCAATTGTACTTGAGTTTTAAAATTAGATAAATGCCTTAGGAATGTCCAGAAAACTTAAAAAAAAATATTTCCTGCCTTTCCTTGACCAAAACCACTCTGCATGAAAAGAATCAACACTAAAAAAAAAAACCAGTAGCTCTCCGATGGTTTTATCAAACAGGATTCAACAAACAAAGGTAACAATATCAAACAGTTCTGGGACCATTCTTCCAAGAGTATGTCAAAAAGATATTTTTCAGGTTTTACGTAAACCCTGATGTATTTAAGTGTGACTTTCTAAACTTCTATTGATTTATAGCTCACTCAAATTTATATTTAAGCCATAAACGCTGTTTTGTACCTAACAAAAAACAGTTTACTAGAACTGGGACTGGGGGGTGAATAGGGAGGAAGGAAGAGAACTGGACAAAAAGAAACAATTGTAAATTCAATTTCCAAATGTAGCATTACTGTGTTCTTTCCTATACTGAGTACTGCATTACATTAGTCTTCATTTTAATATTTAAAAAAAAAAAAAAGGACAGAAGACTATGATAGTCTGAGGAAAAGTTATTTCAAGTAAACTTAAAGAACAAGAATCACATATGAATGAAATAACTAGCATTATAGCAGAAATTACTTCTCTTCATACACACACACATAAAAATGCTTAGGCTGCAACCTTAGTGATTTCGTCAACTGTATATGATTTACATACTCCTCAAACTAGAGAGCAGCCAACAGAGCTGCATCTACCTCAGTATTAATTTTTATAGAAGTCCTTTTTTATTGCTATAGGCCAAACTTAATTAGTTCACTGTTTGGAAGATATGCAAGTGTCATTACTGGGATTGATGGATTCCTGACTAAATCTCATAAACAGTTTATTACTCATCAGAAGATGTACTCTTTCAGCATGGTGGCAGACACATTGAAGTTGTCCTGTTAAGGCTAGTAACAAAGAATCTGGAGGACCGTCACTGTAGACCACAGACAAGTAGGCTTGAGAGCTGATTATAATCATGAAATCACAGAATAGAAACAAGACCAATAAAACCAAGTAATTTTATATTTTAGTGGTGAAACTGAGAAACAGAAAAGTTTTGTTTGTTCAGTTCTTCAGTTTCCTTGTGCAATTTAATTTTATACCCAGTGAATCACAATGCTACAAAACTGACCACTTTCGAATTAATAGCTCAAAGAATTGTCGAACATTGTAGAAAATGGCAGTTCGATGTCTGCAATGAGATTATGCATTTTGCTAGGAGCTGCCCAATAGGTGAGTTTAAATGTATTTCAAAGAAGAGACTGTAGGTTCTTCCTGCACAGGAGTGGCATTCTTGTTAATGGAAGAGAGTTATGTAGAGTGTGGAATGCCCTGGCAGAGGAATGAAGGTGCCATGATATATGCAGTGACAAGGTGGGAAAAGTAAGCAAAGTACAATGACTCCAGGTGAAGATAGGCTGCAATGGTGAAGAAGCTTATGAATGAGATGCCTGAGAGTTAAGGTGTCAAATTTTTACAAAAATTCCTTTCTTAAAAATGATGAAATTTCATGTTAAAGTTCTGAGAAAATCTTATTTTAACCTAACCATTTACTGTTAATCAGAGTTTTTTGTGTTTGGGGTTCTTGGTTTTGTTTTGCTTTTCTCATTTAAATTGACATTAAAATGACTTTAAAAAATATTTGTTGATGGAATAAAAATAAGATGCTTGCAAATGTTATTTTAGCTTTGAAGCTTTATACTGCCCTTCTCTTGGCCTGCTAAGCAGTTAATATTTCATACAACCAAACTGTTTAGATTTCCACATGCAATCAGTTTCTCTCTTTTCTAGGCAGAACTGATGAGCAATTACTACAAATGTTAGATGTCCTTTAGATATTTCTTTTTAATGTTGTTTCTATTTACTTGTTTCTTTTCTCTATCTGTTCTTGAAAGAATCTTCTCGCTTTGATCAATGTGAATCCCTTAATAATTAGGCGGCAGATTTTTTTATACAAAAATATATAAAAGCAAACTGCATATGCAAATTCATGAAAATATATAAAAATATTCCCCTATTTTGCTATCAGTTATCTACTTATTAACAAGTACATACATTACTGGAAAATTATTTCTATCTTTAATGGAACAGAATGGGCAAAACCAGAATACATGACAAAGAAAAATTCATTATTTTGTAAATTTCAGATCAGCTACATCTTTATCAGATACATGGAAGAGTATTTAAGATTAGCCAGACTGCTTGATCCAAATCTTTTTTCTTTTAAAAACTGATGTAATTTCCAGATTTATCTTATTTCTAACCTGAAGCAAAGAAACACAAGTATCAAAGTGCATCAAATAAATCATAATATATGCTTAATAGACAAATATGCTTGTTGTTTTTCTTCTACTTGTTAATGACCTTCCCAGATGTAGCATTTCCCTTAGAAGCTGCTGCTCTCATTCCAGCCTGCCCTTTTGCAGTGTATTTCACCATTTGTATCTTCATAAGCACTGTGAAGAAAATCTTGTAGTATGGTTGGTATCAGTGATGCTTGGTTTCAAATTTTATAACATTCTCTTAGTTTCTTTGTGCTATCCGATAAAATGTGCATGGAGAATAAATTTGCTACTCATGAAAAACAAATTATTTTACGGAATAGTGATCTTTTAATATAAATGTGAAACTCATCCCACGTGTCTTTGTTTCTCTATCTACAAACTAATTTCTTGTACCAAAGAATATAACTCTCAACAATTTGTAAATTAAGTGGTCATCTTTAAGGAGGAAAAAAAAGTACTTCCCAGGAATAAAAATTATACCAGATTATTTTTCTCTCTCTTCCCCACTCCCTTTTTTCCCCCCCTGCCTTTTATGACTACATATAGAACTTTCCTTCAGAAGTTATGTTAAGCTATACTGAGGGTACTGGCTGATATAATTGCTTAAGTTATTTGGAAACATACAATAGACACACACTACTTCTTCAATGGGAACAAAGCACAGCAGGATTGGCCCTACAGTAACACAACATAAATGAAGTTTTTTCTAGAATACAGGACTTTTTTTGTTGTTTTGTAATACTTAGAGCTCAGGACTTATTAACAGGCTTCCCAAACCTTTTAATTTAAACTCTGATTTAGCAAGATACTTTAGTACATACTTTATAGTATATGAGTAGTCCAACCAAGAATCAATTAGAAGCTATCTGAAAAAAACCCAGACAATATATTAAAACATCCCACTGAACCTGAAAATTAATGCTATATTTACTTCAGTCCATTTTTTAGGTTGCTACACTTGCTATTCTTTTACTACATGTAAGCAACATTACAACAAGCTTTTACAAAATGCCAGATATTTTTACAGAGAAATAGAAAAATAGAACATCTGCATCAATTTTAAGCATAAAAATGCAATTGGAAATAAAAAAAGTTAGATCTAAAACAGTCTGCAATAAGCAGGAGCCAAAATGTGCCTTTAGGTGCCTATTCCATTTGTCAGGCTTATTTCTCTTATTTCTAAATCATGAGCCAATGTTCTGTGATGTTTAAACTAGTCTTTAAGTTAAACAGAAATACATATCCAACTACATTTCAACATATTAGATTAGTTTAAAAAATAAACTATATTGGGAAAAAACCCTTCCACGACAAGACTAATTATCATAATGATTTAATGTCAGTTTCTTAAAGCATGGGAGAAGTTTGGGGTTTTTATTCAGTTACTGTTTGATGCTGTCTAGTATACACAATATGCCATGGTACACAATAGTCTTGTGTGTCCTAAATTATATTGCTTCTCTTTCTATGTATGCAAAACTGAATGGAATCCTAACAGTTTTCATACCAAGCTACTATGTATATTTCCATTTTATAAATAAGATGACTGTTAAATTCAAGGTGTTAGTAAAATAATTTTTAGCACACCTTTTTCATATCAGTTTATAAAGTTGATAATGTTCAATGAAGTATTGGACTGATCAAACATTGGCAGGCAGCTAATGGTTATCTCAACTAAGATGATGTTAACTTAAGAATGACAACAAAATTTCTGCTTCCAAAATTGATGATGCTAATCAAAACGTGGAAATTACACAGTCACCTGGAATGGATGGGAAAATTTAGGTGTGACAACCACAATGTATGTATTGCAGCAGTGACAAATTAAAGCTTTCAAGCAGCTGCAACGTTTTGAAGCAGGAAAAGCTGATAAAAATCACATGAGGTGTAACAGAGATCTCCTTCAGAACATACAATTGGGCTAAGGATAAAGAAAGACAGAAACAAAATTTTGCTCTGAAAGCAGGAGGAACCTACCGGATGGGGGTGGCGGGAGGGGAGGAGGGAAGGAAATACTGTCCACCAGAAAAAAAAGAAGACAAAAAACCACCTTGTGTTAAAGAGAAGGGCTGGATGGCATGCGACTTTCTTCTTTCTAGAATGGTAACATGGGAGGTCTGAAAGGGCCTGAATAATTTTCCTTTTTTCAAAAAGAAAAGAAACCTTGTAGGAACACTTGTTTTGGAAGAACCACCAGCAAAGAATATGTAGTTCAGCAGTTGTTTAACCCCCAAGAGCATTTATTGCAGGTGCATCTCAGAAAATGGTTGATATTTGCTTCTGGGACACCCACTGGTGGCACCTGGGTTCTGATGTATAAGTAGAACTACACATTCAACGACTTGAATGTAAAACTATTGCAGGAAGTTTCAAAAGTAGAGCAAAAGGTAAGGCAGAATACTGAGATTAGAGCTGATATAAAGATTTCAAAACTATGGAGATTTCCAGGACCAAAATTGGAACTACATCAAGTTCTGTTTTGTCATATTGTTTTCTGTGTTGGAGAAAGCAAAGGGAAGGTGTGCTTCACAATGGAAAGCACAGTCCATAAAAGGAAAGAATTTAGGACACTTAATTTTCCAACAGTATTTATACAAGAGACAGACTCCCCAGCTGAGGGACAATTCAAATACATGCACATGCAAAAAAATAATTTAACACAAACATTACTACACGATACTCTACTACACTGTCATGGGGCAGACATCTACATATAGCAAAAGACAATGGCTGTGATAGCTGATCGGGAAGCATGCTAGGAGGCATTATCTAAGGAAGCAAATCCTTTGTAACTGAGGTTGAAGGATGCTGGAAATGAAGGGCAAGTTTTGTTTTATGGATAAGAAAGAGTAGCCCCACAAAATAGACAGCAAGGTACTAAATACAAGGAATGAATCTAAACCAAATGGTGCCCTCCAAGACCGCACCTAGTAGTGCCCTCCAGTCACTTCTGGGCACTCAGTCAGTGGGACCAGAACAGAGCCAGTCTAAAGCAGCCTCCCTGCTCACCCAGATCCCTACAGTGGGGAAGTGGGATCCTCAGCACTGACTGTTTCACTTTGCAGATCAGGTCCGATTGCTCCTCACTACTTGCTAATGTAGACATAGCCAAACTATATTTATTTGGAGACTGAAGCAGGGCTGCATATGGAGAATTTCACCTTTGACAAGTACTAACTTCATTTACATTAACACCTGTCTAGACTGTTTTCCTAAGTATAAACATAAAAATCTCCTTAGTGTATTTGGGCCCTTCTTACTTAATTAACCATATGTGACGTAAACTGATACAACCCAGTTAAAGGTATGTCATTGTTGATAGGATCAATTACAGTCAGACATAAGTATTCATTGCTTATACCATCTGTGCTGTACTTCTAAGTGCAGAACCTTGTCAATGAAAGTATACACAGATTAACTGTATTCACTTTCATTAAAAAACACCAATCTGTTTTGTCAGCTCTAGGCACTTTCTGTTAAAAAGTTGCAATAATATAATGCACATTCACCTTCTTCCAGCATACTGTGGCTAGTGCTATACCATTTGAAGGGTTTAGAATACTATTTGAGACTATTCTGCATCTTGAGTGATTTTATTCTTAAGTAGTGGCAACTGTACAACAGTCTTCCAAAAATCCACTTATATACCAGCCCGGGAAATCACTGTGGTCACAGTAAGGAAGTAAATCTTGCCCATTCTGTTATATGCTCTATAACATTTTCTAAGGCTTCTGTTTCTCACTGCTGTTCTTCAATATTACAGGATCTGATCATATCACATTTGAAGAAGAAAAAACCCAAACAACAGTAATTCAAGCCTTGGAAACCTTCAGTTGTCATGTAGGTATGCCTACAGACAAAGACACACACATACATATAGTGGAAATACTACAACCAATTTCATACCTTTGATGTTAGCTGCAATGAGAAATTACAGTTAGATTAACTAATTCCTAAAGTTAATTAACAATTTCATGGATGAGTTTTATACATAAGAAGCTACAAGTTCAGAACTATATGTCTTGGAATGGGTCTTCTTTTCATTCCTATCTCAATTATGAGATAATTATTTTTATTTAAAACATAATTACAGGATAGGCAACATAGTCACTGGATGGGTGAGGAACAGGTTTTAAAGGAACAGTTTGGAGTATGGGAAAAAGCTACACTACCACATGCGTTTAGAGATCAAAATATCTAAAAGCAGGTTGAATTACAAGTTACATTTTTTCCTCAGAATTGGGGAACATAATGATTGGATAAAGTATGCTTCTAATCAGGCTCCCTCCAAAGATGACATCTTTAAGGAAGATTAGGTACCAGTGTTCTACTATTAAATGATTATAGTTAAAACTGTATTCAATCCAGGCCACATGAGAAAGCAGGTTGTGCATCTAAGCACATTTCTTCCTCACAGAAGATCTGAAGACCACACTTAGGGATCCTCATGAGTAAAAAGCAAGAAGGGATAAATAAGAAGCACTTTTATTGCTATTGTTTGCATACTGTTTTTATATCTCTGTTTAATTTGGAAAGGATTTAGAGGCACACCCATGTGGGAAGAGCCTGGTCAGTTTAAAACTGGAAAAAAAAAAAAACAAACCACCAAAAGAACCCCAAACCAAACAAAAGCCCAACCAAAAAACAACTTTTGGCTGATAAGGATTTTTCCCTGTGTTTACTGTAAAGTCTAAGGGCTTGGTCTCCACTTGTTTTACATATCAGAGATACTAAACCAATGAGGATACTAACCAACAGTTTTATAAAATGATCTAGAAGAGGAAGATTATGTAGAAGAGCTTGAATATGTTAATTCCAAAATGGGAAAAGTTAAAACAATGACATTGAGATTAATGATTAACATGTTAATTTCTTTAGTGTTCAAAAGAGCTGAAAATAAATCACACTTCAGGGTGTTGTAAAATACATATAAACAAGGAAACATATGGAATCTATAGCAGGCTGCCTAAAAGATCTTTATGGTTGTATATAACACAATTGCAAATACAATCCTGTTTACAGCACCTTCTAAATATAAAGGTTAAAAAGAAAACATAACAAAAGGAAATTTTGCTACAACATAAAAAGTCTCTCCTTCACCCACTCAATGTCACACAAGAATTATTTTAATGAAGCTCTGATTATGAAAGGATGGTACCTGCATTCTTCAGAATATAAACCAAAATATTTAGAGTAATCAGCAGAAAAATATCTGAATTCACTCACATAAAATTTTTAGGTAGTTTTCAGTAATATTTTTATATATTATATTGACAAAACAAAACCTCACAAATCTCTACACAGAAGAGCCTGAAATACTCTTTTCCTTTTGGTCTCTATTCGTAGTCTCAAAATCTTACCTATTTCTCACTTGTAACAAAAAATATATTTAACTAGCTCTATTGGATCATAGACAATCTGACTTTCACATTAATTTCTGACAGATACACCTTTGAAGAGGAGGCATTGTTTGAATCTCACCTGGAGGACAAGGTTAAAGTAAACTAAGCAGAGAGGTTTGCTGTAATATCACCAAACAACAGTTAAATGATTATGTGAAGCTGTCAGAATTGGCAGGTTCAAAATCCCAGTATAGAACCAAACAGCTTGCTTGATTTTTGAAGCCAAAGAAGTTAAGCAATGAGAAATTTGTTTGTGCTGGGAAAGCATTCTCTGTACCCTTTCATGCCTTCAATGAGTATTTTTCAAAAGGCAAGCAGTGGCATATTTGTCTTGAGGTTTTCTTACATTAGATAAGCCAAATGCACACATCTGAAAGCAAAAGACTATCTTCTGCACAGTGCAGACATACAGACATTCTATAATATGTTATTTTATTATAGATGCTTCCCGGTAAAGTATGTACACTTCCCACAGCCTGTGCTGTACAGTTTCAGAAATGTACCTTTTAATTAAAAGTATGCATTAATCGCACCTGTTGTTGGCTCTGCACTAAAATGTTTGGAAGAAGGCCCGCAGTTCAGATATCTGGTTGAAAAACTGCATACCAGAGATGGCTATGCAGGCTTTGGGCTGGAAAATAAAGATAAAAGTGTTAGATAAAGGCCTCAGAAGTTAATAGTGTCTGCTGCACAGTAAGTCTCATCACACTACCTCACTCCTTCCCTCTCTCCTCATTAAAGGCAGACTAACTGGAATGTAGTACAGCATCAATACAACTGTAGTAATTCTGCTGTGTTGCTCTAGGAAACAAACTTTATGAACAAAGAAAATCTGCAATTCCTTTTCAGATGGTTACACCTCTTGTTAGGAAATGTAACTAAAGAACTATTAGGTGTGTTATGTCACTCATCCTTACAATTAATGTATACTACAGAAGACATTTTAATAACCATTACATACAACAAGCTAGTGTTTCAAACATAACAAATTTCATAATTATCACTATTATCCATAATGATCACACTTCAGGAGAAATTGCCTTAGGAAACTTAAAATACTAAGGCTTCATTATGGTAAAGGGGCCCATGCTGAATTTAAAGTGGATTCAGGTGTTCATCTAACAGTTTAACGATATGGTTTGCACTGACAATAAAGGTGTGGCAATGTTGCTCTTTATTCCCCAAAACAATAAAAAAAACTGTCTATATTATACAACTTTTTATTGACAAGTCGGATACTTCTGCCTGTTTCATCATGAATAACATTACACTGTCTTGTAAAAAAAAATAATTAATTTGAAGTGGACAATATTAGGAACATGAAAAGATCAGAGTCTGCTTTTGGAAAACTGATTCTCTTCATTTGGATTTTTTTTCTGTATTCATGTCTGGACATAGTCTTGAATTAATTCTTGAGGCAAAAATTTCTACTATATATGTTAGTGAAATCCATCTAGAAAACAATTGCCAAATCAAATGGCTACAAGTATGATATACAAATTACAATACTTTGAAACTAATTTTATAGCAAGATTGTATAATCAACACAACAAAAAAAAAAAATAAAAGAGAGGTTTTAATGGTTAGGGTGCCAACTTTGAAATGGCAGATGTAGATCAAATCCCTCATTCCATCCCAGATCACTTCATCAGCTATGACCTGACCCCTGGTCAGAACCACAAAACCAGCAAGGTATCAAAAACTTTTCTGATGGAAGTTGGGTACTTTTGAAGATCTTGGCCTTGGTCTCTGTCTTTCTCTGCCTTTTCTGTACGTCAATAAAATGGGACTAGTAATTCTGTCCTACAGATTAGTGTAAACAGAGGGGGAAAAAATCCACAAATAGATTAAGTAATGCAAAATAGGCAACTCCCAGCCTGCACTGAAAGTCTGAAAGGAGTGCAGAGCAAACTGCCATAGTGCTCTGGAATGCCTTTAAGAACATTTGTGACAAGAGTTTACAGTCTGTCCCTTTTATTTCCCTCATTACAATTAATTTCTGCCTCAGGTCTACCTTATTCCTCAAGAATGGTCTTGGCAGTCACCAGTGTTCTGTGATCTCTAGCTGTGTCCTATCAATAATGTACCTAGGACTTAAAAAAAAAAAAAAAAAGAAAGAAAAAGGCTCTTTGTTTGATCCTAATCTCATGCAGTTTCTACATTTCAATTTCTACTCCTGGTTATCCAGGCTGATGTTCATTTCTAAACAGCAGTTTTCCCATGGTTGTCACTATCGCCGTTTCAAGTTTTCATTATGTTTGATTTGAGCGAAGTATCCTATTTTCTATTTTAGTGCTGCCTCTTCAGCGCTCTTCCTACCTACACTTTTTAAACACTGTATCCTCCAAGCTTTAATACACTCAGCTTCAGATGACCATCTTGTATTCAAGAGAGTTCAAAGATGAGATAAATTTCCAAAGCCCCTCTGGACAATGTTTGTCATCTACATATATGAAAAAAGTTGAGGAGACAAAGGATGGGGAACAGATGAAAGCTAAAACTGGAATAATACAATATTTATAAAATGCAGTGATCCAGAATACATCTGCCACTCAGTCAGTCAATCTCTATATTTATGTCCTTAATGCCCACAGAAGAGCCAAGAAACTTTTCCTCTTTCTTACTGCAGGTGACTGCAGCTGGCTGGCTCCTGTAATAACCAATGCCAACCACTCTCTAGGATGCAAGTGACCCCACTGAATTTTGTATTATATCACAGCACAGTGACACAACAAATTAAAATAGGTTTTACGTACAATTGACATCTTATATTGACTGTTCACAGTTTGTATTGTCTCTTCAACATGATCTTTATACTACTTTATGCTACTTCCCTTAGAGAGACAACCTCCCCATAATTTCTGAGTTCGGAGAGAATCCCGCCTGGCACTGCCCACTGCTTTAAACAGACCTCTGTAAGCCAAACGGACACTATGAAAGCAATTCATAGCCTTAGCTACTTCAATTACTTTCTGAATAGTCACATGAGGATACATGCATAAATTAACTCTGGTTATTTCTAAGGTACTATACTGAAATTTTGTTTAAATGTAAGGAACATAAAAACAACAATGAAGCAGCTGAGGCTGTTTGCTTTGCTACAGTGGAATATCATACTTGGTTAGATGTTGAGAATGAATTGTATAGCCAAGTAACAACAAGGAACAAAGTAATCTTCCCATTCCCATTTGTTTATATATATACAGAGGAACAACATTCAAAGTTTGGTACTGGTCTTTCAGCCTCAGCTTCAAAGTTTTCAAATATAGTTAAATGAAACCAAATGCAGTTAAATGAATACTAACTGATTTCTTATAAAACACTGAATTCTTGTGCTTTTTGTGGTTATCTGGTATGCACTTCCAATAACTGAAGCCAACAGAGCTCAGATCTGGAAAATCAGTTTTGCTGAAAATAGACAAGCAACTCTTTTCTAACATTTACACTAACATCATCTGGAAAAAAAAAACCAGCAATCTTTTGTACTTCATTTGAAAGGGTTGAATAAATGTCAGTACAGGGCAATTTTCCCATTCTGACCAGGACTGGATATCTCCATGAAAACACAAAATGGCTTGTAAATCAGATTGCTACTTACCTGCTCTTTTCTTCCTTCAAACTGCCACCGAGCACTGACCCAAATCTCACTGTCTGTACCATTCCCCAACAGCTCTGAATGAAGATGATTGCAAAGCGAAATGGAAAAATACCATAAAGTTTAAAAACAAGCTATCTCATATCTTCTCTCATTACCAGTTATTCAGAATTTCTTTTGTAATAGCATCTACTCTTCAAGGAGACAATTTTACTCAAATGATCTTGTCTAGTCTTCCTAACATTAAGAGGGGGATTTTTTTTTTAGTCAATGTAAATACTTCTTAGCTTATACAAGTATTGATGAATCCATTTTTATTAGATGTCTCTCAAACTCCACCTGGCTTCCAAGCAGATCAATCACAAATGAACTAGATGTCACTCATAACAGTGAAAAAGCAAACATACACAACACTTCATCTCTGTAGAGTACACGTGGAGACAGCCAGCTTACAACTCACATACTCATGCCATCCCCCATTCTACTTAATCTTTTAGAAGTAGCATTCCTTTTATCCAAATTAAACTTATACTACCTTTCTGATATCTCTCTGTGGACATCTGGCCATCAACTCAAGCTGGCTATGGCTAAAACAAAATTTTGAGACTGTCTCACAAAAGTCCCTTCCATGAAATGTTTTCAATCTTTCTAAAACCTTTAACATCTGGCCTTCACTGATAGGACCTATGAATTTCCTTCTGTGTCTTCACAGGTAGGGTGCTCCATATCATCAGCCACATGTATGGCCTTTCCCATCTACATTCCTCAATCAAATGCTTCTCCCATGTTCCCAAAAAATCACCTCTAAATTACGTCAAGGTATCCTCCCTCTGGCTTGACAAACCTATATGCTCAGATCATCCAAGATTTTTGTTGCCAATATAATATTCCTAGTCCAACAGTTCATGCTGTCCTTCCTTTTAGCTCCCTGGTCACCCCCTAGGGCAAGGTCTCACTGATATGCATCTCCAGAGTGGTCTATGCTGACAGTCTGCATTAATACACCTTGGAACAAGAATTACTGTATTATTTCTCATGTTTCCCATTGTGTGAGGGAGTAACAAGTGAAAATACAACTTTAACTATGTGATGTTTTGGTCTGCTATCACTTGCTCAGCTTCCCCCCACAACCTCTCTCAGCAAAATGGCTGGGTTTTCTTCAAAATTTTTATTTACCATAACTACTGAAAATGTAAGAACATCTGCACCAACTGAATACTCAGACTGCTTATAACGCTAACCCATGGTCAGCTATATCTCCTCTTCCAGCTACATTTAATTCTTATTAAGATTACATTTAAGTCTGTATGCCTTCAGGTTTGTAAATTCAGTTGTCTTCCATGAAAACAGCTTTTCAGCAAAATCAGACAAATAATCAAAATGTCCTGTTCTTTCTGCACTATGACCTTTTTGTGAATGAAATGAAGGAGGGAATGATCAATAATTCACACACTTTGGCACATCACTTACACAGATATTTAGCAGTTTTCACCTTGATTTGGTTATAAAAGTTCTCAATTTTTCACCTAATGTCCAACTTTGTTAATGATTCCTCATTTGTCTTCATGACCTACTTTTTGTGTTAGTCTTCATTTTGGTTTTGCAAAGTTGGAATGCCATGTCAATAATAATTACATAGATCATTCTCGAATAAGATGGTATCTCTGGTATATACCAGTGGATGAGGCATAATAAAAAAATAAAAATAGATGAGACATTTATTTATAGAGATCTAATGATGTGCTGATGTGACAGCATATATATGCATAATCATGTTGACTTTGAGAACACCAGTTAAAAATTAAATTAATAATGCCTTTCACTATGCTATTCTACTGATGTCCATTGCACTACAACTATTCTGAGCTGAATTAAGTCACAAAATTTTAAAGATGATTCAGAAATCAAAATACTAGACCTTTCAATAAAGGAACATAACCTTCCTGGAAGACTTGAAAGCTCTAAAAAAACAAAAACAAAGAGACAAACTTGGTTTCTCCCAAATTTTCATCTGACATCATATTCAGCCATAATTTCTCTAAAAAGATTCTCAAAATGAAGTCTGCTTAGCAAAGTTGATCAAAACCACTGACTCCACAGGATCTTGGAACAATATTTATATACACAAAACATTTAGAAAGTGTATCCAAGTTTAAGTGCCAATATAGTACCCATGAGAAGAAAAATTGTTATGCATTGAAACATTCGATATATTTAAAAAAAAAGACACTACATATTAATTTCCAGATGTGTGTATGTATGCATTTATGGGCTATCTTCTCTTGCTCAACTTTGTAGCCTCAAATTAGTTTCAAAATATGAGGTCTTGTTATTTAGTATGTACACATGTTAATGTATTTTATTTTTACTATATTTTACTATGAAAGTACATTAAAACCAAGAAACAATCCCGAAGAATAAATCTAGGTTTCTGTTCTCATTACAAAACAGTCTTTATAGGACAATACATAATTTATAATCTGAACAGACATCTTTCAATGTTCAGAAAGGACAATTGTCATTGTCTAAGTAACCTTTGAGCACATCTTTTTGGTCTCATTACTCAATGTTTTATCTCCTTTAATGAAGGTACTTTTCAGATCCTCTAAAACTTAACATGATATTATTAATTTCTGAAAGGTTGTTTCTGTGGCAAATGCTATACTATCCAAGCACTCCACAAACCTTCATCAATTCAGCTAAAAGAATACAACACTTACATACATGAGACCACTGTGTGGAAAAGTGCCACTAGCATTGTTTCAGTTTGATGGGCAAAAAATTATCACGGTCAGTTTATTTTGGGTACCCAAAACAAACTTCTTACAGACTGATGTTTTTAAGAGTACCTGTTTCTGCACATTCCAAACACATCTCCCCTGTTGCCTTTTGCTGGAGTTGTGAGAGTTCCCAGGTGCTGCACTGGAAGCCACAAGTACATCCCCTAAGTACTCTGGAAATAAGGAACAATAGGGGTCCATCTGAGAAGGAGTATGCATATGCAGTATATATATGACCTGGGTGGTGTGGCAGGCACAAGAAGATGACCCAGCTCTCCAAAGCACCAGTCACCCATTCTAAAACACAGATTAATTTATGTAAAGGGCTGATCCAAGCAAGGGAGATGTGCTGCCATGCTGTGGGGATCTCCGCTGTGAAGCGGCAGCTAGTGCTGAGGGATCCAGACCCTCCCCTGGCCCCCAGCACCCTCCTGGGCAGGTACACATGCAGCTGTGAATCCATGACATCAGACACGCTCCAGACAAGGTGTCTAACTCACTTTGATTTTTTTTTTTGAAACTCCATTCCAGAGAACTACTACATTTGCTCCAACATGGGGGCAGAAGATTTAAAAACTCCTTAACAAAACAACACAAAACAAAAGGGAAAGTAAAGCTTGCATATTTTAAATGTTCATCAAAGCAATTTTCATTCTGAACACTACCAAACAGTTAAATAATCTGAAGGGAAGCAAGAGCCCAGAAAAAGGAGAGTATAGGCCCTACTGCAATATAACCTGCGTAAAAGATGTTACAAGCAATCCTGTATCTTCTGTTCAGCATTTTAAAGAAGTACATAAATGAAATACTGCTGAAATAAAGCATAATTCTATATTCAGATACAAAACTAAAAATCTGGCAAAATCAAAGCCAATCCCTTAACAATAATAGTTACTAAAAACATAGGGATTTTATTATTATGCTGCATTACGATGCCTACTCAGTTACCTCCTCACTGCAGCATCATCAGTTCTCTGTTGTCCAAGGTAACAGGAGCCTGGATCCCCCAGAAACTGGGTGGATTGGGAGGCTGGAGAGGAAGAGGAGGGAAGGGGAACGGTGGAGAGGTAATACAGATAGTTTTAGAGAGAATGCCAAGACGGAGACGCAGCTCCACACAGCTGCCTGTGACGCAGCAAAGCTCTGCATCCATCACAGTGCAGTGCTGCTCTGAGCCTTTGCTTCCTGGTGGGCCAGGCACCTCACAGTTCAAACAGACTCTGCCAGCGTGGGTTCAGTGCCATGCTCAAGTTACTGAGCACTCTTGGGCTGTTTGGGGAGTGCAGAGAAAAGGCACTGCAGTGAAGTCTGATCTCTTGGGGTTACCAGCTCTAGCCCAGTGCTACCTCTGAGTGCTTGAATGTTTGCTACACCTAGCCTAAGACGACCTTTTGAAAATGGAGCAGGAGGAAGTGGTAGTGACTGCAAGTAGATTCACTGTGGGTTTGGGAGAGCTGACACTGAGTCCAAACTGATAATACCTGTTGGACTTGCCTCTGCACACATTTTCAGTGCTCCTCACCTAGGAAAATCGATGTAGGGGCATTCAAATTAGGTCTGCATGGAGCCCGTTGGGTTCCTACAGGGTTTACTAGTTAGAGCTCTATGCAGCAGGGAAGTAGCTAAGCTGTTTGTGGACTTGGGCTGGTTTTAGAACCGATACAACCACATTAATACAGCACTGAGATCTGAGGTATAAAAACATGGACCCGAATCATAGAATCATAGAATGTTTTGGGTTGGAAGGGACCCCTAGATGTCCAACCCCCCTACAGTGAGCAGGGACACTGCTAACTAGATCAGGTTGCTCAGAGCCCCGTCCAACCTGGCCTTGAATGCTTCCAGGGATGGGGCCTCCACTACCTCTCTGGGCAACCTGTTCCAGTGTTTCACCACCCTCACTGTAAAGAATTTCTTCCTTATATCTAGTCTAAACCTACCCTGGTTTAGTTTAAAACCACTACCCCTTGTCCTGTCACAGCTGGCCCTACTAAAAAGATTTTCCTCATCTTTCCTATAGGCCCCCTTTAGGTACTGAAAGGCCGCAATCAGGTCTCCCCGCAGCCTTCTCTTCTCCAGGCTGAACAAGCCCAACTCTCTCAGCCTGTCCTCATAAGAGAGGTGCTCTAGCCCTTCGTGGCCCTCCTCTGGACCTGCTCCAACAGTTCCGTGTCCTTCTTGTGCTGAGGGCTCCACAGCTGAACGCAGTACTCTAGGTGAGGTCTCAGCAGAGCAGAGTAGAGGGGCAGAATCACCTCCCTCGACCTGCTGGCCACACTTCTCCTGTTGCAGCCCAGAGTACAGTTGGCCTTCTGGGCTGCCAGCGCACATTGCCGGCTCATGTCCAGCTTTTCATCCACCAGCACCCCCAAGTCCCTCTCGGCAGGGCTGCTCTCGATCCTTTCTTCCCCCAGCCTGTATTGATACTGGGGGTTACCCCGACCCAGGTGCAGGACCTTGCATTTGGCCTTGTTGAACCTCATGAGGTTCACACAGGCCCACCTCTCCAGCCTGTCCAGGTCTCTCTGGATGACGTCCCGTCCTTCTGGTGTGTCAGCTGCACCACTCAGTTTGGTGTCATCTGCAAACTTGCTGAGGGTGCACTCGATCTCACTGTCTAAGTCATTGATGAAAACATTAAACAGCACTGGTCCCAGTATGGACCCCTGAGGGACACCACTCGCCACTAGTCTCCATCCGGACATCGAGCCATTGACCACTACCCTCTGGATGCGACCATCTAGCCAGTTCCTTATCCACCGAACAGTCCACCCATCACATGGGCTCTGCATTTGTAGCATGATTAATCCAAAAACTGAATGACAACAAAATACTGAATGATAACTGCAACTCCATTGTCTTATCTTGACTATTCACTGCAAAAAATGTTCATATTGTAGCTGATCAAATTATGTTATACATAAATTAAGCCCTGCACAGCTTATTGGTGTTTCTTTGCTTGTTATCAGTCGAGACTAAATTCAAAGATACGATGGGTCAGCTTTCTTGCAGATCAGTTGTGCATCCCTCTCTAAATGGAAGGACAACACACCAGGAAAAGGAATATCAGCATGGCGGCACGTTATTGAAACTGATTTTCCTCAAAATGTAATCTAACCACATCTGTAGCAAACATGATGTCAACTTACAAAGTGCTCCTTGAATTCAACTAACCAACACTTCTGAATAACTTGAGTTTTGAAATTCTCCCAGTGTATAGGAATAAGAACAGCATGAGGTTCATAAAAGTTTGTTTTACTTGAGATATTTGTTCAAGAGCAGCCAAAATTGCTTAGCGTCTTAGACTAAATTACTTTTCTACCCCAGAGAGAGGGTGTTCCCTCTAAACCAGAGATGACAGCACAAGAATTTCAGAAAGTATTGTTTGCATTTTACTGATCTTCACACAGGATTTTAAGATACAGTACTGGCAGTCTGAAAGTTATAAAATATTTAAATTATTTTGCTTTAGAAAGCAAATAAAGCAGTGTTAAAAATGTTTAGTATTCTATTAGAGGTATAGTTTTTCTACTGCCTTTGGCACCAGGTTATCAAGTAGCCTCAGTAGTCCATTAAGAGCTAGAAGTAGCGTCTGTCATAGATGGTTCATTTCTTCTTTACCTAAGAGGGAAATTAAGTGTAAAACACAATGTTTTGATAAGGGCTCTTTTATTTTATTGTTTTAATAAATGCATACACATACTTCGACATTTGTGTCAGACAAAGCCACATAAAAGAATTGTGCCTTGCACTTGAATTTCCATAGGAAGTGGCTCCCACCACGCTGAGCAGTCCTTAGAAAGGCTGAGGAGACAAGCTTTATAAAGGTGAAAAAAGTTCCAGTCTGCATAAACTGAGTTCATTATAGTGATTTTTCTATCTCAAGGGCATTTTTTTTTTTTTTTAAGTAACTTCAGCCACTCATCACCTTTAAGATAAGAAGTAGGAACTTGTTCTAATATCTCTAAAGACAAGATGCTCCTAAAGAATAGAAGACTAGATTTCATATCATGGAATCATAGATTAAATGAGCTTGGAAGGGAAGTCTAGAAACCATCTAATCTGATCCCCTGCTCAATGCAGGTCTAAGAGCAGGTTCCTCAGTAGCTTGTCCAGTCAAGTCCTGAACACCTCCAAGGATGGAGATTCAAATATCATGCAGAAATATCACATCTAGCAGATTGTTCCTGGAGAGGTGCATCCACATCCTCACAGGTTTTCAAAGCTAGCTGTGATGCTCTGTTCCGATTTCCTGCATAATGAAGTCAAAGAGCTGGACTTACTCATTTCTATACCAAATTCTCATTGAGTAAGTACATGTCTGTAATCAATTTTGATTTGGAGTTGAAATTTGAGAGACTTCAATGCATTCCACACTCTAATGATTAATTAATTTCATATAACATTAAACTCTATCACATCTTAACAGACTGCCTAGAAGATGGTCATTTCCAGTTCAGAAGATACATCCTTCTAACCTTGTCTTGCATTATGCCACCTTTCACTACAAAAGCTTCTCTTACAGTTCACTTATCCTAAAGACAGAGAGCAATTACCTTCTAGCTATCAAACTGTTCTATTAATCCCAGGGATTATACATAAATATGTGAAGTTGTATGGGGGACGGGGGAAGAGTGGGAAAGAGAGGAGTAAAAAAAACCCAAAACAGACACACAGGCAAAAAGAAAAAGATATTCCAGAAAGTTTGCATCTCAGTACCACCAGGATTTCAAAGAATGGTTAACTGCTTGTCACTTTATCAGCAGTAGTGAAAAGAAAAAGCAGCCAGTTTGTAATCAAGAGCTAATCATCTCAGGTACAGAAGTACATACAGCACAAAGTAAACTTTATGTTGGGAGTTGAAGGCTGGAATAGGGACCATGGATTATTTTCCTCAGGAAAGCTGTTTCACTTTTCTGTCTTGTGCAAACAAGACTGAGTCAGAGAGAGCTCTTTGCACTCTATAGTTCAAGATGTGGGCTTGAGTTTGAGGCACTTTCTTATTATGTGGTCATGTACCACACAGAGCTCTAACTCTTATTGTTAAACCTTTCCAGTAAGAGTCTTACTGTGAGAAAAGCATCTGTCTCCTTGAAAAACAATTAAGCAATTACATTGCAAAGTCATGAAAAAGTACTTCCTCTAAAACCTATGAAGAAATCAGACACCTGCATGTGCAATGTAGTCTTAAAAGCAGAATGACAGGATTACAAGGTCAATGGTTTTCCTTTTGAAAGATGTTATCTGGGCAGGATTCCGACTCCTAGAGAGTTCAGAAAAAGGAAAAAGACAAAATACAAACAAAAAACTACAACAGGCAGCAAAAGCCAACCAAGAGAAAAATAATCTTAAACAAAATAAACAAGAATGATGAGAGATGAGAAATATCTTTTTCTGTAACCATGCTTAACCCATTCAGAAATGTCTATGAGATGTACAGAAAGTCAGTATCATTAGGTATTTTGTTTAATTAGATTCAAAGATGAAAGAATTCACAAAATCGTAGGGCCCTTTCACCTGTTGCTTTGAAAAGAGAGTTTTCATAACTATGAGAGCAAGAAGAATATGGCTTCCACACAAACTAGACTCGACCAAGCACTTTGTCAATGTATAAACCAAGAATCTCATAAACTGCTCTGTACAGGACGGAAATGGAAATTCTACCTATATAGGAAGCAGAACCCCAAATCTTATCAACCAAGTGAGCTCCTGCAATTCAGGCTAGTTGGTCTACAGGAATGTAACATGCGATCAGACAAGCATTCAGCAGGCCTCTTTGGGATGTCACTGTTGAGGCCAGTAAGCAGCCAAAGAAACAAAATGTTGCTGTAGACTACAGCATTAGAAAGCCCACAAAAGCAAGATTTCCACTAAGAATATTGTTTCCCCCCCCCCCCCCCAAAAAAGTCATCATCATCACAATAATATACCTCTTGTAAGAAAGTACTGGATGACGGTATTTAGTTATCCCTTTAAATTGGAATCTAATGTTACTCTGCCATTGACTTCTGCTTCTCCAGCTCGGCATGAGGTGTGATGTTCACAAGGGCCTGAAACAAGCCACCTCAGTGACCTGATATTAGCAGGACTCAGAGTCCAAGGGCCTCAGCTCCACTCAAGTCCCATGCCCAGTGTTTATCATTAACCATGTGCCACTGAGGGCCTGAAGACAGTCGAGCCTGAGCAACACTGAAGTCATATACACCTCCTCTAGCCTTTGCTCAGCCAACCTCAGCACTTGCACACTGAGAAAAGCTGGGCTGCCATCGGAGGCTTAGCATGCAGCCAGAGGGATTTGGACAATACAGTGGTGCTGGGAATTTGACCATGCTGCTATGCACCCCATGAGACTCTTGAATCCCCCTAACATTTCTTTGACTCTTAGGATGAGAAGATGCCAGTTAAGGCTACACTTTTGATACAAACCTAATAAGACATGCCTTTTTAGTAGAGAAAATGGCAATTTATTCTGCAGATTAAGAGCAAAGGACCACTTCTACTGTTCTCTACCAGAGGAAAACACAGCATACAACAAGGACAAAGTCTATTTAATATTTATACATAAAACAGACCTAATCTTGTTTGGAGTCTTCAGACACTATAACAATGACATAAGAACAAGTTCTGGATACTAGTTATTATTCTCATCTGGTTACCAAGCAATTTATTACTAAAGATAGGTATCTGACACTGTCTCCTGCTACTGAATCTCTCATCTTCTATTAGCACTTTGCCTATCATTCACTGCACTGTTACATCTAACATAAGAGTGCTAGCTCCTTGAGAAAGCAACCTAATTAATTTTATATGTGTATGATGCCCCACAGACTCCCCTGATGCACTGCTCGTACAAATCCATTCCTATTGGGCTGATCCTTCAAGAATCAGACAATAGTTAACACAAGTATATGTCAAGATTCAAGGAGGAGAAAACTTGCTGCACCAGAGAGAAAACCTAAGTATAGAATGCAGCACTAAAGCAAAGCTAGCCCAGATATTTTTCTGCAGCAATAATTAGTGGTCATCTCTAACATAGAAAGTGCTACACAAAACACTGCACGAAATGTAAAATCTCCAGCTGTGCAAAGTGCAAAGGAATCTTCTGGGGACAAGTTTTGTACATGATTATCTACGTTAATCTAGGCCAGAAGTGTGGGTGCACTGGCAGTACCACAGCATACGTTTTGCATATCTATCTGCTCTACCACTTACGTTTTCCTTATTTTCTTTCACACATTTTCATACCCTTGACTAATCTCTGATTCAGCAGGCCATTCTGTATCATTGAATATTTTCAAATTCTTTTAAAATCATCACCAAATGCTAATATTATATATAGCTATATCTTTATATATATATATAGGTGTTTATATGCACACACACTCACAGGCATGCACAATATTCACATACATACAGAGAAAGTAACCCTAACAGAATTGCTTCCAACTGTAGCGATACAATACTATTTTCCCCACCAGATGGCAGTAACTTCAACTTAATATAAACCAGACTGGTTGCCACATGTGCAGCGAACAATGGCATTCTTTATGTTTGGGGGTTTCTGTAAGAGGGAAATGCTGTTTTTTTCAACACGGAGAGCTATTCCAGTTTCCTTCTATTTAATGACAAATTGGAGGATAAAGTTTACTACTAACAGCTAAGCTCAACTTTGACCAGTGTACCCTACATGTATTACCATATTGTTATTTTTTCAGTGTATTGTAATTTTGTCAAATTTGAGAAATATGTGTGTTATTTCCAGTCATTGTCTTTTTCCAAGAATAATTCCCAAGCAGAAATGACTGGGTAACTTTCAGTTGCATAATACACTTAAGCTTTTACAATATATGCTAATAATTAAAATTACTAAAGGACTCCAAAGAAGGGGAAAAAATGGAAAACATCTTGTGCATAATTGCTTGACAAAAATGAACAGTGTGCAGACTTCTTGACTTACAAAAAATTCAGGGTATCATCTACAACAAAATCTTGCAGGCAGCACATGCTGTATCACAGACAGGCTAAATTGCCTTTAATGTGGGAGCTAACAATTGCTTCTACTGGTAAAAGTAGGCAAGTTTTTGTTAGCATAGTCCAGGCACTGTAAGAATAATATAATCTGGTGGATGAGGACTGCTCTGTAAGATACCTGGCTTTAGGAGTGACTCATCCATAGATTCCAGCCAAAAGACTATTGTTCACCTTTTATTTCTTTAACTTCTCCTTATTTTTGAAAGAAATTTTCCAGAAGAAAATGTCATATATTATACAAAGAGGACTTCACTCCTATTCTACTAATATGAGTATTCACAATTCAACATATGCAGCTCTATGCCGACTGCAAAGAAAATATCAAAAATGCACATTCTTATTAATAAAACACAATCATCTTTCAATAAATTTATGACCAAATACACAGTCTGTTTGGACAGCTGGCTTCCACTATCCTACCAGCACAGATTCAGATCCTTTTATCTTTCATGATTTTTAGTTTTTGGGTAGAAAGACAAAGTAGAGCAAAATGTTCTCCAGATATAGAAAACAAATAAGTACAGTGATGGAAAGAAAGGTCCACAAAAATAAAGCAACAATAATTACCCAGATTTTATGGACAAGCAGAAGTTTGAGAGAAAACAAGGACAGTGAAAAATAAACTGATCTTAGACACATAAAAGATGAAAGAAAGGAACCAAGACCTAACAAAAGATTCAGAGTAAAAGGAGCAAACGTAAGCAGGAGGGAAAGAAATTATGATTGTGAAGCCTTTTGGAAGAGAGAGGAGGAAAGTGAAGGAAAGCCAAAGAGTGTTGCCATCAAGCCTGGCTTTAGGAGTGCCATTGCAGTGAAGCTCAATTTATTTCATAGAAAATCTAGGCCTCCATTACCTGCTCCATTTGAAATACACTGGTGAATTACTGCTTTTCAGGAGTACAGTGATATGACTACTTTCTACTAATTCAACATTAAGCAGCCAACCATACTTGTCCTTCACATTTATGGCTAACATTCCTGAATATTTCACTTTTCAAAACCAGCTCCTCTACACAAAACAAAAATGTAAGTTCAATTTACATGGCTGTATACTAGATGCCAAGCACCCCAAATCAATGCCATTTGAACTGAAGACAGTATCTAGATACTGTATAATTCAAAAGACCTTTTTGTAAACTTTTCATTATGACTTGATATTCTTCTGAGATTGCACATTCACATCATCTGGAAGTATGAGCAGAATCCACCATAAAAGTAAGTTGTTCCTAACATCTGAAGGAAGAGGAAAAGTACAAGGAATTTTTAGTATGAACCTAGGCAAAATGTTTTTAAGTGGAGAATGCAAACCTGTGTGAAGAACGCATTCAAAATCCATCCTTAGATCAGAAAGACAAACTGAATGAGTCATTGTTGAAGTGGACAGAGTAAGCACAGGGATCCCCCGTTCAACATAAGGTCCTAGCGTAAAGAGTTTATCACAACCCTGCAACGTTCAAAGGGCCAGTAAAGTAGGAGTTAGAGACAACTGCTTTTTCCTCCAGCTGCAGTAGCAGTAGTAATCCTACAGTAATGTTTAGAAATTCCTGTATATTTTGAAAAGGATATGGGAAAAATAGGTAGAGTTGAAGGAAGAGCAACAAAAAAAATGAATACTGGAGAATATGTGTTACAGTGAAAGTCTTAAGAGATATCAGATCAATTTTAGCTGACTTGAACAAATATGTAGCAGTGATTATAGGAAAACAACTACCATCTATAAGTGCCAGCAGAAAACAATGGCTCAAAGCTGAAGCCAGTCAAATTTAAATCAGGTAAAAGGCACAATTTTTGACAGTTTGTTTCAGGAATTAATCACTCTTGCCATAAGATAAAGAGCAGATTAAATAAAAAAAAAAAATAAAATCCTTTCCTGCTTCATAGACAAAATACAAGGGAGTAACAGCACAAAATACAAAAACTTAAAAGAGCTTAAACTACATGATCTAATGGCACATTCGGATTTGAAAATCTATCACTCTCCACGAAAGGCGTGAAGTAGTTAGTCACATCTGTAAGGAAAAATATTTTGAACCACATCAAGGTCATCCCAGCCTTCCCACAAGCAAGAAGGTTGCCATTTAACCTTTCTTAGAAACTCATGGGGTAATTTTCATCTGAGTGAAGACGACAATGACAAAACTCCCATCAAATTTAATGGGAGATTTTAGACCCAGTTCTGGTGTTGCCGGTGCTGAGCTACAGCCCCACCAGAAGGAGCCTCAGGGGCCTTGTTGCACCACCCCAGCCAGGCCAGGGCCATGGGTGCCGGCTACCACAAGTGGGCCTGACCCTGCCTCCCTCACAGCAGGGCCCAGCCTGGCCTTGCTGCGGGGACCAGTGGCCTGAGGGACACCTGCCCGGCCTGGCCCAGAGCTGGCGGGAGAGCGGGGCAGGCTGTCCCAGCTGCAGGCCGTGACCGGCCTCACACCCCGGCAGCCATGTGAGGATGAGCCATGACTGCGCTCCTTGGGAGCCATTTCAAACACAGAGGGAGTGTCTCCTAATCGTGTCCCAAGAAAGCTGCTGTGGGACAGAGAGCAGCAGCACTGGCGGCAGGTACCACGTGCCAGTGGTTGGTCATGGTGACTTGGCAACCGAAACTTTGGGTAACGGTCTGAAGGCTTACCTGAGGCTTGTGCAAGCAGCAAGCACGGTCCCGCTGCGAAACAGAAGGGCAGCCGTACACCTGAAAGAGACGCAGCACATCAAAACAAGGATACGGGACTCACGCAATAGACTAGCCAAGTCTCTGAGTTTCACCTGGTTATTTTAAATTAAGCCGGTTTCAAAGAAAGACGTAATGCTATATCTCATAATCACAAAATATCCAGACAAAAAAATGGAGGAACCTGGTTTCGCAAGGCTTGATGTACTTCAACGGGTTAACAAATTTATGGGAATTATATACCAGCAGCTTAAGCAACAAAATAAGCTGGTACCACAAGGCGGACTGCCTGACCCTTCGCTCACCTGACTTGGCCCATCCGAACGGTGGGCCAGCACGGGGCCTGCCTCAGACACTGCTTTTCCAAGGGCTGCAGAGGACACAGGCAGGGAGCAGAGGCCATAAAGAAGGTAAATTATTTTATTCCCCCACCATCTTCTCTCTTGCAGGCCCCACAGCCTTTCCTCACTTTCTTGTTGGCTGCACATTCAACTGTGTGCCAAGCTATGTATATAAACAAAGTCACAATTTTATTACTTTTATTATTAAGTGGCAACCAGCTCCATTTTTTAGACTGAATTTTAGCACCTGAAAATTCTCTTTTCTCTTTGTAGGTTGTTAGGAAATGTATAGCTTGAATTTATGCACAAAACCTATAATTTTTCTCATTTTGCTAACACCTTTACAGCAAACACAAAGTTATGTTTAGGAGAATTTATTAGGAAAAGTATTTATTAATCTATAATCACATTTCTAGTACCATAAACATAATACCGAGGGAAAAACACATGTAGCAGAAGCACTATTCTGGTAAAAGATGTTTAGTTTATGCAGTAAGAAATCCTGTGAGCTGTTTGTTATCAACAGATTGCATATAGCTCCTTCCTTTCCTTAACATGGAGTTTTTCAAGAAGCGGGATAACTTGTTACATTCAGCAAATACACAGGATTTTTAGACGAGGAACCCTTTAGCTTCCGAGAGCTCAATTAGTATTAATTACAAGTTTAAAGAAGCACCACAACATATTCACAGTGATAGTATAGGCATATCTACAGCATAATTACTGTCACTTCAGTAAGTGCAGTCATGCATACACATCCCCTTCTAGGATCAAAGCGGTGGCGTATAGAGCCCGGGCTGCTGCTTTCAGAGGCAACCGTGTTTCACATTCCCTTTCATAAATGTATCATTTTCCACCTTGCAAACAGTTAGACGTGCACGGAAAAACAAAACCTGACCACCTTATATTGGGAGGCTTCTCCAGAATGCTACTGCTTTGATAGCTAGACATCTTCTAACTTTCAGTCTGGTTTTCTGCCAGTTATTTCTGTCCCAGCTCTGTTCTTCAGATTAAATTATTGGTATGCTTCGCTTGCAATTCTCCTCTCCTTGCACCATATCTTTTTTCTTGGACTTTACTTTATTGAAGAGAAATAAAGCTTTCAGTATCCTCACAGTAATCTCTCCCTTCCCACTATTCATTTTACTAGTCTTTCTGTTTGTTACAACTAAGTTCATGCTTCCTACACCTGGGTGCTCTGAATGCTAGGCAGTATTCCTGGGGAAGTTGTTGCAGTGCCTCACGTGGAGGCATTAATAATTTTATTTCATTACCTGAAAGGTCTAACTTGATACATTTTTTAAATGGCATAAACCTGGTTTATGGACATATCACACTGGTGTCTCAATCATCTTGGATGAAATTCATCTTACCTGGTTTTAAGCAGCACCTCTGAGCTAGTCACTGCAGGCCCTTTTTATAATTAGAGAGATGCTTTACAGCATGATTCATATGATCTATTTTTAGAGATTCTGACTGGATGAAATCTGTTGTGCCCTAGAAATACTCTTCACTGACCATGTCTAAACAAATAGCTCAGTTGGAGAGATCTATACTGGATCAACTGAACAGCTTATTTTGTGTTTTATTAGTATAATCAGGTCCTTCATTTCCTTTTTAAAAATCACAAGATATCAGGTAATAGCAGAAGTAATCATAGCCACAGATATAACTAAGTTTTCAGATTTCCATCCTGTTTCTATTCCTAAGTTGTGAAGTTTTCTCTGGATTGTTCCAAATCGACAGTACTTTTGAAGTGCGTATTGAAAATGGCTCTTCTAGTACACCTTTAAAACCCACATTAACTACTAGTGGCACATTTTCCCCTCAAAAATCAAATGCTTGTGTAATGGTTTGATAGGATTGCAGTTTGACAGTTGATATGTTCTAGTCTAGAACATGAGAAAGAGCAATAATTATTTTAGGAAATCAGGTTGTCGTAACATTCAGAAGTAAAAACAAGATCCTGAATTTTGATCAATCATAAATAAAAGGATGTAGAGCTGGGGAGGTAGGTAGGATGTTTTTTGGCAATTCATCTCTATCAAAGCTCCATAACTACATCTTCTAAGCAAGAAGCTTGACACATTTGAATAGTAAAAGGTAAACATTAAAATCAAACAAACAAGCACAAAGACATATACCTACCATCTTCTTCTCCAACGGAACAACTACAGAATTTTGCTTCACACAGAACAAATTAAAGTCAGAAGGAAGTCAATACTTTCCCTCGCCTTCATAGACTGATAAATATTTTAAAATTGACTACTGCTGAATTTTAAGAATTTACCTTAAATCCTCCAAATATGAGCTATGCAGTGGAAAAAGTCTTACCACTATACCAGTGTTTCTTTGCTTTGGGAGGGAAGTGCTAGTACAGATAAATAGGTTTATCCCAGAGGTTTTGCAGCAAGTAGCAGGCTGGACTGCATATCTCGGGAGTTTCAGTTTTGCCTAATACATACTAATGAAGGTTTTCTTCACATCTCACCAATCCTGTTTGCATACAAGCATTTGAACAACTATTCATGTGACACAAGTGTTTGGACAAAATTCCTTATGACTGGATAATTGGGGAAAGTTTACATCCAAACCACTATCAACACCAAGTTAAATATAAATTACAGAATATTTGAAAGACTACTGAACACACAAATATGAACAGTTCAAAACCGAGTTATTTACAATAGCAGAAGTCATTATGAATACTTTTCATCCTATTTGGTGCTCAGGAATCAAAACACAGGACAACTCTCAGAACTGCAAACACCTAACAACTTCATTCCCTGAACCACAATACTGAAAGGATTAACTTCCAGATAATTCAGGCTCAAAGATAAATTCATGGACAGAAGATCCATAAACAGATACTGAATGATACAGGTAGGGATGTCCCCTCTAACATCACAAATCCAAAATCAATGGATGTCAAGGAAGTACAAGGGAAATGGAGCACAGAAAGCAGAGAGGCCCATGTGTTCCCCCTAAATTGCATGCCATGTTACCACTGCCATAGAACAAGCACCAGGATAGATGGTCCATTAGTCTGACCCACAAAAGCATTTCTTGAATTATTTTGTTCAATGAATAAAAACAGACAGACTTCAGTATCGCCTTGAGGAAGCTCGAACAAAACTCTGGGAAAAAGATACCTGTTTAAAATTGTTAAACACCACAGCCTAAAAGTGAGATCACCTAGTCAGAACTAATGAGTGAAGAAATACCATTTGGGTTGTCACACAACACGTATTCAGATTCAGAATCCCAGTCAAAAGTATGTCAATTTACATAAATATAAAATATTTTGTTCAGGATGTATTTTCAGACTTTATTTTTTTTTTTAATGTCAAACTATCAGCCACCATGCCCCTCATAACCAAAAATCATCAGATTTTCCATTCTCTACAAAAACTCTATTTTCTTAGGCCAGAGCTCTCATAAACATGTCCTTGACAGTGGCATTTGTTAAGCATATATGCTGACCTTTTTAAAGCTTCTCTTTTTAGAAATGACTGTTCTCATTTTGCATTCTGCTACATATTCTTTCACATACTGCTAAGTGCAAACTTTGCATGCTTGCCCTAGTTTGCAAGGTGCTTTACTCATGAACGTACAAGTATTACAAGATTTCTTTAGAAGTCTTTCTTGCCAGTAATGTAAAAGTTCCAGAGCTCTTCAACAGATAAAAACACAGGGGAAATTTCTAACCCTGTTTCTGAAACAGGACGTAATAATTTTACTAAAGTCATATCTATATATAAAATAGCCAATATTTATCCTGAGAACTCCCTCTTTCATGACTATCTCTTTGGAAGAAACAAATGAAAAAAAAATGTAGCCACTCCCCAGACAGCATAATATTTTAAAACCAAGTAGCTTAGACACACTCTGGTCCCTCATAAAGTCCTGTTTGATTTTCCATAAAGTCATTATGTAGCAAGAGGAGGGAAATGGTGAGAAGGCGGCATGTTTTGCATAAGAAGGATCTCTGTGATGCTCTTCTGAAGAAATTAGAAAGGCAAAAGCAATCATTTTTTAGAAAAACTTGTTTTCTACATTAGGATGATGCATCTTCTTGCAGCCCAGAAAGCCAATCATATCCTGGGCTGCATAAAAAGAAGCGTGGCCAGCAGGTCGAGGGAGGTGACGCTTTCCCTCTACTTGGCTCTTGTGAGACCCCACCTGGAATACCGCATCCCGCTTTGGGGCCCCCAACATAAGAATGACACGGACCTGTTAGAGCAGGTCCAGAGGAGGGCCGTGAAAATTATCAGAGCACTGCAACACATCTCCTATGAAGAAAGACTTGAGAGAGTTGTGGTTGTTCAGTCTGGAAAAGAGAAGGCTGCAGGGAGACCTTATTGTGGCCTTTAAATACTTGAAGGGGTTTGTAAGAAAGATGGAGAGAGACTTTTTACCAAGGCCTGTAGGGATAGAACAAGGGGTAATGGTTTTAAATTGAAAGGGGCAAGATTTAGGTTAGATATAAGGAAGAAATTTTTATTTTTTTTTTTACAATGAGGGTGGTGAGGCACTGGAACAGGTTGTCCAGAGAAGTTATGGATGCCTCCTCCCTGGAAATGTTCACAGATTGGATGGGGCTTTGAGCAACCTGATCCAGTGAAAGATGTCCCTGCCCATGGCAGAGTGGCTGAACTAGATGAACTTTAAGGGTCCCTTCCAACCCAAACTATTCTATGATTCTACAATTCTATGACTGTTTGGCATGACCGGCTCTTCACAGGAAATATTTTTGCCACGGGATCATACCACAAAGATTGTGATGTTAAATTAGTCAGGGTCTGCACAAGAACAAAGCTGTTATTGTTTTTATTCTGTATGTCTCTCTTAAAATGCTACAAGAATCACCAGGTTATTTCAGATTAACATTATTTCAGTAATGCTAAAGTTTCCTTTTCTATAAACAGCATTTCTATAAGCATAAGCATTAAAGGGACTTCTGCTTACCAATATCAGAGGCTCAGAAAATGACTGAAATGAACTTCATATACTTCAGATGCTCCTGGAATCAGGAAACTTCCATTTCAAGGACAAAACATCATCGAACTATGACACTGAGTGAGAAAATGTATCTTTCCGGTCATTTGACTCAGAGTTCATCCTGCATCTGTTATTCATAATCAAAGTATTTGGAAGGAGACTAGAATAAGAAGCAAGGATTTAAGTAGCTTTTCTAGTGATTACAGACCAAGAAGAATATTCAAAAGCCAGAGAGACTTAATTTGTTTTATATCTTAGATTGAAGCTGATGCAGTTGATCATTCCCAAGTTTATAACAAAGCAAATCCACACACAATACCTAAAGCAAATAACTGTAACTATTATTGGCTTAACTCCTCTGTCAGGTACCTTGGTTTTGAGGGGAAAAAGCCTAGAGACTTTCACATACTACCAAATTCAAACAACACAGTTTTAAGTTTTTACAATTCTTTACTGAATGGGCTACTCCAAGTCCTTGCTCTTGGCAAGTCCACAGTCAAGCTTGAATATTCTCTGTCATTAAGGAAATGTAGGAAAGGATGATCCTGGAGAAGCAAACCAAAGGATTTTTGGTGGGGATTAAAGCTGGCAGCACATTTAAAAACCTTAAATTAAAAAGGTACCTTTTCATTCAGATTTTAGATAACTATAATTCCTCCTGTATCACCAGACTAAAACCTGGGCTCCCTTCTGGTTTTTGCTGCCTTTACTTTATCCAGATTATCAGGATGTGCAACATGATAAACCCCTGTCCTTGAAGTGATGACTTACAACATCGCTGCATATCATAATAAAGTGCCAGTGTACAAATTGCTTAAAGATGGTACCAAACTGTAGAACCCTCATGTTCACTGAGCAAGAGAATCATGGTCTCTTCAGGGTATTTGCTTTGGTTTGGTTCAGTATGCTATGATAAAGTTGACACCTTTTTTTTTTCCCCAAAGAGTCTTACCTGGGTGAGTCAAATTAAGAGACTTTTGGTGAGATAAATAACTCTGTTATAAAACCTTTTTCTCAAATGCTGAAGTTTTCATAGGCTAGGTGTTCCACATTGGTTCTGCTATCTTAACACATTTCCATAATTTTTTGTATTTCTCCAGGGAAGAAAAAATGTAGGGAATAAGGGTAGATAAACCACACTGGTAGGATTGGTACTTCCCTTAATTCAAGCAAGCAATTCAGTCTAAAATTCCTCTAAAATAAACTGATGACACAGCAAACCTTGTCTACAGCATACTGTGTTAAATCTTTGTCCACCTCTTGTGAAAACAAAGGAATTAGTTCTGAAGACAACAGGGCATGAATTGCATTCATTATGAAGGAAATTGCATCTGATAATCCTTGCTATGCAAACCACAAAACATCACAACATCCAGGAGGCATCTCAAGTATAAAAAAAGCCCTCCTCCTCCCTGTTCTCAGAACCTTTGTTCAGAGAAGCTGAATTGGCTTCCATATCTCAACGGAGGTTAGAAGGTAGTGTTGCTTCTTGAGGCCTTAAGAGCCCTGGTATTCAAGAAGGGGAACAAGATGTTTAGATTATTTGCTCCTTCATCTAAATGAATGGCTCAAAGGGGAAAAATTAAGAGAAGTATCGGCCTAATAGTCATTGCTGGCTTTAACAGAGTAAAATGCCTCCATCTGGCAGCCTGAACTTTAGCTTGAACTTACTAGGTGCAAAGCTGGCACGTCACTCAAGCAACAGCCCCGTATAACCCAGTGTTTTTTTCAGAATTTCAGAGTCAACAACAGAAGAGGGCCAGGAGTGTATGTACTTTGGGGCAACACATCAACACATGGTAAAATCCACCCTACAACAACAACAGAAATAAAACCTAATGCTTTCACAATCATATTTTCATTGCTAATAAAGATGCATCTTTTCCCTTCAACACCAAGTCTTATACATCTTTCATTGCAATGCTCTATCCTCAGCTCCTTACAGGAGAAGACTAATTATTTCAAGAAATGGTCATGAATATAATTAAGATCAGATCCTCTCCTTGGTACACTGTGCAGACTGCTGTGAATCTAAAGATGACTTTCTTATAGATTACATTAAAACGAACAAGAGGGGGGCCTTTTATTTAAAAAAAAAATCTTCCTTCCAGGAGCAAATCTCTCTCTCTCTCCTTCTCCATTTTTATTTTTTATTAAAACTTAACATGTTATTAGCATGAGAATAAGTGATTGCTGCCATTGAATTGCTGAATTCCAAGCAGTATTTGCTTACCAAATACAACAGCACTGTCTTTTGCACTGTTTATGCCATACATGCAAGATTAAGTACTTAACCTTTTAATTTATTGTTGAAGGTAACAAACAAAAACGAAGAGAATCTCACATAGTCTAAATAAAGCTTAAGGCACAACACTTCCACACAGTGTATAAATTTCTAAACTGCAGTCAG
>NW_009260028.1:629712-685336 GCF_000687185.1 Egretta garzetta | reverse complement strand
TGTAAGAGCCTACACAAAAGACCAGCAAATAGATTCTTCTCTTAAGCTAATGGGACTAGTTAATGGGCCTTCTGGAGAAAAGGTACAATTTGCAATCATGACAAAGACGATCTGAAAACTAAATTAATATGCAGGATATAAATTATCCAGAACAAATCCAATGAATCCAGATCATGACCAATTTAAGATAATGGGCTTCCTACTTTTGCTATTAATATTTAATTGCTTATATTGCATGTTTATATTGTCCTATGCATTTTTTTGTTGTTTTCTTAGATAACTGGCCCATAAATGAGCAGGGTAGGCCAAAGACTTTTTTTTAAAAAAGCCTACCACTATTTAGAGGAAACTTACAGTTGGTTCACATACATATTTTAATTTCAAATAAACAGTCCCCAGTCTAAAGTTAAATCAAATCATCCTATATATCAATGGAACTTCAGAATACACCCCGAGAAACTACTCCCCTTGATACACTCATAAATATTAATTACATTTATAGGATAGCAATACAAATTCTGCCAAGTACCACAGGACCCTGCAGTTATTAAAGAGCAGCAAAAAATTCTGATGTAAAGGACCAGAGTAATTATTAATGTTCCTGAAACTTCAAACTCTGTTCAACAGTTCGCCAGATATTTGCCCCCTCTCAATTTTAACAGGAATACTTGGAATAAAATTAATCTAATACTGCTTACTGCTAATAAGAACACAAATGCTGTAGCTTGTAATAAAACAGAACAACATATAGTAAGTACATAACAGAAGCTACTGGTCCTAAAGCAACCATTTTAACAGTAAAATTCTAATAAAAATAGTAAGCCATCAAAATTTACAAACTACCACAAACAGTTAAAATTTCACAGAACGGATTTAATAAATACAATTAGTAAAACAGGCACACTTATGCCAGAGCAAATACACTACGTATTTTAATTTTTCAAGAGGAAATGTAATATGCTGCAGCTAAAGAAATAGCAAAGCAAAAAAGAAACAAAGTACAAACATAACGATTCTCAAAGGTTAATGGTTACACCACTGGCTTATAGTCACTGATCACATTTGTACTACCTATAGCCCGCAGATGATAATTTTTTTCCCCCTGAAGAAGGTAAGACTATTACGTGCTGACTTTTGTGTGCATTTTTAATTGTCTTGCCTAGGAGAGCAAATCTTGAAAATTAGCGTAGTGAAGCCAAAAAAAGGAAGAAAAAAATCACTGTCAAAACATTAGAACAAAAAAGTTATTGCAGAGAGATAGAAATTCATTACTTTCATGCTCTGTCAAACTTATAATAATATGCACTTAGAAAGAAAAGCAAAATCTTATTTTAAATGGCATTTGCTAAAGCTACGCTAACAAAAGGATTTGTGGCCCTGTCACGAAAAAACATTGACCCTTGACCTTTTTTCAGTTTAGAGAAGGAGAACAGCCAGAATCTTGTGTATCAAACAAATGTTTGTTTTGTATAAACATTCTCCCAATTTTTCTAGTTTCCTGCAAAAGCGGAGAAAAAGCGGGGGGGAAAAAAAAAAAAGAAAAGAAAAGAAGAAGAAAATGCCCCAAATGAAAGGCTCGATTCGGAAACAGTGCGAGCCTGCTTCTAAACAGTCATGTGACTTCTTTTTTGCTAACAGCCATGTGCTCGCGTATCATTTTACTCTGAAATAACTCTGCAGATTTCAGCTCAACCTGCCTTTGCTTATAATGCATGACATAGCCTGTGAGGGAGCCTGAGAACCGTCCCTCTTCAAAAGCAAGGTTCCCATGCTTGGCCTGTAACCATGGAAGCAGATGCCTTTTTTGCTTACCCCTGCTTACCTCTTTGCAGCCACGAGCTGCTCCCTATTGTTAAAAGGGGTACGCCTTGATTTTTCTTCGTCGTGACCGAACTTGCCTCTTCTTCAAAGGGCATGATGCTGCAGGTCATTGGTCTAGACTGTTTGCACGGTCCAGAGAACAGCCTTGATGTAACCCTTGCTCCGTCTGTGCCACACCACCAGCCGTGCGACTGTAGACTGTAGGGGGACATCGGAGATCTGTATTTGAAAAGAAGTCCGTCCGATTTTGCCATTGTGCCTTTTCAGTCATCGATCGAATGAATATCGAACCTTCTGTCGTTGCATGTGTGAAATAGATAGCTTAGCAAGCACTTTTGTGCCCAAACCTGTGCAGTGGGCCAAACTCTCTTCCTTTATTCACAAGTATTATTGGTTTTTGTAGCATAGTAATTTCTTAGGTAGTTTAATAACGGTGTCCTAATGTTAGACCAGCCTCACAACGGAATCTCTTTGTTGTAATCTGCTTGATTTAGCACTTAATTTTTTTTTTTTATTTTTTTAGAGGTGCTTTCTCTTTTAGTCATTCCCAGTTGAACATCAGCCCTCTTAAAGTGCAAGGGAGGCTGATTTTAAATCGGTATGAATAGCCCAGAATCGTGAGGGGTTTCAGAAAAGATACTAACTGGAGGTTTGCTACCATAAGGCTTTAAAAATACAGGGGGAAAAAGTTGGAAAGCTTCCAAGGTAAATTCAAAAAAGTAAAAAATCCAGCAAATACGGCACTTTTTTTTTTTGCTGCTGTTAAATACAAATAAAGTAGAAAATGGTTAGGAAAGACAGATATTGTAATACACAAAATAACGTGACAGTGGTGGCTAAAAACCTAAAAGAATCCGACCTCCTTATTTTCCCCTCAACATACAAAGACAAATCATTTTGAAATTTAACATTTGATAACATGGGAGCTCTAAAATACTTTTTACTTTCCTGTGCTACTGCACAAACATTTTGATAATTACTGGCCAGCTTATTTTTTTAAGATATATTTCATTTAAAAAAATATAGATAAATGACCAAATCATAGCAAGAAATAATGAAAATTACGCTAAGCCACTGAGAAAACGTAGCTGAAGTGTTCAGTCGAAGAGTTCAACAGAACTCCAGGAATTTCAGGGGGGAGTGAAGGAAAAGATGCTCTAACACCTCCCAGTAAAAAGGAGAGAATTGTAGCTAACGTGGAAAATGATACATTCTTGAAATCAGTCGGTAAGCAAGTTTTTACTCTTCTTTTAACAAAATGGCAAACTCTCTGACCACTGCCTGTCAAAAAAACAATAACCTAGTGACAGACATCGGCACCTAACTCATTGTAAAATATGCCTGCCTCTACTCTGTTCTAATAAAATTCGGATCGCATCAAAAAGGGCTTATATATTCTTCAGGGTGTTGCTTACCCAGTGTTGTCTGTATATGACATCAGTATATATATTTTTGAGATACTACTATCTCATACTTCAAGGCATACCTATTTTCTCTAATTGCTGCAGGCAAAGGGGAGGTGCACTAAAGAATAAAGAAGGTTATTGTGACAGATGAAACATAATTCACAATGAGTACTCTTTTCATCCAGCCTTAAGTAGCAGAGGATTACTCCAAGCCGAATTTTAGGGGAGTATGTATGATCTGATTTAATAATATGAGGACAGGCCACAAGCTGAAAGGCAATGTAAACCAATTACGCTTTTACTGATTGTTTGGGGGGTTTTGTTGTTGGGGTTTCCCCCCCCCCTCCTCTTTTCTGGAAGTAGAAGAAATGTTAACGTGAAGAGGGTCTGAAGAAACATGGGGAAAAGTAAGAAATGCCGAGAAATAAAGTGGGGATTTTCTGGAATGGATATTGATAAATGATTATTCTATATTTCTGCTTCATGACACTTAAATGAAATAAGATCACGCAATTTCTTCAGTAAATATGCGCTGTGAAAGTAGGTAAACTAATTTTGATACACTTACTGAACTTGTATTGCTTCAGAGAAATTCATACTTGAGTCTTCTAAAAATGCTGTATGATATCAAGTTTAGATGTAGATAACTGTGACAGTAAAATAACTTTTGCTAAACATGTGTACATTGCTTTTCTGAGTCACTGTTTTAATATTTAAACAGTAAATAGGTAAGCTTGCATGTGTATTTTATATGTTTGTTTCCTTAGTGTGCTTTGGAAAAGATTTGCTTAGCATAAAGTACTGTATTACATTCTGAAAGGATTTATCTTTTTTACTGTTTCAGTTTTTGTATAACAACTATTTTTTTTATGATCTAAAATTGCATTCAGAACGTCTGGCCATGTGTAGCTAGTTAAATTGCAGAAACTGCTAGGGTACTTGGCAAAAGGAGTAAACAGTATCTCATTTTGTTTATAGAAATGTTAATTTAGATTAATTACTTTTCTAAGCAATAGGCAACTTTTAAAAAATCCATTTTAATGCAAGTGTTAATAAAGTAATCATTGATCTTCTCAAAGAACATTTCTATACATTTTGTATATATAATAAAACCATTTTTAGATACAGATTTTAAATGCATTTTTCAAGAATCCATCTGGTTTGAAAATCACAGACAAAAAAATCCAAACAACCATTAGTTACATGTTTGCTTTTATATATTTTGTACTTTTTAATTACACAAAAACTGCTTAGTAGTCAGAGCTAATAAAACTGTGTTGCTAATTGAAAATAAATTATTACTAGGGGTTAGTTTCAGACTGAAATATAAAATAAAGATTAATTGGAACAGACTTTCTGTTATTCTGTTATGCAAGTGCTGCTATATATCAGACCAACTAAGATAATTCAACAACTTAACACCAAATCCTACATAAATAAATGGCAAGGAAATGGCATTAAAATATGCATGTGAAATTATTATTAATTCTATTTTCTAAACCAACAAAGAACACTGAAATTTTGTCTTTCTATAAGCTGTGCTACCGAACTATTCTCTTATGTAACATGATTTCATGCCATTCTTAAAAGCAAGCATAAAACCAATATAAGTATTTCATAAGCACTAGAAGCAATTAGTTAGATTTTGGTGAATAAGCACTATGCATTAAGCACACCTCAGTCCTATACTCTTAAAGAAAGAATGAACAGTCAGAAAACGTATCAAAATACAATAGGAAAACTGCTAAATTGAAAGCATACATTTTAATATTTTAGTTCGCAAAGGGAGCAGCAGCCAAAAGACCGTTCTAACCACCTGACAAATAGCAACAAACAACAGCTCTCGAGTCAAAATATTTATTAGGGTGTCATGTCAATGTACAGGCTAGCATATGTGCTAAGGAGAAATTATTCTATTATCTACAGCTGAGTGAAGTAGTAACAACGAACATAAAGATGTATAAATATATAGAGAGAACTGAGAATGTTTCTTTCAAATCATACAAGCACTTAATTTTCATTGATTGCTTAAAAAGATATCAAAACGTGTAAAATACAGGTTACTTGAATTTCTGTGACAATTTTTATCCAAATGTTATTGTTGCCATGTCACACTGCACTTGCCATCCATTGTAAAGTTTCTTAGTAAGAAATATATACTTAAGGATTTGTTTAAGGAGTCCAGTGGCATTTTTGCTGCACTGAATGACATTAATATAAGCAATATATCTTCTACTAATAAACTTTAAAATGTTGTATATTTTGGGGCTCTTCATATTAGTAGAATGTTTCTGTTCTCTTAAAAATTAATTTGAAGTAGAATTTATTATTGACAGTATGGCACATAAAACTTTCAGCAAAATTGCAGATGAAGGCTGTCTTTGGAAAAGTAAGGAAAAGACAGCATCTCAGATCATGCTTGCATGCAACAAAAAAAAGGTACACATTTCTTAAGATGAACAAGCAGTGTTTTAATACTGAATCAAACTATGAGCACTCTCATATTTTACAAATCTAAAAATATTAGTATTACACACTATTTTAACTCTTTTCTGCACAACATACATCAGGCTGGCTGAATATATATCAAGTTCACTACATCATTTTTAATAGCCAGACTTGGGCTTTTTTTAAAAAGAGAAGGAGGAAAAGATGTGCTCTTCCCCCTCCCCTGCAAATAGCTTTGATTTTAACCAAATTTCAATGTGCAGGTATAGATGTCTCATCCCATACCATATAAAGTGTTAAAAAAAAAAAAAAAAAATTAAATTAAGATTTCTAATATTTTGGGAGCTACAAAGAATACAGCGGCTCAGGAGACAACACTGGGAATGTAAGAAAATACAGACTTTGATTCTATACGACAAGCTGGATAGGAGTCAAAGCTGCCACATGTGGTGTGAAAAAATGCCACCCCGGTGTGAACAAAGGGTTTAAAATGGAGTCAAGAAGCGTGCAAGCTCAATGTCTAAGCTTTTCCTGTGAATTGTACTGCCACAACCTGCAGGATATCAAGTGGGCTGGGAAGAATAGAGTGCCTTTGGCAGCTACAATGGAGTAGCGGTGGCCGTCGGTGCGTTAGGGTTGCTATTGTTTTGGTTGTCTTGTTTGCGCGCATCGCTAAAATGTGCTGCTTTACTTCAGCGAGAAATTAAACTCTAAGCACCAAAAAATAAAGTCACAAAATTCATCGAGAAAGAGATGAATGCCGTAACTCTGATCCTCCTTATTGTAGTCCTAGTTTACAGTTTGATGAGAGAATTTACCAGCTAGATTGTTCATTTTACCAGGGCCTGAACCACAATCTCACACATACAAAAAACAAAGTAATAAATGTTGCTCATAAATATCTCTATGGCCTTTTACTGGGATAATGGTTGCAATAATATAAACATTTATTGGGGTTTATTCAAATGGAAAGAATGTTGCACCTTATTTCAGTCAACAGCTTTCCTCTTTTTATTACAACATAAAGCTATTAATCTGCATATTCAGTTCAGAAAACACCATCTTTTAGAAATAATCTATGAAAGCGTGCAATAGCGACCCAAAAATGTATGGGTCATACACTCGCAAAGATGCTATGCTAACAATGTTTAACAGCAAAGTTACTGAAAATCATAAATATTATACCTAGATAAAGGAAAATGCTATGTGGACAAGGCACAAGGAATAATAAGAAGAAAACCCAGTTACATGTATTTTCCCAAAAGATGCAAATAGCAAAAAGTACAAGTTTCTCGAAGAGAAAATGCAATACAGTTATTAGAATTCCTAAACAAAATCAATTAAAATCCAAGGAAGCAGGCCCACAAAACCCAATAAACAGTAAATTTTCTAAGAATTAAAGAAACCTTCTGATTTCCTATATTACATTTACATTTTTTATTAAGGATTAGGTCAAACGCCACTAATTTTTAGTTTATGAATGCAGGTCAAGACAAGAACATTTTTCTATTTACTCTGTGTAACTCTGTATAGAAATCAATCTGTTACTTTCATTACAACCACACAATCAATTCCATTTAAAGTACAATGCAACCGCCAAGTCCAAGGACAATATGGATCGCTGAAAATCCTTCATACTATCTACAGGATTTATTCAGTATGACTGGGATGATTTTTCTTCTCATTAGTATGCAATAAGCTTTCACAAACAAACTTATCCCGGCTTCGCCTGTTTTTAGTTCAGAACATAAAAAAAAGCATACATTAATTTAGTGATAATAGCACTGATGCGTAAGTATTGCTCTTCAGTAAATAACACAAATTGTCTATTAAAGAAGGATTTTATGGAGGAAAGTGTCTAAGTCACGCTGAGTCATGATTATTTCTAGAACTCTAATAAGACAGGACTACATGCTACATAAACCATACGACATACATACATGCAGACACATGTGGTGAATCTAGATAATGTGTTTAAGCAGTCTGCCTTAAAAGGCTATATTTTATCAACCTACAAATATTTGTAAACGTGGCCCTTCCATTTTTTCTGTTCCTCATAATGCTGATCTGAAGTTCCTAAGGGGCACAAAGCCAAGGTATTTAAAAACTGCAAAATATTATTAATGTCTCTCCCTGCACACTCAAAGAATTTCATATGATCATTTGGACAGATGTAATTTAGTCATTTATATAAATGTTTAAAATCTTCATAATTACTTTTACAGTCCTAGTCCAACATATTAAAATCAAGGTATAATATCAGATTTTAAAACTGTAAGACTCCAAACTGTACTTTTATTTATGGTGTGTTTATACAGGTTTATTTTGCTGGTTTGGTTTTGTTCCCAACCTATTTTCTCAACTGATTTTCTTCTGCATTTTAGTATTGGTAGGGGTTTTTTAATATTATTTTTTTCCTTCTGCCTGCTTGAGACATAAGCCTGTCAAACGAATATTGCTGTAAATGATCAGAATAAACTGAAAAATGTTCTGTTCAGAGATTTCTGCAGAATAAAGCTGCCTGTGATTTTCAAGTACAAACCTTATCTTGAATATTCTTAGCATTTGTTCCTTACTTGTTCTTTTATTGATCACTTTGTTCAACTACATATCTCCCTCCCCAATAACATATCACAGAAAATGAAAAATGAGTCTTGGAATAGTGCTCCAGAACGTGCAGTCAGATGTCTGCTAACAGCACTGAGGCTGTGTTTCGGTGTCCCTGGTTTTCTCTGCTTTGATAATTTGAGATGGCACTGATATGAAATCTCTGAGCGTTTCTTGGGGTGCCATCCCCTTTTCAATCCAGCCTATGTTTTTAAGTCACTCTTAAATTGTTGTTTCTGCCAAGTGGTCAACCAATTAACAGCATCCTCTCTTAGGTAACAAGACGGCATGCACACATGCACGTACGTATGTGTATACGTACATACGCAAATGTGCGTATTCTGGCTTGTTATTTCAGCTGAGTCTCAAGCTGGGACTCTCATGCAGCAGTTAGTTACCTCTGCCAAACCTCACTGTATGCATTCCAGTCATAAAGAAAATTGCATAACGCCAAATTTCTTACTCACATATAACAGCATGTAAATAGACAAAGGGTTCACAGCACTGTGAGGAGAGAAACTGTCCTGACAGACTTGCATTTATCCCCACTGCAAGCCTTAAATAAGCATACATAAACATCTTTTTCCTCTTGTTCAGCTGTGTTTACTTGCCACTGCTTCCCTCCCCTGGCTTCCACCAGCTCATTTTTCCCCACCTCCTGAACCTGTTTATTTTCTCTCTCCTGCCTGTCTGCTAGCAGTGGCGCTGAAGAATCCCCCAAAAGCTGCAGCCCTACACATTCCCGTCCCAGGGGCACTCTGAGCATGTGAACGGGGCACAGGAATTAACGGGTTAATTCCATACGGGCAGGAGTAGGCATGACTCATGCCTTGAGAAGATGAAGCTGGACTATCTGGGAGGATTGCATTAAATGTAAGACGTAATATCTGCAAGTGAGATAGCAGGGATACTGTTCAGAGAGAGAAAAATCCATTTTTTCCCAGAATACGCTCCATCTATCCAGACATTAAACGTCTGAAATGTGGGCACTGCAGAGGCTGAGCTTGCCAGCTGAGAGCAGGACACCGAGCTACGCAGCAGCCCTCGCCTCTCCCTTTAGCTACCACACCAGCCTGGGGAGCTGCAACACCAATTTTAGCAGCAATCTGCCCCCAGGGGCTATTTTAAGACTGGTCCAGACCCATCTGCAAAGCTGGCCCCAGAGAGCCAGCTCTGATCTGTTTGAAATGCTACAGACTGGCTATGCAATCCCCCACAGAGCCCACAAATAAGCGATATAAGGGATCCACACTGGCTCCTCACCACTGCACGAATTTTGGTGGCAGCATGGAAGCCAAAAATGTGGGATGCCAGTAGAGCTAAACAATTTATCAGAAAAGAGTCAAGTCCGCCTTCTAGAGGAGAGTTACCTTTCCTTGCAGCAGGAAAGCATAATATCTTTATTTATTATTAGCAGAAAACAATTCAAAATTTTCCTGAATCATCTGTGTAAATTAACAAACCAGGTTTTTCCCTGGCTAAAATGCACACTGGAGCAGGGCAGCCATCACCTCCAAAATTAGCCCCTCCCTCACTTACACCAAAGGACATCTCTTATGGCAGCCCCTCCTGCCATCTCCCAAGCCCTGCTAGATCCGCATGAGCCTCACAGGCCAGACAAGGTGACAAAAAGCAAATGGACAACAGGCAGAGTAACACACAGAGAAAACACAGGCCAACAGACCGTCTCCAAGTATGGAAGCGTAGCATCAAACAGCTGCTTTAGAGCAGTTGCCCGTGGTTGAAGCTCTGTCAGTGTGATACCAACAAACATCGGGCCCCAAAGAGCTTGGGTGCTACTTCCTCAGCCTTTGCCTGTCTCCTGAAGAAGATGCTTGGAAAAGTCAGTCAGGGAAAGTACAGGAAAACATCACCACCCTGTTTTCTCCTAGAGTCCTTGCTGAGCATTTACGACCACATGGGGCAATTTTCCCTATGTACAAGTGCTGGAGGTTATCACTAGTACAAGGGCCAAAATTATTCCGATTTCTTGCCACAGAATGTTAAATTCATGCTTCTTGACAGTTCAATGGGATCAGCATTGGTGCAAGTACACACTCCACCCTTTAACCATCCTGTGATGCTCAGGAATGAGAGACCAAGTGTAACATGAGAGTATTCTCTGCTTGGAGAGAACTTTTCACTGCCTTCCCCAATTTGTAAATCTCCTTCTGCGGGTTTATTTTAGTACCTTGATTCTATTTGAACATAGCTTATTATGATTTAATTTCCTCCTTTCTTTTTTTTAAACAGAGGATGGAAAAGAAAAATAAATCTCTCATGCTCTCAGCATATAACAGTTGATATAATAGACTGAAATGGCTCCTTCTAATCACTTGGGGATTTTTAAGTGCATTTTATTGACATGATAAGCCATTATGAGTCCTTCAGACTTGTTATGGTTTATCATATCAAGCCTTATGGTTTTAAGTAATATTCCTAATATGCATTCACAGCATCCACTCCAACAGCTTCTTTAATCTCAATTAAATACCATTAAAGATATGTATGGTACCTATGTATAAGTGGCACTAGAACGGTATTTATATGCACTAGTAACCAAATAATGTCAGACTGGCTCAATTGCCTTCCATCTCATCCCATACTCAGGAGCCTTATTACTCGGTACAAGTTCGTATGCAAAGGTAACATTATTCAGTGGAATTACGGGGGGAAAACGTTTCTGGGGGTGGGTTTTTTGCTAGGGTTTCTTTCTTTCTTTTCTCCCAGTTAGTCATTAAAGTGAGATCCCTTCTGCCAATCCCCAGCAGCTGTCTGAGCAGAACTTAAAACCTCTTGATACATCCCAGCAAAATGAAGATTATCCCCAGTGTCTAGGACAACATTTGCTCTCAAAAAGAAGTAAAACTGAATGTCAGAGGTCACCAGGGAGAGCAAAACTCTGACTGCACAGAGCACAACTGCACAGCTATCCTGAATGGCCACATAATACACCTATGTCTTCCCCAACCTGTGCTGCAGATTTATAGTCTGCCTCTTTATGCTCTTTGTACTTCATACTACTCTGTTGCCCCTGTTTCATCTTCCTTTTATCTCTACATTCTGGCTTCTCCGCAGACATGGGTCCCCTGCCCTTAGAAGAAGAAAGCGGGAAGCAGCAAAAAGAGATCATGTCCAAGGCGGAAGAGAGGCAGTCAAAATGAGTATGGCTGCCAAACTGCCTAGACCTTCTCTTAACAAAAGGCAGGGAGTCCTGCACTAAGAGCAGCAACAGAGAAAGCTGTTAGAAGGTGATAAACCACTTGGAACCTAAGTGTTATGAATTTATGGCAATTGCCCTAACTCCAAAATGAAAAAGGTGCAGCTAGTTTAGGAGGCTGAACTGGACCAGAAGACAAGGCAAGACCCACCAAAACACAGTACAAAAAAAAGGAGTGGGTAGCCTGGCAAGGCTGGCACCAAATTTGGCATAAGTACTGATTTTAAAACATCCAAAGGTACAGTAGGTTGCCAGTGGCCCATCTTGCCATCTGGTGATCTCCCACAGAGACCAAGGGCAAAAACCTTGGGAGGGGTATAAAAACAGACCAAAACTATGGTGTTCTCCAAATTCTAAAGAAACTGGGAGCTGTCACCTTGCACGGAGGCCAGACAGTATTAATCAGCTAATTCTCTTCAAGTAGAGGCACTTGGCACACTTGCCTCTAATTTAAGGAAGAAATATATATACACATAAAAGATTAAGAGCACATTTGTCATTTAAGTAGTTACACCAACAGCAGAAACAAAGATATTAATGTTGCAAAACTAAAGGATGTAGATCGAAATTGTACTCGTAGTTATGGTCAGAAAGATGTGCAAGTCTCTAACTACTTTATGCAAAATAGCTGCAAAAACTGCACTAAGTTTTTCACTGTTGTCAGAGGTTGGCCCACTACTGAGGTTACCCTCTGTCCACAACGCCATGCTTTTCCTATAATGGATTTTAAGTTTAGGATGCACCCTCAGAATCATTTCAATAAAACCAAAGGCTATCAAATGATTTCATAATCAATTAACACTACAGCTTAATTCCCAGTCTGCTACACCCTTCAGTGCTGCTTTGCCACATAATTGACATCTAATTTGCCGTACCATACAAACGGGCCTTGTTTATTCTCATTCCATTATCAGTAACTAGCTCATTATTCTAATGCACTCTGAAGTATTTTAAAAATAAATGTGAAAGCAAGTTTCATTCTATTCTACGTCCATTAGCTACCGTTCCAGGTTAGAAACCACGTTCAAATCATTGGAGCCCTTTCTCGTTATATGTACCAAATAACTCATTTGTAGCAGAATACGGTCCGTATTTTAGGAAAGCTTGTTGAGGTAAGACGACAAAGATCATATCAACAGGCAGGAAGATGGATACATACTAATCCTTGAACAAAGTAAATAATTATAATTTTATAACTTTCTACTTTATTTTGATGGCTCAACGTTATAGAAACAGTCCAAAAGTCCTTCTAAAAAAAAAAAAATCACCTTTTTTGCCATTATACCCTTAACGTCAGTAAGTTTGTTAAAATACTCCAGAACAAAACCAGTAGTATAAGCATGTGTGTGCAACTGGAGCCTCACAAAAAAGAGCTTGTAGCAGCCACAAAACTACCACAGTAGAAGAAATCTCCTTCTCTGACCCCTACCACATCCAACAATTGAAAAGTGTTCCTCCTTGGTAAAAAGACATTTCTGTTTAGCTGCGAATTCATGGATGTCTAAACACTACCACCACGAAGATGTTAAAGTCCACTTTACTTTCGCATTTGACGAAAAGTCATGTAAACTGATCAAACAACGACAAACTTCTCTGCTGCCTACAGAAACAACTGGAGCCGGAATTATTGAAAATAATTTACTGCCCACTTAAAGTCAGGAAAGATACGCTCTTGAGTCCTCTAAACAGAGCAGCTGTAGAGCAGTATCTGATTGCATATTTCTACATTAGTTGAGCCAACTCTGAATTCAGACAGAAACCCACAAAGATAAAGTCACTTGCTAGAACCCTGGGCCTTTAAACTACTGTTCTGATCTCATCTATTAATATGCTATTTTCTTAGGCTGTTAATGACAGTATTATACAGTTGTTATTCATGTAATACTCCGTCTGTCATTCAGTATTTACTTTCCAGGATCATTTGGTTTCTTAAAGATACATTAATGCTCTTTGATTGTATACAGCCATTTCAAAACTCCATGCAAGGGGGAAATTCTTTTTTGAGGAAATGAATTACTAATACTCACGTGATTGAACTGAGTGATAAGGTACTACATTCCTGGACCACAAATATTAAATTATATTAGATCATGATAATCTAGAAAACTCCTACCCACACCCTTTTTCATTTCTATTTTTTGTGCTTACACTGGGAGTCAAGATCTTTTTCATACATAAAATCAATCAAGAAAAGAGAAAGAATCAACAAAAGAAACAACATGGATCAACACTTAAGGGTCCCAGGTTTAAATTTGCCTTCACTGGAACAGGGAACAAAAGTTCTGATATCCATGTCGTTTGGAGCGCCTGGTGATATCAGCATCTGTATTCTCATTCCACTATGAACCTTCTGGGAACAGCCAGGAATTTTATTTCATCATTATATAGAACTCCAAACTCCCCTTTTTCCCAAGGACTAGAATAAACAGGTTTTGAGACTGATTGCTGTAGATCAAGCTTTCTGCAAGAGATTTTTCATCCCATCATTTTACATCTAAATATAACTAATTCAGAATTTTCCAGTTTGACAATAAAGGTCAACCATCAATTAAGTATGACCATCTAAAGTATATGAAGAAAATAAAGCAAGGAGGGGGAAAGGCCTAAAGGAGACTGAATCTTGGTACCTGTAAGGATGGAAATTAATTCACCCAAGCTCCCCTTTATCTGGAGATGCCCCACAGAACCTTTGTCATCCCTGCAGCTTTAGTAATGTGAATTTTACTGTCAAACAGACTTGAAGTATTTCATTAATTTGAGGGAATTAATATATTCTCGTATACATAAAGAGAAAAACTTATGACTGCTTTTCTAATAATGAGGTTTGCATATTATTTTTTGCCTCTACCTAAAATAGAAACAGATACAGATAACATACAAATGTGAAATAGTATTATGATCATGACCACAAATATTGACTATGATCCTATAAAAACATTTTTGTACCCACAGGTACACCCATTTATCCATCCAGCCATCCACCTATCTGTCCACTTATCCAAGATATTTGAAAGAAACCTGATGTACATAGTCTGAGTAAGGTGTCATTTTAAGGGAGCACAAAGAACTACCATTTTAATTTCATGCTTTCCTCTCTTTGAAAAGGCACAGCCCTTAGTAATTGGGTATGCTGTCCAGGTTTCCTTAGAATTATTTAGAGTATATACTCACAGATAGAAAAAATTCATCCAGTCCAGGGCCAAAATAGGAGTTTTTCAGTAATATATTTGGCTACCTAGCTTAGCAATTTGACAGAATCTTATTTTTAAAAGCAACTTAAATCTCTACTCTCAGCAATTTCAAGGGAAGTGTTCCAAATGTGAGATTAATATTAAAAACATGATGTTTTTTACTTTTTGATTCTCAGAATATGATCTTGGATTCCTTGGATGTTGCTTTTAACATAGCCAAAAAGGAAAGCAGGAAAAGTAAAAGGCCATTGAGGGGTTTTTTTTTTCCCCCCTACCACTATGAAACTAGCGAGAATAGCTTATTTCATTGTGGGAAGATGACACTATTCATGGAGACAAAATCTTCAAAACATAGCCTGAATTTTAGGAAAGCAAACCAATTAAGAAGAGCATGCCAAAAGACATTACAAATGACAGAAGCATCATGCCAGTTTACAGACAGGCCACCTAGCAAGCAGTGACAGAACCCAGGCCAGAGTAGCAGAAAATTAAATTAAACAGAAAAAAAATCCCTTTCTCATCTCCTCCTCAGAGAAGCCCCTGACTAAATATCTCATTCTTGACAACAGCTAGGAAACAGCTGTAGTTTCCTTCCAGCACTTATCCTCAACTCCTGCCCACAGACAATACTCTTTCATTTCAGCAGGACTTGGTGAGGTTCCAGTTGCCCTTCTGTTGGTTGTATATCCTCTATACTCCAAAATGGTAAATAGACAAAAGAACGCGGTCTGGGTGCACCATTGCAGCTCTTGTGTGTCTTATGGTGGGGAAGTCATGAAGTTATTTAGGAGGCAACAGTGCTGTTGCACTGCATTTAAGGAAAATGAAATGCAATCCTTTTGAGCAACAGCCATTAGGGTTGCCCACAATTTTATTCTAAAGCATCTGCATTTCTGTGAATCAGGCAATCATAAAAGGCATGGACAAAACTTCCTGATAATTTTGGACACCTCTCCAGAACTATGTAATACTATCCTACTCACAAAGTTCCTCTGTTCTCCTACGGGACTGATGTTACACAATCTAAGAGAATGCAGCATCACAAGTAAGGTTAAATACACCAAAGCAGGGTTCAAGCAAGAACATCATGTAACATCCTGCAAAGACTGCTATGAATTCAGAAAGTCAATTAAAATTTCTCTTCTCTGAAAGAAAATTAAAGGAATATTTGCTCTTCCTCCAACAGGACAAATAATCCTTCATCTCTTTGTCTCCTTCAAGAGCAAACAAGAAGTTTCCTGGTAAGGAAAAAGTTTTTATTTTCACTGTGCTTTTTTTATTTTTTTATTTGTGGTCCCTCTACAAGTGATTTCAACACTAGTCAGCTGCCCACTAACCCCACTTAAAAACAACACTTGAAGGACTGCCTTACAAAACTGAAATTCAGAAGATCTTTCTTTCTGGGAAGCATACAGGACACTGACCATTAGAAGTCATCCTAAGCTGCACAAACTGTAAAGAGCTCCATAAGCTTCCATATTACACAAGAAGAAATAAATGTAGTGGTGGATGTTTTGGGTGAGTAGCCTTGAAAGTTTTGCCTTTCAATCAAGAAAATGGACCTTGACAGGAAAATTCTTACCCATTTTAGTAGAAAAATCTGGACTTTATTTGCCTAGAAAGATAAAAATCTTTACCTATCTTATTTTCAAATTGACTCTCTCCATCTGACATTTCCTGGGAAGATGCGAATTAGTTTTTTTAGAATCCTTAGTGCTAGAAGAGAGCTGCCAACAAAAGGAAGAACCTGAAAAAAGTGAATCCTGCCTTTTTCAAAGACAGAGACCTTTACTGTAGTTTTCAAAGTGGACACCACCTTTAATCAACATAATGCCACACTGCCACATTCATGGACAAATGTTACATTTTTCATACCACAAGTAAGGCGGAGCCTTGCACAGGGACAAAATACTGCTATTTTCCAGCTTAGGTGCATCAGCAGTGTTCTCCTTGTTTAGGGGGCTCCAGCAAGTGAGGTAGGGCAGGCTGCAACAGGAGCTGCTATGCTGAAAAACTGGGAATTACCCGCCTTCGTGCAAGCCTCTTCGCTTATGGCAGCACCTGCAGGAGAAGGGAACTACCATTTTGCAGGACAAAAGCACCACCACATAGACTCCCACCTCCCTTTCTTTACCGACACATGGAGTACAGTGTAGAAACACACACTGATCACTGAGAAACAGAGATGCTATATTAAAATACAAATACAAAGGCAATTTTCCTTTTAAAATATAAAGATACAGAACTGGTAAATTGATTGCTGCTGTATTTCCCAAAAATCACTGTCAATGTCCACATTGCTAATATGACTTGCCCTCACTACTCCTCTCCATTTCCAATTACCTTGCATTATGAGAACTGATTTTTAAAACTGCACATAAAAAAATCAGGTTTGAAGAGTTTTGTTCAACTGGTCCAACCTAGAAATAGGTGATGCGATGAAGAGGAGGTATTTCTTTGTTTTGCTATAAGTTAACATGACGGTATTCCTGACTTTACTTCAAAAATCTTGGTATTCACCACTACCACATCTAATCATTATTATGACTAAATTCATAATGCATTCCACTTTTACTTATTGATGGTTTCCTAGATGAAACACAGTTTAATCTTCTCTAGCATGTGCTTCTTTTTATATCTACCATCTGACCTTTGCTGACAACCAGAATCAGTACACCAGTTAAATACTGAACTTCAAGTGGAATGAAAGTATAAACACCATTGATTCCTCTTGAGTTGGAACACTGTCTGTGAATCAGAACATCCAGTTTCCGATTGATGGAGAAGAACACTTAATACTGAAAAATCAAAAGACAAAAACAGGGCTACGCTACTGGCTTTATTTTATTGGATGAAGTGCAATGAAGAAAAATAGTATTTATTCTTTCACCTTCACACAGAGATTAAATGAAGGTTCACCATACTCTGGAATCAAAAGTCTCTCAAATTCCACTTCTCTCTTTCTCAATGACCACTTCTCTCTTTTTCTCACTAAAAGAGCTCTAATTACCAAGTAACGTGAAAACACTTTAGACATTCTTTGCACACTGAAGTAATAAAAGTGAATTCCACACAGGAAAAATGTGATTGTCTATGAATCCACCCACAGTCAAATATCAAGAAGAAGTAAAACCCAGGAATTTGAGAAGCCCCACAATAATGCCAAAATAAAAAGTAATTTTTCTTAAGCAACACTATTATTTTCTACCCTAATCTTGCTAGACACTGCCCAGGTAACTGGTAAATTCTTGCTACAGTTGCTAATAGTCAAAACCATAACTAAGATACTGAAAGACTTTTTTTTTTTTTTTTTTTTTTTTCTTTTTTTAAGGCAAGCTGTTTAAAGGTCTGCCTTGTTGTTTGTTTTACACATTTAATCCTAATTCTCCATAAGCACTTGAAAGAGGAAACAAATTGTTGCTCATAAATTAAACACTGAACCTCAAGTCTTCAGAACAGAACAGAATATGTTCTTTTCTGCTAGATTTCTATACATAGTGCCGGCTATAATTTTTCAGGTCACTTTTAACTCTGTTGCACTGCTAACAGAACTACAGCTGCTCTTTATTTATTTTTAACTTTTTCTCCCGCCCGTTCACAATACACAGGCTGTCTGGCTCATTTTCAAGCTATTGAAATATTTCAATTCTTAAAAAAGTACAATAGGCCATAACCACTTATGTGCTTCTGCTCAGGAAACCTTTCTTCCCTCCCTCCCTCCCTCCTCTCCCCAATTTTATGTGAGTTTCTGAAATCTAGAAACAAAACTGGAGATTCAGGTAGACTTCTTAAGTCACCAAGTTTGTATTGTGCTATTATAGCTGTTCCCTTCTGAGATTAAAATACCATGTAAAACAACTTTTTCTTATGCTACTACTTCTGGTGCTATTAAAAGCAGACATCTACAAAAAAATGTGAAAATTAACACAAAAGCATCTAATCAAACTTTCACAAATTTCATGTCTGTTCAGTTTCAACTCAAGGGTTAGCTGTAGGTGAGTGGGATTCATCCAAAGTTACACCTCAATGAACTTTCCTCATATCAGGGAAAACAGAAGTTTTGTGGTGGAGAAATGATATTAAAAGCTGCTTTGTAGAGCTTATTAAATAGTGCCGAATTTGGAGACTGGTTGTCTTTCTTTTTCCTAACATTAGTTAATGCATGGCTATTGGAACCTGCTATACTTAAATGTAGCATTGGGGGGGGAAAAAAAAAAAAACAAAAAAACCCAGAACAAATCATGGTCAACTTTTACATCGGTTATAAATTTTTCACATGGCCACAGCAAGGCCTCTTAATCTCCTCCTTCAAAGTCACATGATTTTAAAAAAATATTTTCTTCTTTTTTATACCACAAATGTTATCCTTTCTTCAGTGAAATGAACGTTATTTAAAAAATGCAAAATGATTCTATATGTTGCATTACATAAGCCTGCAAAGCCAGGAAGAAGCAAAGCAAGCCTTCTGTTTGGAGTGCAGAAAAAAACAGAAACCGATGCCTATTCAGGATGTTAAAGAAGGAAATCCCTTTAACTGCTTTATGTTAAGAAGCTATGCCAACAGCACTGGCACCCAAACCACTGACTGCCCATAAAATCTGTGGAACACTGTTTGCCTTATATGCATACTAACATTTTTAATTTCATACCTGAGCGACAAATGCAGAAGGGATGATTTATCAAATGGTCCAGCACTGAAAGTGTCCTCAACAAAGAAGGGATATTACATAAACAATGCTGTCTTTGCTACAACACGTTATACCATAGCATAACTTTACCAGTAAAAAGAATGTCACTTTGGGGGGATAGGAACATAAGGAAAGTCTGCCCCACTGTCTTTTCTTAAATGTTATTTCCAAAGATACTGGCAATGGAGCAAGTATTCAAGCTGTATATACTCAGTGCCTCTGAGACTCCAAGAACTGCATATAAGGGAGTGGGAATTAAATAGCTATGATTCACCTAAGCAGCTTCCCCATGCTAGACCAGTCCACAAAGAGCAGCTCCAGCAATTGTTCAGAGTCCTGAATACACCTAGCTTTGCTAGTAGGTAAAAAACTAGAAATTACGGGAACTGCTTGAGGCCCTTCTTGCATTCTCATGCCCAGGAGGCCATACCTTGCTCATATGATTTCTTTCCTAGAGTCCTCAGAAGACTGAGTCTTCAGTTACAGATCCCTTCTAGAACTCCTGCACAAATGGAAGATATTTTATACTGACAGCAGTATAAACATTGCTGATTGATTTAGCAGAAGCATCTAATTAATAGCACAAGATCAAACTATTCTGAGAAACCTTGCTTTATCTCAATCCTAACATCTCACCTGAAATTCTGTAATTTTGAAAACTCAGATCCCAGCTGACGTTTGATCTTCAGGCTCATGAATCCAGTAGTCAGGCCCAAAGCTCTGTTGTAGGCTCTACAGAGCACAAAGTAACAGCGGCTAACCTGAGACACACAGCAATCACAATTGTGCACTCAGAGTACTTATCTGAATGAGTAACAGGACTAGAAGTGCGCTCTTTAGTTTCTAAAATCTTAGCCTTGTCACATTTAAAACGTGTCTTAAAACTTAATTACCTTAAGGCTTCAAAATCTTAAAACTAAATTAGCTCTCAGAGTAATTAATGCCTCCCAAAGCTGTGACTGTGTATTCAACAATGGCTGTTGCAAGGAAAATACAGTCCTAAATATCGAAGCCCCAAGGCTCTTGGTTAAAAAGTGGCTCCTAGGGCTCCTGTGCTCCCCAGTGCAGGAAAACAGACTTCGGGAGCCACAGCCAAGCCGTGAAGGGTGGAACATTGTCACCAGTCACAAAGTCAGGAGCCTGGAAAGCCGGGAGTACCTGCCATACACACCTGCACGTGGCACAGCTGCAGACCTTGGAAATCCACGTTTCCCACAAGTTTGTCAAGCCAGCTGTTGCGAATCTATTTGCTTTGCTTTTTTTGTTTGGTTGGTTGGTTTTTTGTTTATGGTAGTCGTAATAGCCAACATACATCTGTGATGTACTTTGGTTCTGGCGAATTGACTTTTTCCCAGGTAACCTAATTTCAGCAGAGAATCCCAAGCCTGACCTGGACATTACCCTTTGAGTTGCAAACCCTTCCTCTGTTAAGCTCTCTGGGAACAGTGATCTGGACATACAGCCCTCCTGCCTCTAAATCCAGAAAATGGGAAGGAAAACCAGGAGGGGAGAGTTACTAAGGCTTTTCTCCCAGGTCACTTCTGTCTAAGGAGCCTTCCCCAGGTCTGGTGACCAAAAATGCTTCTGGAAATCACCAATACATTCCAGGACTGTCTTGTTCACATTTTAGGCAGAAAACTGAGTTAGATTGAAAGTAATTTATTAGTTCTGAAATTACCACAATCTGAAGACTGGGTGATAGTCTCAGTTGTGAACTGATGTAGGTCTACGTAAGCCTATGGAGCTAATCCCTGCATTTTTGTATTACATTGACAGAACTGCTCAATGATCTTTTTCCCATATTTAAGTAAACAACAGACTGAAATGAACAATTCTTATCTTCAGATGTTTATCTGGAATTACTGCCCTACAGCATGCAGGCAAGTCTCTTAGGCAAGTAAGTCCTTTCATTTCTTGGGCTGTTTCTACCTGTATACTAAATTCAGAAGAAGCAAGTGTTTATTCATAAATCACAGACAAGATCTGGACCAAAAAAAACCATTATTACAATGAACAATGGGCCGGACATTTACAGATACTTATTAGCAAGACAACACAGAATGCTAGCTCTGCTAATATTGCTTTTCTACGTAGCTTTAGAATAATGATTTTTGTAAAAGATAAGTTTGATCTGTAATTCAAATCACACTGTATCTTTGATTTGCTACCCCCTCCTCCTCTTGCCCTCCCTTCCCTCCTCCCTCCCCCAAAAAGCTTTATATAGAGTGGCTGGAAAGCAAAGTAGGAATCTATGCAGACACTATCCATCACATTTCTGTCTTAATTGAATGACACCAGAATGAGATCGATAAAATGTAACAAGAGACAGCTTTGCATTTCCACACTCACTTATTCTCCCTCTCTATTACTGCCAGCCATCACCGTGACCAGAAAGCCTAAGTATTGAGTCTGAACATTGCTGCCAAGCAAGCTGTTAGTATATGAATAAACTTGTCAGGAAAACAATAAAACTTATAATACTGGGAAAGGCCAAAATGTCAAAAGGGCGCTGCAAGCAGCATTAAATATGCTGCTTTTAAAGTCGTACTAAAGAAACATATGAAGAGTTTCTAAATAACATGGGCAGTGGCAGTTCTTCAGATATTATTCCCCTCATTCCCCCAAGACGTGTCTGTGCGCGTGTGTGTGCGACTGTCTGACATGCCGTTGTCATGACCTCTTGGCGCAAATCTGCAATTTCAACAATAAACCCAGACCAGCTGTGATTTCCCTATGTTCAAGGATTCTGAGATCTCCAATGCATTATTGATAACCTCATTGCTGTGCTAAAAGCAGAGGCTGATGCACTCATAATCCCAGACTTTTCCTGAAAAGCTCCAGCTTCACATACCAATCGATCATGAGAAATACAATGAAAAAAAGCCCTTTCCAAAACAAGGCTGCATTTTGTGTATTGCATCCACTTCAGTATGCATGCTAAGTAAAAATTTAAGCTTTTTTCACACTCTTCTTTTTTTTTTTTCTAACCTTCAGTTATGATGATCTTGTACTCCTGACTGTGTAAAGGTAATGCTAGATTATCAGGAGCATAATTAGTATGTCAGCTTTGGAGTCACATTTATGTTGAAAGTCTACATTGCTCTTGTAGCTAGACTCCCCAAGCAGAACTAGTGCACATTCTACTAACCACAAAGCAAATGAAAGAGGTCAACGCAAACAGCTAACAGTATTAATTTAAAAAAAAAAAATAAAAAAAAAAAAATAAAAGAACAAGCAGCATCACGTGAATACGGCAAACAAGCTTAATTATAAAGACAGGAAGAGGAAAGAGTTAACAATAGTAAAATTGCACAGGATACAGCTTTAGTTATGCATAATTAGGAGGCTCCTGGAATCTGAAAACACAAGTATTACCAATTTTCTAGTCTCAGTTTAGTACGTAAAGAAGTGCTTAGACATTGCGTCACAGGAAATGTTCACTTCATGTTTCAAGAGAGACTGTCATATTTCATCTTGAAACTCAATTAGATATTAAAACAATTGCTGTACAAGTACAAGCACTTCTGCCAGGCTTTATTAAAATCCAACTGATGAGACACTTGGCCTCTTAGCTTCAGTAGATAATTCTTCATGCCTGGTTGACTCCGTTGCATTGTTTCTTCATTATTATGTTCAGGTTAGTCTTAGAGCAGCTTTTTTTTTTTTCTTACCTTTTTTTCCTGTACCAACAATCTAATACAACTTGGCTGGAGGCATGAGGCTGAGATACTCATGACTTCTCAAATTAGAAAGATGCCTCAATTCATCACTATTTAGTAAATTTAAGTGTGTAACAACTTTAGCTTCTGTTGATATTCCTTTTTTTTTTTTTGAAAGCATATTTACACAGCAGACCAAAAAGGAATGAGTTTTCAATATTGTACCAAAGTTACAGCAAGTACACAAAATTACATTACTCCAATGATCACTGAATAGGCAGTATTATTGAAAGTATACAGAATTGTTTTCTTTATATTCTCCTCATCTTTCAAAACAGTATCTAATACCAAGTTAACAATACAAAAATTAAAACAAAAGGATTTTACTGGTCTGATGACTGTCTCCTCATGTAAGACTCACCCAGACAAACCAGAACTTGATAAGATAAATACATTTTCCTTGCAGAATTCCTCTTGAGAAGCAGAAAACAAGTAGGGTATCATTAAAATCTTCCAATCACAGAAATCAGAGATGAAATATCTTACACCTACTGCAGATAAGGCCTTATTAGTATACGGCCGATATTAAATACTGGACATCACCATCAAGTAATTTGGCAGAAAAGCTGGCAACGTTCATTGAAAGGATGTAAGCTGGGAAAGTCTTAATGCCACAGTTTCAGGGAAGTCATAATACCACATCTTCAGGGAGCCTACACAGTCAATGAGAAAGAGAGACTACTGTAAAAGGGAGAGCCGAAAGAAGGATGCTCAGACCGTCTTTAGGAAGAGCCTCTCTATCAACAACAGAGGAATCATACAGAGATTAACTGCCCAGTTTAGGTACCCAATTTGGGTAACTGAAGTGGGATGGTGTGAATGCCCCTCTGGAAGGGCATGCATTGCTACAAAGGGTAAACAGAGCTGACAGCACAGATTTTATTCTGGTGTTCACTCTATGAAGCTAGGGAAAATACAGTACTTTCCATGAACAAAAGGGACGGTGGAAACTGTGAGCTCAATGCAATACGCTTCTTCCCCTCCTCTTCCCTTGCTCGCACCAGTGGATGAGAACTATAGACAAAAGCTGAAGAAGCACACCCAGTACACACTATATGCCATTTATGACAAGTATAGTATGTATCACTTGAATATAGGTCCCCAGGATGCTAAAAGAAACAAAAGACCATTCTAAGCACAAGTATTTACTTCACTTTTACATTAAATTACATTTAGAAGATTTGGGATTTCCAAGAACATTTGCAAATTCCATCAGGTTTCCATATGAAGACAGAGCCTTCTCCTCAACCAACTCCATCCACATCGTAAATTTCTCAGTGGTTTACAAAAAATTTTTTTGTCAGCTGAGTCTGTATTTCACCACAACACTTAAACGAATGTAAGACTTTTAATTTAATCCCTCATTAACATCAATTTACAGAAGCCTAGTTTTTGCTTCCTAGTACCCTACACAAGTTCCCAACTCTGTCATTCCAAGGTCTCCTTTGTCAGGGAAAGCTGGTCTTACAGACCATCCCCATCTTTAGACAACTATCCCTTCCTCTTGGTTGGTTTTCATTGTGTTTAATTCTGTAAAGCATCATACACAGCTGCTTGAACAGAAGCCTAAGAAAGGCCACGTTACTTCAGGCATTGGGAAGTGAATGCTGTGGACTCAGATTCTCTGCAAGATTAAAGTCACATTTTTACAACACAGACTGCCACTTATTTGCCTAATTCTAGTGATTCTAATTATTTTCCTTTCATTTCATTTACTTCTGAGGGGAGTTCATACAGTTTACTTGAGGTTAACTTATGTATCTATGAGGAAGTTCAAAATACCTAAGTTTGGGACCTAAATTCACGTTGTGTAGGCACTGCAAGGAAGTACGTACCTCCCTCCAGAGGTCAAATTCAGAGCACATAAACTAGATAGATGTGTGAAGTCCAACGATACTGTCATCCTCACATTCAAGCGTAACTAAAGCATAGACACACACACGCAGATGAGAAAACCACCAGAGATAAGATAAGCACCGAGTTCTTCCTCATATGTGTTTAAACACCAAGGGACATTATGGGTAGTGAAAGCAGGGCTGCCTGGACAGCAGATGTCCCCTGATGTCCAGGCGAGAGGAATCTCGCCAGGTCCACAGACTCCCTCACAGTGGAAACCTCCCACATTTAAAGTGGCAACAAACTCTCGGCCCTACTGGGAAATTATTCATCTCTAGTCTCTTTGCAAATGCAGAAATCAAAGTAAGTGATCCGTGCTACTGTGTGAAAAAGACTTCAGACTTTTCCCCACACACACACTGGTGAAGTGACTTTCCAATGTATACAGCATGAAGCTATAGGCTACCGCCTTTCAGTTACATGACTGTAGGTGAGAGCCATGAAGTTCACTTCAACAGGCATCCAGGAGACAACAATTTGGCAGAAGGCTACCGCTCCAACTCCCTCCTCTGCAAGGCTACCACAGGACTGGGGCATGGAGACTGCGTTGCAGGGAGCAGCCGGCAGAGCTGACAAGGCGCAGGACCAGCTCCCACCTATCCCACATCAAACCATGTGAATCCAAGTCACAGTAGGGGTTTAATGCTCCTCTACCAAAGCCACCCCCTCACGCTTGTGACAGTCCAGAGCTTTGCTGTGCCCGAAACCAGGCAGGGCTCACTGGTGATAAGCTAAGAGCCTTCGCACTGTGCGATCTGAGATGGTGCGGCTGTACCTCTACAGGTTAGGAGCATCCAGCACAGCCTGCAGTGATATGTGAGCGAGTATAGGTGTCTTACTGGTAAGTCTGAACACCCCTCTTCATATATACTGACATTTATAGTTACAGTCAGAGCAAAGATCTTAAAAGTACACGAAGGTGCAAGAAGAACAAAGAAATAGGATATGCACAACCACACCAGCTAAGGGTGGCAGGTGGAAACACAGGCAAGCACTAACCCTTTGCCTTCTGCTGGAGCAGTTTTCACCTACAAATACTTCACTAAAAACCCACTCAAGCTGTTTTGCAAAATATCATTCCTTGCTAGTACACTAAAGAGCTACAGCTTCTCTTAGCTGCCTTTGAAATACAGACATTTGCACATATTTCATTCCAAACACATGGAGGTATGGGGCCCTCAGTGGAAATCGGGGATGGGACAGAGTTCAGAATTGCTGTTGCACTGTGACTCTGCTACAAAGTCAAAGTTTTCATAACTGAAAAAAATGAAATAAAATTCCTTCAACAAATTTAAAATAATTCAACTTGCCAAGAATCTTACATCACTATTTTTCTTTAACCCAAGAAACAGCGCTTACGTAACACTAAAAAGTTCTAACTCCAAATGTTAATTTTCTCTCTCTTTTTTCTCAAAAATTGCTTTAGGGAGCAACAAATTAAAAAAAAATCATGTCAAAAAAAGGTATGAATTTTCTTATAAAATTTAGAATTATAAAGAATTATTTAAATAACATATCACCTTATAATGACTGAAATGTTTATAAATTTATACACCTTATTTTTAAATTAAGTTTTAAACCTAACTCATGATAAAAGATGAAAACAACACTTCAAGGAGTAAGAAATCATCATTTTGTAAACTTTCTAAGTATAACTAAGATTAAACATAAATAGGACTTGGGCAACAATCACAGAGACAATATTTCACCATCGGTGCAATCGTCTACCAGTGAAATGAAAGATACAGTTCTCCAAGTTTTGTAGTACACGATTAGGCAACAGAGAAAGTAAGTATAATTTGTGAAAGTATAAAAGCTTATAACATATTTCCTTTATATTATGTGGTCTCTGGGGATTTCAGTATTTTTTTTTAACTAATTTATTCTTACAAGGCCATCAAAACTCCCTTTTAATAGTCATTTAATATTTAGCTCCTTCCTTTGTTATTCTACTTTGGTATATGATGTTCAATATATCAAATTTTGTGACATACAGTCATCACCCTTTTTTAAAAAAATTCCTAGGAAGCAACCAAATAACACACACACAAAAGCTGTTTTTTCCATAGTGCTGGTATGAGAAACTTCAACTGGCTTTTACTTACTGCATTTATTCTAGACCTTAAAATATTTACATAGCATTAAAATAATATAATTTGGAAAACACAGATAAACACTGCTCTATATCAAATAGGTAGAAAATACGATGACAAATTTTGTGGTGTTATTCTAGTCCACTGAAATAGAACCAATTCGTCAAACGGACTGTAAAATAGTAGGAGAGAAAGTGGGGGGGGGTTAACTGGTAAAACAAAACAAAGGCTAGATTTTGTAAAGGAACTGCTGGGTAAGTTGCTAAGGAGTACTTTGATATGAAGTTTTACCACATGAATCAATTAACACGTTATGTTACTAATGTATTCCTTCATATCAACATGACTTCAAGCTCTTGAACAAATAACATTTACATTATTTCAGGAAAAATTATGCCAGAAGTCTGTTTGTTACCACATTTCTATAAATTATGCCAGAAATCTGTTTGTTATCACATTTCTATAAAGCAATTATTGCATACACTGAAGAAAAAAAGTTTACTCCGACACATTACCGCGAAGAATATTTATGGAGAAGGAGAAATGCAGAAGAGGCTTGAACTTAATAATGTAGGGCCATTAATTAGCATCAAATGAAAGAAAAGCAATAAAGCAATTTTGTCACCAATTACTGACAATTTGCCTAAGTACAACTATTAATTTTGGATAATATAACCCCCATAAAATTAAGGTAACAAAACCATTTGAATCAATATCCTTTGCTAGTCTCTTTCCACTAATTTAACCACTTTTAAGGAGTATCAAAAGTTTTGAAACCTTTAAACGCCTTAAGAAAAATGGAAAAACATATGGTTATGATTTCCTACCTAAAAGTTGCTGGGTTTTGGTTTGGGTTTTTTTTTTTTTCCCCCTTTTTTTTTTTTTTTTTTGGCTGAAAATAAGGAGAATTAGGGCCATTAAAATGATGACTCTTTGGAATTACCACAGTCAAAACATTTGTTTACTTACATTTTTCCTACCGTTTCAGAAAGCTTTTATAAAAGGAAGCCTGATTAGCCAGGAATATCAATGTTTAATAGTTTGATTAAGGAATCCCCAGCATTTACCGACACTGCCAACATTAACACCAGGCAGCAAGAAGGGAATACGAATTCTATTTGTGCACTGGGATATGTTCCTAGCCTTTCCCACCTCCAGCCTCAAGCAAACGACAAATCCCACCAGCAAACCCCCGTCATTCACCCCCCTGCTCTCATCCCCACCAGAATTTCCCTGACAGGCAGCATCACCCACCGGCTGCCATTGGCGGAAAGCAATGGCCGTGCAGATGTGGCCACAGCAGCCTCGCCTGGCGCGTCCTCCCTCTGCCCCAGTGCTGCGCGCCGCTGCCTGGCTGGCTTCGTAGCACAAGGTCAAGCAAGTATACACAATATTGAATCGGTACAGCTACTCAGGAGCAACCTTCCTGAGCGCTGGCAAGCACAAGCATCTGGCATCGGTGACAGTCTGCACTAATGTTTTAAACATTAAAAACAGGCGACGTGTCCTAAAGCCAAAGTTTTGCACAAGTCTCCTAAGGCTGGTGACGACTTTTATTAACGACCGTACTTTCCGGAGTGCCTTCTCCCTCGGCACTCATCTGTGTTCGCCCATCAGGAAACCGGAGCAACCTTTTGATAAATATCGATAGGTATTTGGGAAAGAAAATACATGCAGAACACCTCCGTGTCCCCCAAAAAGACTCGCTGAGGAAACTTCCAGCGTTTAATCGTCATCCATATCAATTCATAAACCTCGGGTGCTAGAGTACAAATAAACACTCTAAAGGGTTTTAGCCGCAAGGAGATAAGATCTCTCCCTGGGGAGATGGCTAGAAACTGCTCCATTGCCTTTGTGCAGACTACTGGAATGTGCTTGCTTTTCATTTCGGTCTTTGTGTCTGGCACTCAGGCCTCACAGGCAGTGTCTTAAGCCATGCAGGGTCAGGGCAAACAGAGAACTGCATTCATGGACAGATCAAGTTTATGTGAGAATCTGCTCCTCCTGTGCCCTCAATTTCCATTTGAATTGTTAATAAAATCTCAGCCTGAAAGCACATGATCCCATCAGTGGGGAAGTCATGCAGAGAATCCTCTAGCTCAGAAAAACAAAATTTCTTTATCTTTTTCATCCTCCTCCTACATTCGTGGGAATTATGCCATGTAACCCCCCTCCTAAAGTAACCCCCTCCCCCAGCACAACACCTGATTGCCAGCCCACAGCTCCCACCAAAAAGCAGGGGGGGGGGGGGAAGAAGGGGAGAGAAAGAAAGCAAAAAGATGCACAAGCAACACTCAGCTACAGCAAAATCACAACCATAATAATTGCACCTTCGCAGCAGTTTACAGACTCACAGACACCTTCAGGCAAAAGGAAACAGAGATATTTAATTTTTTAAGTTAATTTCCAACAGCTGATAACACTAGCTGCAAGACTTTCCCACAGCTTTATGACACTGCATGAACTACAGGGCCACAGAGATAATAAAAGGTTACACATAAAGGAAAGAACAGAGTCATACCCCAATTAACTTGGTCTCCCCATGCAAAAACTGTACAGGAACAAGAGCTGGTATTTGCTGCAGGCATCAGACATGCATCTCCTAACCTTGCCACGGTCTAACTGGGCCTCTTGTTTCTTCTGCCTTTGCTCCTCGCAAACTGTTTTAATATTGAACGCTTTTCAGAGGGATGGGCTGATGAACGAAAACATGAATTTCCTGCTTGCCCTTTAAGGTGGGTTAAAGGGGGTGCTAGTAATCAATTACAGAACAAAAAGCAAAAGACAGACTAAGATTTTACAAACTAGATGTCTTACAGTCTATACCCTGTTTTCTAACCAAAGTACCCCGTTTACTCCTTCCTCAAAAAAAAATTTTTTTTTTTTTGTAAAGGACAAAGTATAATACAGTATTCAAATAAAACCTGTCTGAAGTGCAACGACTCAGAGAGGCTGCTGCAGTTTTCACTTGCTCTTTAGAGCAGCACATCAGCCCCAGACGAACAATAACTGCACTAAACATACAATGGAATTTAAAATCTTGTGGTTCAGAGTTTTGCGTGCTCCCAGCCCTGGCCTCCACTCCCTCCTCCTCCTCCTCCACTGGGAAGATGTTTCTGTTTGCAGTAGTCGCTGGAATGAGAAAAGCTTTATGGAAGCTTTGTCTCTGGGACCAATCCTGCCCAGCACTTCACTCACCAAGGCTTCCTCTTCTGCCTGGTGACCTCAAAGGACTTGCTCCTTGCAGTAAGGAAAAAATCCTGGAAAAGCAGATTAGACTTTTGCCTGCCTCTGAACAGGGCTTGGCTGAATCATTACTGAATATCATTAGTAGAAGAATATCATTATTGTGGCAGTATCTCATACTCAAAAGCTAATTAAAAAGTAATAGAGGTATTTGAAAGTTCTGGAGGCCCGGCGATCTGCTAGTTTGGACTGAGGGGGGATCACACAACTGGGTACAGAATCCATCAGATGTTATATACACACTTTTAAGACTCAGCTGGACAGGGTGCTGGGCCATCTTGTCTAGACTGTGCTCTTGCTTAGAAAGGTTGGACCAGATAGATGATCCTCGAGGTCCCTTCCAACCTGTTATTCTATGATTCTATTCGGATCAATAAAGGATATATCACAGCAGGTGTTGAGGATGAACATTACTAGTACATGATGAACCTGTTTCTGTTCTAGTCTTGAGTTCACAAATTTTTAGCTAGAGCTGGTGGAATTGCTCCTTGGGAAACATAACCAATGTATTGAGCCCTCAAATCTGTTCACCGGGTGTCTGCAAATAGATCATGGGTGTTATTACTTACTTCGTTAGTCACAAGTCCTGGAGCAGTATATGCAAACATATTTGACCCTATGACACAATTTTTAACTGACCAATACAAACAATCACTATTCGTTATTTGCAACGTGTGACTGGTCACTTAATTCACAAAATTGTGCTCTTTTCCCAATTGGGTAGCCCAAGCCATGCACACAAGAAGGCTTTTTCTGTTTGCTAATTCTCCAGAAACGCTTGCAGCTGCCTAAGGAATCTATTTTCACATCAGTTAAAGTGCTTTGTTCAAATGGAACTTTCAGGGCAACTGTTCTTGCAAATACTTGTTGTGGGTGGGTTTTTCCCCCGCAGAATCCGTCCCTGGTGAACGTGGCTTTGACTTCATGCTATGAATACCTGGAGAGCTGCAGAAGATGAGCAGATAGCTTCATTACACCAATATGTGCACACTCACAGAACATGCCGATTGCCGCGGAGAATTTATAAATTCAACATATCACCTAACCCTATGACAGGATGCTTACATGCTTTCTTGCCAAAATTACCTTCTCCTTTTCTCCCCGGTGCCCGAGTATAAACTCAGGCTATTCCCCTTCCTTTTTTTGTATGGTCATCCTCTCCTCATTCAAATACCTCCTTAAAACTCCTTTCTCTTGGATAGCTTATTGATGCTCACTCATATTTTATGGATACAGTAAACGCTGCCATATCAGAGCACTAAATACAACAATTGAGAGCAACTGAAGAGCAGAAGAATGTCCTTTCACTAAAGACAGACCAGAACTCCTTTTCAGTGCGCATGTGGATACAGGGGGAAGGAGAACATCATAGCAGGAAGTTGCATAAAAATGATGTATCATATATATAGACACAACTCAGTACAATGCAGAATATGTGTCTCGCTATTTTTTTTTTATCAGTAGCCCCTTAAAACACTGCCAGCTATAACCTCAAACTTAGCTTTTGTACTCTGTGGGAACCTCTATCGAGACCAATGGAAACACTGTAGTGAAAGTAGTAGAGTCCTCTCATTAGGCTTTTTTTTTTTCTCAAAATACCTGGATAATTCTTTCCTACATATAATATATATCCTTGGAACTAGCTGAGAATGTGAAGTCCCATCAGTCAGTAAAGATAAATATTTTAATATTTTTTTAAATATTCTCATCGTTATTCCCCCAAAAGAATGGCAGGGCTAAAATCTGTTGTCTTTATCCAATTAGAAATAACAAGTCTTAACAGTTCTAATAGGCTTTTGCCATAAAATAAAGCCAAGAGGACAGGACAAGAAAAAATGGTAGAATATTAGCCTCATCCTATTAAAAAAGGAAGCTGAGCTAAAATGCAGGCTCCTCCAAATGATCTGGTACAATTCTCCTAGGAGATTTAAAGCATCCACCTGGCATGTCAGATCAAGAAAAAGCATGGTAAAATTTAGGAACTAAACTTCCATCTTCTAAGTTCTAGCCAAATGCCTTAATTAAACTGCCAGCTTTCCTCAATATCTAGCCATTTCCTACTATAGAAAAGTTCTAGGTACAGTATGTATTCTCTACATGACAGTCTGTGAACTTAAAAAGGTCCAAATACCGAGGTGGTTTTGTTCTTTTTTTAGAATTTAATAGAATGCCCTAAATGTTCATATCAATAATGCAATGTAATTAAATTATTAGAGTTAATTGATTTTTTTTTTTTACTTTAGAAGTACTTGATATCAGTATATTAACAATTAACTTTGGTACTTCATGAATCATTAAACTTTTTTCTCTAAAATAGCGAGATTTGCAACGGGTATACCCCAATAAAACAACAACAAGATAAGGCTGATTCACTTATTTTAAATAATGCGCTTAGAGTATTCCAAGAACATTCTCTAAACTTAACATTAACTGCTATTTTGTCAGGTAATAAGCTGATAAACAAAACACATCCAGTCTTAAGGAACTGAATGTAACCAAAGCACACAGTCAACAGACTTCCCTTTCAACAAAATCTAAAGCACTAAACAAATATACACAGAAACAACAATGCTCATAACTCCTCTCTTCTTAAAACACACTTTTTTCCCCGTCTCAAGTGTATACAGAAGCAAATTAGACCTTACATGAAGTGGTTGTGAATTTTCATGAGTTTTAGCTGATAATTCAGTGTGCAACAAAGCCAGAGCCACCTATCTAGGTCATCCTGATCTTAACTGGTATGGCCCGTTGCTGACTTGTATTTACATGGGCTTGCTAACTGTGCCAGATTATAGGCTGTACGTATAACGTAAGAAATGTGATCGAGGAAGTGGATTTAAAATATTCATTTATGTAAATTTGAACACAGATCTCTTGAAATGAGATTACAGGCACGGCTAAACCACACTTTCACCTTCCCTCTGGCAAGGGCGTATCTTTGAATATAAAAAACTATACCAGATTTTTTTTTTATTTAGTTAACCAATATGAAATATTTCTCATTGGAGAAATAACATCTGCATTTCTTTGAGTCCTGTCAGTAAAACCACGGTCTAACTTTTGCTTTTAAAGTCGTGCTCATGACAACAAACTTCTACATACTACACTGTGCATTTTAAAATACTTATCAAAATTTACATTGATGATATTAGGATTAGATTTTAAGGTTTTTCATTCCTCAGTAAATATTCTACTTTAATTTCTGTTTAAAGATGGAAAAAAGATCTTCCTATAGGTCCCTTACATACAAGGGGGCAACATTCAACAGCAAATACAACAGAATTTTTTTTCCTAATGTAAGTATGTTTAAAACCCAGGATCTTATATTATTAATTCCAGAAGCCCTTTCAAATACCTAGAGGGCAGCTTGTGTTGAAAAACTGGGGGAAAAACAATACCAACACATCCATGAAGATGTCAGTCACCATCCTAGCTTGCACAGTCTCTTCAGCTAGCTCAGCCCAAAGTTGCAGAAGCATAAACCAAGAAAAACCAAAAAAAACCACCAAAGAGAGCAAGCAAAATACCCATGTTACTCCATCCTATTCTTCACGTCAGCTGCAGGACTACCCAGGGTGGGAGGGGCAAGGGAGAGCAAACAAGCCTGTTGATGAGCACTCTCATCACTGCCTCTGAAGAGCAGGGTCCTCCTATGCATAAGTTGTGTCCCTCTGCTCTAAGAGTCTGATTGAAACTGGGTGTCTATTCTAGTGGCAACGTCCAATAGCTCTAATGTAATGGGCAGCTTCATCTGGTAATACTTAGGTCTGGTTAAACAAGGAGATGGATATGATGAACAACTTTATCAGCTTTTTCATTTTCTCAGATGTCTTCCCCCCTCCTCTGTCAGGGATAGTGAGGCCGTGCACCCTTAATGTATCAATCATATGCTCGCACAGCAAACAACGGCATAAGCTTCTGCATTTACCTGATTTAGCTTAATCTAGCAAGCCTGGACGTGAGTGGCAGAAAAGATGGAGAGACATCTTCCTTCCTTCCTACCGACAGCTTCCTTGATACCCCAGGCACACCTTGAGTGTCTTTCCCTTGATACCATTCTCCAGCTTGCCCAGGTGTAGCTAGTCATGAATCTGCTACATATGCTGTTAGATTTACTCCTTTTTCCTAAGCCTTCTAGAACAATTAACCAAACACAATGCATTGTTTCTTTCAAGTCACACACCTTCATACTTCCCAGGCTTTCCAATACTTCTGTGTCCCTACAGCTAAAGAATCTGAATACAGCCTCTACGTTTCCAATAACATGGCAGTATATTTCCTGGAGGTTTGAGGGGGAGAACATCCGAAAGGAAAAAAAAAAAAATCAGAACAAAATCAAAAACCTAGGTTTAGTTCCAAGCATCTAATAGCTACTTAGTTCAATATATCGCATACCTATTTATCCTTGATGATCTGGACCTTCTTGACGATGAAAAAGCTTGAAAGATTTAATTCTGAAAGATACGCGTGGCACATGGTAACTTCCTACTCTCAGAGGCCCTTTGTGTTTTTTAACTTCTGCTATGCTGACAAAGCAAGACTGGAAATCTGTGAGGGTGTAAGGAATAAAGAAATACATCCTCAATAGTGGAGCTTAGTGTTCCCTTGTTTTTAAATCTCTTTCCAAAGTGCAAGGCAGTTCTGTATTTTCTGTGATATATTACACAAAGTATTTTCAAATTAGTTCATTAAATTATCTCAAAATTATCAGGTAAAATCAATATACATTTACAGTGAACAGTGACAGATCTGGGATACAAGGATCAGGACGAACAGCAAATGCTCAGAGCAGGTTTTCTGAAGTATGAAAGAGAACTGCAGGGTAGTTGAGTGGTCATCATCTGAGACAGCTGATATAGCAAGAGAGTAGGAGATTACTGAGAAACTGAGTCCTGCAATAGCTGATCGTCAGCAAGTAGGCAGATGTTGTATCTGCTGATTTTAACTCCTATTTAGGTGAGTATGGTAGCGGCTTAACTCACAAGGGGTGACTTGCTGCAGCAAAACGCTAGAGAATCCTGGTTTTCACATGTAGAGGAATACTACGGTTTCTGACAGAAGAAACCTAACATAGGGGACAGCAGACCCTGGAAAAGAGCCACAAGCTTATTCCCTTCAGCTGCTGCTCTACGGCCAGCTCCTGGTTTGTCTCCAGCTGTCTCCTGGGTCAGCAGGCACCGAAGCAGCCACTACTGATTGAAGGGATTGATCCCGCTCCCTTGTTGCAGCTCTGCTGGAGGCCAGAAAATCCTGCCAAGCTACAGGGATGCTTACCAGTATGGCTAAATGCATGATTCTGGGCAGCTTTATATCACAGGGCTCTTTAACGTTACTGACAGGGATCAACTTTGCAATTCATCTTTGGGGACATCTTCAGGAATCTCTTCTCACGAAGTATCTGATGGAATTTCTGTGATAGCAGAAACTCTATAAACCTATGATTAAGGCAGTAGTGAGTGAAGTTAGTGCAACTAATCAAAATTGGACTCAAAAGGTACAGTAGGAAATGAGATTAGGTGATAAATCACTTTTTATTGCAAATTTTAAAAAGGAAAAGAAAGAAAGGAGGAAAAATTCAATAAAATGGTCCAGCTAGCTAAAAGCTCAAGCAAACAGGAGTAATAGTCCAAGAAATGGTTGCATCCAAATTGCATAAGTCAAAAAGGGGCATAAATCTGAGGAGTTAAAGAAAATAAATGTGAGTAAAAGGACATAAGATTTTTAAATTAAATCAGAAAATCATGTGTTTAATTCTGAAGGGAACAGTGTGTGCCAGATATTGAGTTATACATCGCTTTATTGAAGAGTAGGTCAAGATCTTATCAGCTCTATTATGAGGAATGTCAATAAAAGGCTGTGCGATGATAAAATGTTTAATTAAAAATGAACATTGTGCAACATATGAACTCTTTGTATTATACAGAAAAAGGAGTCAAACGTATTATGTTCTCCAAGTTACAAATTGCACCAAATCATTTTCCCTCCATCAAACATTCTTATCACTATGACATCTTGTATAAAAATAGATTTATTTATATTGGCTCCTTTACAAATTAGTTTAAGATTATCTACCTCCAGGGTACTTCAAATACTTTGAAAATCTGGGACAACTGTGATGAGAAGAACACTAGGGTCTTGTTTTCTTGGTACTCTTCCAGTTGAATAAGCGGTATGCTTTGGCAAGCTAATTAACAAAGCAAAGGCTTAATACTGATTCAGTGTGTTGATCAAAAAGTAACAGGAACTAGAAAGATTAAATTTTTTGGTTTATTACTTGTATAATACACATGCATACAGCATCGCTGTCCTGAAGATCTCTAACAACTCAGTAGAGAAGGTAACAAACTGACACCAGGAAGCACACACAGAATTAAACGCAGCAATACCCATGGTAGATAATAATCTTATTATTATCTGGTGAAAATAATCTTACACCACCCCCCCCCCACAATGCTAACCATCTTAAACAAGAGGAAGTGCCAATGCAGAGATACTTATCTAGGGGGGTAATGTCTCAGCAAGGGATTTCAAGCTGAAAAGTATGGTTTATACATAGTTTTAAAGGAATGAAGCAAAATGCAGGGAGCACAAAATGGTAAATTATCACCATAGGACTAGGCATAAATAGTTTAATACCTTCAGGGCCTTCCCTCCTAGCATAACGTTGTATAATAAAGCATAACAAGAGCATTCCTATGGACACTTTGGCCTGAACATGTAGAAAAGAAGATTTTTTAAATATCTCTACCAATCAGCTTCAAACCTCCAACATAAACAGACACATGTGCATACGCATGCACATGCGTATGCACATGTATAATGCACAGACTTTTTACGGCTGTAATTCTAAAGACCCAGCCCAACCTGGGAGGGATTTTTAATTAAAAACATTCTAAATTTCCTAAAACAACGTCCATCACTAGAATGGAACTTCCAACAGGAGCTGATGAATGAGCTTAATGAACCTGAGATACTGAAACAGAGAAATCAGATGAGAGCATACTCAGTGTTTTAAATCTATCCCTTTTTTCAAAGTAATTAATACTAGCATTTGTAGTTTTGACAATCAAAATTTAGCTCCATATGTCACACACCAATTTTAATATACTCTGACACTTGCTCTATACAATGAGTGGAATACAGTAGAACAAAGAGCAGTTAAATGGCACATCAGGTGATATGAAAGAAAAATTATGTACAGAGTAAGAATTCTGATGCCCTTCAGTAGAAGGTTTTGTAAAGTATGAATGACCCGTGGGTGACACATGCTCCAGCCAAAGGATTGTGAAAGAGTCTATTACTAAAGCAATAATAATACTTAAGAACAACTTTTCACCCATGGACAAAAATAAGCTTATCAAATCAAAACAGCTGGTAAAGGAAAATCCACAATATGCTCAAGGAAAGAGTTTACGATTGCAGAAGCTGGCAATATTAAAGAGCTATTAAGTGATCTAGTCTTTCCTCTCAAGAGTTAAGCCTTGTTTCTTGCAGTCCATTTTATAGCCTTCAACAAACGGAGTAGTTTTATATTGTATCTTACCTGTACGATTGCCACCCTATCCTTTGGGAAATTATTCTGAAGTCCTTTCTCTCTTTTTATCAGATAGCATTTCCTGAGAGTCAGTCTATAATTACCCCTAACAATACTGTCATATAATATAAGGATAGAAAAACATAGGTATAGAAACGTGTTTTTCTTTGAGCATAGGATCCCCCAAATCAAGTACAAGTAAACTTCAATAAGAGAGTATTATTACCTAAGAAGTAGATTTGGTAGTAATATTAAAAACTAAGTCCTCAGAGGAGGTCTAGTTAGAGGCATGAATAGAACAAATCCTTCACCAGGGGCCAGCAGAGATTCCCAGGGTCATGGCCTAGCTGAAGTTAAGAGAAAAACTCCTACTGATTTCAATGGGGCCAGGATACTGTCCCCATATTTTATTCATAGTATATCATCACAAATGGAAACTACAAACGAAGCATCGTGAAGCGAGGTGACTATAATTCGTAATGTTTTCTTCCACTGTAATAGCCAAGACCTCTCCCTGAACTCCAAGGGAGGCAAATTAGTTCCACATGTCAGATACCAACCGTAATATTTTCCCTTACACTTGGTACACAATGAGGGGATGCAGTACAGCATAAAGCAATTAATACATTTCTTTTTGTGAAATAATGCATGACAGAACAACTCAGAAAAGACGTCGCTCATTTGAAAGTGGTGAGTTGCCAGAAAAGATGTCGCTCACTTGGAAGTGGTGAGTTGCTAGCCCATGAAGAGTAGAAGTAGAAAAAGCAATCAATGGAAAATAAGATAAATTAAGCCCCTCTACTGTTTTACACCTTCCTAGAGGTTGTCTTACTTGCTTCATTTCAACCCTTCTTTCCTTGCAGGTCTCCACGTACCTCCACTTACAACATCACCTCTGAACCTGGGATTACAATCTGTCACAATCCAAACTGAATCAGGTCAGGTTGTATGGTTCCCTGCAATGGAAATCTAATATATAGGATAAGACTGCTAAGCATAGGCAACTAGCGTGTTTTGCATACCCTACAGTACCCTGCCAAGGGCTCAGCTGCCATTCCAGATGGTTGTGGGTCTATTGCAGGTTTTGTGTCATATTTACCAGTCCCATGTTTAAGTAACAAACTCTCACCTCAATATGCCTTTTACCAGCGAGAAAATAGTAAAGTGGAACCAATGCCTTTAGGCAGTATCTATTCATTGCACTGCACTTTTACCAGAGACGGTATGCATAAATAATATGCAAATGTTTCTCAGAATCACTCTCATTAAACCATTCTATTAGGAAATAACCTCAGCTACGGAGCGCTAATTAAGATATGCTTTTCCTGACAACACATGCACAGGGACTACAGAGTATAATCGCAGTCACAGGTAACAGTCACAACATTCCAAGAATGCTTTGGAACAAAACTCTGAGACTAATGAAAGCTCATAGAATGCTGTAGCCCAGTATAACACCTGGATGCATTAATATCTCTGTTCGGTAGGAGGAACACAGAGGAAGCCACCAAAACCAATGACAAGTCAAGGTGAAGTGAAACATAGATCCAGCACAATACTCTCTTTTCACAACTGCCCCCCTCCACTGACATACTTCTATAGTTACCCTAGAGCACTTCAGGCTTTGCTAATCAAAGGGTCCTCTCCAAGCAAAAGTCTCTTTCCCAGTTTCCCCAGTTTTAAGCTTTTCATAAACACTTTTTGTTTGCTTTTCCTGCTCCAATTTGCTCTAACCCATTTATTTCAGCCCCATGTTGAAGAAATACCATATGCACTCAATTCTTCTGCTGCTATTTCAATAGTCTTTAAAGCTACAAGCAATGAATTTTGTCCATAGACACTATTTTTTCTCACAACCAATGACAGGAATTAAAATATATTCTTTTATTTCATAGTTTCTGATACTGATCATGAATGGTGGTTTTTGCTGCAGTGCAATGGTGATACCTTGAGATATCATCTGCTAATAACTTTAGAGGTACAACCAAGTAAAAGCCACAATAGCTGTGAAATCGGTAACATTTCTCCAAAATTTAGAAGACTTAAAATACCTGTTTGACTTCATTTATATTAAATAGAAAAGTAATTATGAAGAACTTCATCAAGCCATGCCCTTGTGGAAAAGAAAGAAACCTACCTTATTCCAAGAGCCCTCTTCCACTTGGCAGTACTACTTAGTGCTGCATGTGGCATCACCAGGAGAATGGGGCATCACACCAGACAGAAGCTGACATCTACAGAAAATGTTACTTTCCGGGCCTGTAACATAAAGACAATGCACAGTGCTTCAGAAACAATGACTCTGTAAAAACATTGCACTGTATAGTTCCAAGATTATTCATTCAATTCATCCCTATCGAGTCTGATGTTTTACAAGGGGAAAACAAAAAAAAAACCCCAAACTTCACCACTCCTCATTCTTACAAACTCAACTGGACATCCAGAGTTCAAACTATGTTTTTATGGGTTATGAGTCATAATCAGTAAACTTGATCCAGTTTATAAATAATTTTAAAAAATTATTTTCACAATTTCAAAGTAGAGAAACTATTACTTTGGTTTATGAGCTTTCTTGTATTTGCCGAGTATCCAGTGTACAACAGAATGTTGAATACCATGGTAACAGTTTCAAAATATGCAGTAATTGTATAAGTGTAAAGATAAGCATTGTAGAATTAGACACAAGTGAACTGAAGAGGTCTATTTATGTCAAATTGAAGGTCATATTATTGGAATTTCATTATTTTTTCTGATAATGCATTAACCAAAGTGGAAACTGTCTTCTGCTCCTAAATCCACATGGGCTTGTATACAACCAATATGAACACACACAGAAAGGGGAAGTGGAGAAGGAAGAGCTGATTATTAAAAAACAAGCTGAGACCACAAAGAATACAAACCCCATTAAAAAAATACATAAGATTTATAAACATTCTTTTCAGGCATTCTCTTTTCACAGCCATCAGCAGATTTTGAGCCAAATTCAAGACAGTTTGTAAACATGCATAGCTTCAATAGTGTGGCAATCAAGTTTACAAGAGACTAATTCAATCCCTTATGGTATAAAGTACTAATGACTTCATATATCCCTTACCCTCTTTGTTTGGAGTAGCAGAACCTCACAAGCACTCTGTTTTAACTAACGGTATGCAAGACCACAGTTAAAGTATATCATTTTAAGGCAAGAAGAAAAACTCTTGCAACAAAGTGTCTTTCTGAATTTGAAGTTCTTTTAGTGACTGAAGACAGAGAACAAAGATTTTCAATATTTTGTTCTAAGAAGTTTGTAAACCAAGTGCCTACCTGCAGAATGCAAATAATTTTTTTTTCCTTATAATTGATGTATCTGATAATTAAATAGTTATTTCTCCAAGGCAAATTTCTTTTTAGGTTGAAAGTAATACATATTTTAGGTTTGCAAGAATACAAAGAATTTGATCCCAATACAATGTACAACCCTTTCACTAAACTTACATGTTGAATTATGTCTTTGTGTTTATCATGTCTGCATATCTACTTATATGGATACATATATGATTTCAGGACTAGACCTCAAGATACCCATGGTTCAAAATGTCAGCCATGCATACACTGTAGATGAGTAGGTCCAAAGAAGAAAACAAGCCTGGCATGCTTCTAAGTGGTTTTCTTTATTAGCATCACAGAAATCCCCACAGCAAAGCCATGGACAGGTAAAATTATTGGGTTTCTACTACTTTTTGCATAACTTTGTTAACCCTTGAAGTGCAGATTTTAATGCAGTCAGGCACTGGCATTGTTGTTTCGTTATGCGGCTTACGGAATAAATTGAAATTTCAGTCCCTCAACTGGTAGCCATTCAATACAAAACTCAAAAATTGTACCACAGTATGGCATTCTCTGTCACTTCACATAGTTTCAACCTCATGAGAAAAGGGTATATTAAGTATGTACCCTAAAGAAGAAAAACCACATACTGAATATCTCCACAACTACTTCGCTAAACACAATGTCCACTGTCCTTTCACAGTGATACATTCTGTACAGTGCTTAACAGTCATCATTAGCTGAATAGACATTATAGTGCTTTTCCCCTTTTCCAAGAATTGGTGTGGAAGACCCAACAAATTACTATGAAGAATGATAACGTTCAAAACTACTTGAACAAAGGTGACTGATTTTATGACATTTACAACTAAGAACACTGTTTGTCACTTTGATTATTGTCTCAAAGTACATAAAATGAGAGTACAAACTGTAGTCCTTCATGACTATTAACTATAAATGTTTTGACACTAAAAAAATGCAACAGAAGAGAGCCTACTCAGAAAAGAAGAAAAAATAATTCTGTTAAAAGTAGAACTGAGCTTTTTCTTCACACACAATCTGGAAGCTTTATGTGCTATTAATGCACCTTGGACTTTCAATACTTCATCACATTGTAGTGTGTTCCCATTCCAGTTTCAGAATGAGTTGACCAAAAATGCCAACATTCAGTCTGCTAGACCCCTGATCTTTGTCTACTTGGTGTGACACTTCTGAATAGCAATTTGTTATGGAAAACACCATCCTTCCTCTCTTCTTTTGGCCTCATTATTTGTTTGTTTATTTATCTACTGGTATTTCCTATAAGCATTAAAAACATATTGCTGACAAGCATGAACCCTTAAATGTATCATCTGCATGTTGCATCATTTTTCATATAAGGCAACCCAGCAGCTAAATTTGTCTGTTCCAGATAGCAGTTAACCTTCACAGAGAGGGGATGAGCAGAAATGAAACATTGTGCCACTAATCAGAAATAACTTGTATTTCTACAGTGCCACAAACAGCTGATTTTAATTTGCATTAGTGCTATCTCACCTTATTCTGAGAGACTTGTATAGCTAAGTTGAACTCTAATGACCTGGATGAATCTGTGACCTAACAAAAGCACAACAGGCAAAAAAAGTTTCCACTGCACTAGTCTGCACATGGTTTTACCCTAGCTTTGTCCACATGCTAAAATAAACACACAACATCTGAATTTGCTATTGACAAACTAAGAAAATATTTTATGCGCCCTCTTTGGTTATTTCCAAAAGTAGCTATGCCAATAGTTTGAACATCTTAAACTATTATCCCTTCGTTGGATAAAAGGAAATGTTCCTATCCTTGCTTTTGTGCCACTGTTACAGCCTCCTTTATGTACCATTTTGCTAAAATACTCCTTCAGAATTCCATGCCTTGACAGCAGATAATTTACAATCTGGTAATGAAAGGAAGGGAGCGAACAAGAGCTGAGAGCTTATGAAATACAGAAAGTGAACCAAGGTGTTGTCATCTCCCTTCTCCTTTCAAGTGGCAATAGGCCAAGTCTCTTTTTCATGCATTATTTTCCCATTATCTTTTTTTTAATTTCCCAGCAGTAAGAAACACTGGAAACCAGAATCTGAAAACCTTCCTCCCTAATCCTGACATTTTTATAATAAAAATGATTACAGTCCTCCAATAGGACCTCCAAAATTACTTGGGTAGTGCCATTTTGGTGTTTCTGAAGACAACTCTGACAATGTAACTAATGGCTAACCCAAGAAGCAAGTCGCTAAGTTTATAAAGACTTCTTCTTTACCTCATTTCACCAGTATCACTGCCTGAAATCCATTTTGATTTCATCCAGAATGTGTTACATTGCTGAATTTTCTTAAGGCTATCTGTACTTATTAAAACTGGCCACCTAAACTTTTGAGCCGACTTCCATTACACACTAAGAAGCCTGCAGGCAAAGGCTTAATGAAATTATACCTACTATCTTCACTGAAATATTACTAACTGGAGCAGAAAGGGTGCAACACGAAGTGACTACAGTTAAAGATTACATTTAAAGTACGGCTGAATTCTATTCTTCAGAGATGCATCCCAGATCTCGCACCCATCGAGATGAGACACCAATGACTTGAAGCTGTAACAATGCAATAAGCCCTTTGAGCTGGCATCAGCAGAGCCTGTATTTCTGAGGAATAATACTTCACTGACTGGGAGTAGGAGGGTGCTTGGATTCGATCATCTACTTTGCTTTCAACATACATTTTTTCCTTATCTAGATTCATGAAAGGCAGATACCATGACGGTATGGAGATATGAACAAAGAGGACAAAGAGTATTCTGCTTGATTTTAAGGCACAGTCACATTTTTGTGCAGCAAAACTTTAGGAATGTGAAAAAAATCACAATCTACAAAGTTTTTAAAAGTCTAATCCAAATGCTGCAATTTAGGAGACTCGGATTGTGAAAATAGTGTTTTATGTGAATTAATAGTTGAGCTGCTTTTATTTTCATAAATTGAAAGTTCAACTCCTCCTTTTTGTTCTTTATTTTCAAATAAATGCCAATTTCTTTCACTGACAAAGATCCAGATGACTAAAGTACCATTCTTGATCTTCAAAGCCTCTGTAGTTGATTTGAAAAGATGCAACTAGTCCTCAGATCTTTGAACATTTTTAGAATGGAGTTCACAAATAGATTTCTGAGGATTTCAAACATTCAAAAATATTTCCTAGATGTGCCAATTTGCCCTAAGAAAAGTCACTTCTCTCATGTCATTCAGTCAGTAGCAGAAGTGCTAGGATTCTTTCCTAAAGGTGTTTGAACCAGTGTGACAACTGAAAAAATAATAAACAGACTATATGTGGTATCATTTCTAGATTATACACTTGACTCTATACCTACCACAATCTAATGCAAAAAAAAAAATAATTATTGATTCCCAGGACCGTGCCTGAACAGCGGGGGTTTTCTTTCCCTTCTCATAAAGGACTGATAACTAATGTTCCTAATCTGGTAAGGATATTTACTATCTAAATACATTTATTACTCCTTCAGACTGTATTTACTATATTACACTTAAATAATGGTTTATTGTTATAATTACTATAGTTTAAAAATTAGAACAATATCTAAGACAGAGGTGGGTTTTGCTGAACAGAAATTAAGTAGGAGATTCACAAAAGCAAAAAAAAAAAAAAAGGCTGGAACACTACTTCTGTAAACTTCGGGTCCATTTCCCCTTTGAAAATGTCCTCAGCAATTGCCATTTGTTGACATTCAGTTTCATGACAGCAGATTATTGCAGAAAATAAAGTTTGAAAATGAGTTTGAAATGAATTTTGCACTAGCCACAGTTCTGGCACAGAGCATTTGTCACCCTAACAAATGTGTACTAGAATTAATCTTCATACTGTACAAGGCTTTCCCAGTAGCTTCACACCAGAGCAGATCACAGAGAATTATCGGATTTATTATCCTTTTATTGATCTTCCTGAGGCATTTGGATGGATTGATTCTGATGTGCTACTCCTTAGACATATTAGATAGATTACTTAACAAATTTCAGAGCAGTTGACTGTGACCAGGTCAATATCTCACAGGAAGTTCTTGCTCACATATACCCATCACTTGCCAGGAGCGTGTCTGTCCTCTGATCTACAGCTGTCTTCTTGCGATATACAAAACAGACTACAAACAGAGGAAGTTAAAGCACCCTAATTTTGTCTTTTGAATTTAGACTATATTTGTGGCTTAATAATATGCTGCTTTGCATAAATACTTTGAAAGAGCTCCATTATTCTACTGTTATCTAACTATCAAAAGGAAATGTGTCTTCAGAGATGAATCACTCTTATATTATCACTTCTTGCTTTTAAAATTGCCAACTTCTGACAAAATGGACAGCCTTCTGCAGCATGTTTTAGTTTGAACTGTGGAGCAGAACAAAAGGAAGAAAGGACGTTTAGCAACTTTTTAAGAGCCTACGTGATAGAATCTAGTAAGGGAACGTGTAGCTTAAAGCAGCAGAGTCAAAGCCTAACACAACTGTCCCTAAGCATGCTAAATACTTCCTGTGCTTCTGAAATGGAGAAAACTGCCCTCCTTGCAGATCTCATCCTACTGCCCAGTAATAATGGGCTGCTCCTATTTTACCATTAGTCAGGAGCCTTTACACCCTACAGAGACCAAGGCTATGCCCAGCCTAGGACTACGTATCTCTAAACCTGGAGTTTGACCCTCAGTTCGCCTCTCACTAGATCTGTAGGAGCCATCCAGCACAAACATCCTGAAATCTCTGGTCCCCTCCTGGCACAGCAGGCTGGGCTAACTCATGCCTGTCACTTGGACTCGTGGGAGGCCAAGCAAGCCAGAGCTGGGAGGCTGCTGTACAAGCAAGTGGTACCCACATGCTCAAATGCTCTCAAGTCCAGGGATGGAAGAGATTGTATCAGCCCAGGGAAAAGGAGGGTGAGAGGAAAGAAAGAAGGCAATACAAAAGTCCTTGGCATGCTTATCAGACCACCATCTCAAGTTAGGCAATAGGGAATACTAAGTACAGGACTTAATTCCACTTCTCATATGTTCTATTCAGAACTGTAGGAGGGCACCTTTATTGATGAGATGATGCCTGTAGAGAGACACCTCTTCTGAGGCTAGATTTCAGCAGTGTTTCCTTCCAGCTTAACTTTTTTTCTTTAAAAGTCATGCCAAGCATGGAAGAGGAAAGGCAATGCTGTTGGCTAGTCCCTCCAACTCTTTCCTCATTTTAAATACAGAAATACAATTATTAGACCAGTTGCTGAGACAGTATGAAAGTTGAGCCATTTCGTTCCTGTGCATGAAAGGATCAATACACACAAGCCCCTTTTCGAGAGAATGCCCTAACTGCCAGGCAACAGGTGATTCTGGCTACACCTTAGTACTGAGGACCTGATGTCCATGGTACAGAGGTTTCAACTCTAGTTTGCTTCTGTGGTTTGAATGCCTGACTGGAGAGCAACTCCCACATTAGCTTCACCTGAACTGAAACTGGTTCATGTGCTCCAAGACCCGATGCACAATAAACAGAGATTATTTTTTTCTGCAAGTCTGTTTCACATGCATCCATATGAACTGCTTTGGAAGTTAATGGAGACTACATATAACCTCAGAGCAGTATGAGCCAAGGAGTTGAGATGGGTGGCTGAATTATTGAACAGATGATACTAAAAGAGAAGGTAACAAGTATACTCAGAAAATATTATTCACTTAAAACGTTTCCCCCAGAAATTTAGACTGATTAAATTAAAATTATAAAAATAAACTAAGCAGTAACTGGCTAGTAAGTTAGTCTGAATAGTTTCCAGAGCAATTCAAGATAACAGCCCAAAGATAAATTTATTTACTGAGAGAGGGACAGAGGTGGCAAGCATTTATTTTCTGTGTGCACTTTGAACAGAAAAAAAAGTGTTTTTCAGTAAAGAAAACAGTCTTCACACTACAAATCTTTCCCAGTACAGAGAAGTTCCCTTATTTAAATGATGTAGCTAACAGAAAGGAAAAGGTTATGAAATCTTGGAGAACACATGGTCTTTTTCACAGAACTGGATGGACACTAAAGGTGAACAAGATGAAAAATGAAACTGAATTTACTCACTATGAGGTATTTAAAAGTCCCTCTACAAAGTCTCCTAGGAATTTAAAGATTAAATGAGGATGTTTCATTTCTCCTTATCCAGATTCATAAATTTCTGAAGGGCTAGAAATTTAGAATCCACAATTCACTGCTTTCAGTAGTAAAGGATCCAACTCATGCATGCTGGGATTTTCACACACACCTGGTGTAATAAAATGTTTGAATCACTTTTAAATTCAATGGGAATCAGACTTCTAACTCCTTAAGGCCTGTTGAAAATTATATCCATAACTTCCAATATCCTGAAACCAAAGAAATTAAAATTTTGAAAAACCTCCTGTGAACTAGTAACTATTGATTATTTAATGGCTGATTAAAATTTCTTACTAACTGCCTCCAGAATTTCACAGTAGGAACATTAGTACTCATATTTCTATTTTTCATAAATGTCAATTCTGTCTGGCACTTTGTGTTATTCAACATGAAAGATATCTGGAAAATAATCCTGCATAGCAGTAAGCTACGGCATAAAAGCCATCCACTGAATGCTACCAGCAATGAACCAGCAAAAAATTTAGCTAAGCAAGTAAAAATACGAGCTTTTCATAAGAATATATTTTATAAAGTAGAACTTCTATTCTTCCAGAATAAAAAAAAAAAGTTGGAGGTTCAGATTCGCATCCTTGTTCTGTTCAAGCACAGCAACAGGCATTCAAGTCCATCCAATAGGGTTCTCCTATTCCAGGATGGGTTCTCCTATTCCCACGTGCTACATCCTTTATCCATGTGCTACACCAAAAGGTATGAAAATCCAGGCTTCTGTTGCAATGAAATGCAAAAGCAAAATTAAACAACACAAAACTATTTTATGAAATTGAATTTTTGGCTTTCAGCCAGCTCTAGGGGCTAGGATGTGACCTGCGAACACGTGAGTCGCTAAAGTTTAATACTTGAGAAATGAGTCCCTGCAATGTCCCACAGAACAAGTCCAATGCCAGCTCCTCTCCTGCCCAAGGCAGATGTAGTCCATCCTTGAGTCTTTATTACACATATGGTTCTTCAGTCAATACTTTCAAGAGTTGGGAACATCTACAATGTATGAGGCTTGGGGTTCTCTCTGTATAAGCATTAGAACTGGAGAAAAAGAAACTTGTTTTTGGTCTAATAATGAACAAATATCTAACGGCAAAGAAATTCTAGCATTTCAATGCAGAAATGAAGAATGGCATTACTTGTTTGCATGCCAGGACAATTTTATTCCTATTTTAAATGTGGAGAAATGAGGGCATAGGGAAATTGCAACTTTCCATCAGTAAAAGAGTAGACGTTAACTAAATCCAAGATTCCTAAGTAATGTGAATCCTGTCTACAACTGCTTTCATTGCCTTTGCTTTCTCTGCAGGGCACATTGGCTTTGTCCTTCAAAAATCTCCCTTGCACATAAGAACTGAAACCCTGGTCAAACAAGATACAAGCAGAAAAATGGAAAAGGTCTTAAGTGGCAATATATAATACATCCAAGCATGAAACGCCCCAAGTTTATAGAGCAAAGTAAACATTTTACAATATTTGTAATCAACATAGGGAGTCTTTTATTGCTTTGCAGAAATCTATGCCAAGAAAAAATTGCAGCTCTTTTATTTTTTAATGACGCAGCATGCTGTTAATTTGGGTGTAATGCCAAAAAGCTCCGTAGTGATATTCAGGAAAGAGTTGTCTAGAAACCCCTCAATGTCTTAGATAAAATTGAATCTGAATGGCTAAACTAATTTGAAAACAAATCAATTTAAAACTAATTTTATCCACAACATGCAGTTTTTTAACAAACATCTTTCACTACAACACAGATACTCAGCACATCCTTAAACCCAATACATTTATTCTGCTCCTGATGTTGCGCACAGAACACTAACACCTTTCTGGTACTACTCAGGCTACAGAGAAAATGAATGCCTGAATCCGTCCTCTCTTGTTGTCTCACTCCCATAGTTAAAAACAAAGTCCACCTTGCAGCTAGGCAAATACCCTTGGAGTTTCTCCTGCCCTGGTTTCTTGCCTATTCATCAAAACCATCCTCTCTCTCACCTGCAGTTTTAAGCTCACACCAAGGCTCCGCACACAGAGTCTCTTCCCTTCCAGCCTAACTAGGTCAAGACTGGTTTGAAATCTCACCAAAAAGACATTTTGTACCCAGATGCTACAGATATGGGGTAGGAAGGAAGAAGGAGACAAAGAGCCGTTGAAAGTGGCTGAAGGTAGCTGAGAGGCAGCCCGCGTGGCTGGGGCGCAGGGCAGCCCAGGCAGGAGAGACAGAACAGGTCCCATTCATTGCCTTTCATGCAAAAGACATTTTTTACTTTGTGTCCCAGGAGAGCCGCTTCCTAGACAGTCTTACACTTGTTCCTACTACCCCAACAAATGACCAACCACAACCTAGCATGCCCAGCACTATAATACTACGCTACAGGGAAATACCATTCCTCTGCTGGAAGTTTGCATAGCTGAAAATCTGAGATTTCCCACTGAAAAAGGCAGCTACGCTGCCCATCACTAAGCAAAATTGTTCAACGCAGCTTGGTTCCTTAGGCAATAATTGTAATGGAAAACAGAATTATAGTCTCATTTTTAACAGCTTTTTAACCTAGCAATCGGCACGTTTATACATACATGTGTGTACACATATAGACACGCACATATATGCTTTATTAAAGCAACGTCTCACTCGTCATTATTTTTAAATGTTATCACAATGTTAGGATATACATGCTGTGTAAATATAGCTATTACTCTTGTTTTATTCTGTTAAGCTAGTGATAAGCCTGACAAAAAACCACACTCTACTCCAGCAAGCCTCCAGAGGTCAGCCCAGCATATCCAGCGCAGGTACTGCATTAACCACTTCATGCATGGCACAGGGATGGGGACGGTACCTCTTTTCAAGGAATAAGTAAAAGGTCAAAACCTCTCAGAGCCCATCATACACTGATTTGATTAAACTGCTGCCACCTTCCACTCACATGGAGAAAACAAACATGACTGTATAAAGTAAAGCACAGTACATCTGTGGCAAGATGGAAACCTCTCATGTATTTGTACGGCTCTAATAACTAAGTATGAAAACATACAATACTAAGAGATGTAAGGGACAAAAGGTTGAAAATTAGGGGTTTCTATCTTCCATAAAACTGTGCGAACAATCAGCTACCTTAGTTCCAGCCTCCACCTCTGAATCTGCACAGGAAACAATCTTGAAAAATGCATCAAAAAATAAAGCAAACAAATTGTATTGGTTGACAAAGCAAGGAGCCTATTTTTTTTTAATCAATCCCTATTAAATCCTAAAAAATAGTACGTTGTTTCTTCCATGGTACTTTCAAAAAAACCCACCAGACACCGACCAATTAAGACTGCAATATTATTGAGCACTCATTCTACGTTTTACTGATTTAATGAACATACGACATGCTCCTTGCTTTATGGAGTTAAGTTTAACCAAATCATATACTTTTGCTTTTGTTAATTCATGATCTTGCTTCATCTTGCTGATTCATCGATGGTACCTTACAAGAACCAAATTATTCCTATAAATGGAAATAAGCACATATTCACCTGCTCCCCAGCAGAAAGCCAACAGTGGTAGAACCTCTGTTTGTACAGTACCTAGCACACTTTTGCTATCTTGATCTAACTGATGAGATGAATAAAGGGCTTTTTTTGTCTTTTTTTAATGTGTAAACCCTTAGCAATGTGTACAGCGTTCATTCCTTCCCCCTAGATGCCACTTTAGACAAGTTCACATAAACCCAGACAGCAAATGGCTTCACACCCTTATCCTTCCAGTAGTTATGATCTGGCCTTGAACATTAACATGAAGCAATATGAAGTTTCCTGTTACACTTTTTATTGCTTTTGAATCCAGCCTGAATATTCACCTTAACCTTCTAAGTACTGTATTAATCACATCCTCCTTTTTTGCGTTGACATAAGGATAGTATAAACGAAAAGAAAACAATGATTCAGTATTTTAGAAAGTCTGAAACAACGCAATCTTTTGTCCTCTCTACTCACCCTTTTATAATTACACTTATATTAGTTCTTATCAAAACAAATCACTACTCAGTTACAGTGCTTTCAAATCAAGGAGGAAAAAAGGCATCTGAAGAAGTGCAAAAATATTTTTGACTGCGTTTCAAAAGGAAGCATAGAATCAGCCTGTTCTTTCATTTATTCTGAAGCATTCAGAAATTTCTTCAAGTTGTGCTGTCTTCTCAGTAACTTTTAAAGCATCTTAAAATCACTTGGGGTAAAAAAAAGAAAATAATAATTAAAACAAACAAACAAACAAACAAAAACCCTCCAAACAAGTTAATAAGCTTAGTTTCCTTTTCAGAAATTAAAGAAAAATTGTTCTACTGTGCAGTTTATTCCTTCATGCCTTTATTTCTTTGTCCTGTAAGGATTTTCTGTCCTTACACAGGGGAAAAAAAATATTACCCTGTCCTAGAATTTCTGAAGCTAAAACAGAATTGAATCTCTTTTACAAAATCTTACAGAATTGTTCAACAGCCACAAAGTGCTACAAAAGGAACATATTTCCTGTTACATGACAAAGAATTTAAAGTAATTTCCATTAATATTATAAAGAACATTTTTGGATCCATTCCTACTACATCCTTGTAGAAAAGTCCTGTGGGACTGAAGAAGTCATTCAGGATATTAATAATATTTAATTTTACAATTACAAAGACATTTCATTTGACCTGAAAGTTCAACATTAAGTTTCCAAACTGGATTGAAAAAATACAGGGTTTCTCATTGAAGCAAAATGCTATTTTTCCATTAAATAAAAATGGAAATATAAATGGTACATATATTTAAATATTAAATTAAGAAAAAACCCCAACTTTATTCTATGTATTTAACTGACATTATATTTTAACAGTAAATAAATATAGGCTCAACCGGATTGTCTTTTTAATGGGTTTGTATCATTTTCACAGAAGGAAGATGCTGACAGAAGCCTTAAGTTATTATTTCAGTTCATTCTGCCAATTGAACCCTAACTTGTATAGAACTTATTTTATACAGATGTTTTTATTCAGATGTTTTAAAAAATTCAAAAAGTAGATTTGAGGAATTTGAGAGACATTATTACTGTTATTAGAACACTTCTATGTATATAATATATCCCATTGGAAAATAGTATGAAACTAATTGAAATAGTTTCATAAACCATTTCACTCACATCTCTCAATTTTTACGAGAGCTCTGTGGAGCTAGAAAAGATTTCAGATTCATCCCCTCTCTCAAAAAATAATGAAATTTTAGGAATTGCGAACAGGGGTAAATTTAAATCTAAAGGCTTCTATTTATCTTGATAGAGAAAATTAGTGAATAACCTAGCTTACATATAACAAAACATATTCAAAATGCAAATGGTTTATAACCTAGGTACCAGAAAGTCATCAATAGCAGCACCCAGCAAACTCTTAGAACTGTATCTACACCAATGCCTAAGTACCCCAGCCTTAACTTTACTTCCATGTCTCAGTGGGATTACTCCAGGAGTGAAGTTACTCCCTGTGTTAGCATCTGTTAGATGAGATCCATAATTACAGCTGGCAGTTGGAAAACTGAAGCAAAAATGAATTAGCATTTCAAATATTTCAGTATATATACTATTCCCATGTCACCAATTACAGTCCCATCTGTACAAAATTGTACCAAAAATGCTCATATTTTAATATCTTTCCCTTTCATCCCTAAATACTTTAGTCGCATTAAAAAATAAATGTAAGAAGCAGGATCTTCACCACCCACCACCCTATCGAACGATCAGCATTGTTATCAGAAGCAACACTGCATTAACGCAATCCAAAGTACTTCCTAATGTCGGAGTGAAATAATTTCCACAACAATACAGTTTTCATTATTTTCCAGTTGTTGACCATGTTAACCATTATGAATTTTTTTTATATAGAGATAAAAGAAACATGATGAATATGCTACCAGATAGAAGTAATCAGGAAGGTAAGTTATCTTAAAAGATGAGCATTTTCTATGAACTTGGGCATATTCTCAGTTTTCTCCTCTTGCTTTTGTCCCCCTTCTTTTTTTTACTCCCCTGCTTCTGTGGTAATACTAATTCACTACAGTATTTACAGAACTGAAAATAATAAAATCCTGAAATAACACATATGCTGCTAGAAAAGAAAGCTGGAGCAGCCCCAATTTATTTTTTTAAGAAGAAAAATTATCTTGAGGGCAAAAGCAGTCCAAAAGTATATGTAATTTAATATTTTACAGAATATATTTCTACAGAATATACTCTGTGTTTCTGAAGAATAAATCTCTCTCTACTAGAGTACTTGTGTTGCCAGAGAGCCTGAGAAAATGATAGGAGTTCAAGCCAAGGTAGCCTAGATAATCACTTTATTCAGTTAGACGGAAAATCATAATACCATATACTTTGTTCTATTTATGTGTTAGTTTCCAGATGCACACTCTAACATTATCAGAAATACAAAAAGCTCTAGTGTAACAGAGACATTTTGCAAGTTACCATAGAACAAGTTTTACCTGTGGTAAAGTAAAGAAAAAACTCTGAACTAAGAAAGCCAAGCAGAAATAAAAAAGGGTAATCTTATCTGTTTTAAGAACATCCTGAGACCATCTAATTTATTACTCTATACAACTTTCAGGAAAGACAAACTGTATCAAACTATCTGGACGCAGTAATTCAAGAAAAATAGAACGCAAACTCTGCAATCAGAATAAAAATACATACAGGAAAACAAAGAATCACACAGCATCTTTGTCTTAGAACTCTTCTGTTAAATTTGAATTAAGTAATTTTCTTTCATTAAATCTGATACCTTTACATTCTGTACAAAGGTAAGTAATTTACAAAGACACCCAGGAAGTGTTCTTCAAAAGCAGGCAGTTCAGTGAAGTTTCAGAGATGGAGAAGTTTAAGAAAAATATCACTGTCATGAATGAAGAAACAACACGCAGTACCTCAATCTGTGCCACATTACACAGCTTTATTTTACACTATTAATTTAAAATTTAATGATATATATGAAATAGAAAAGTGTCGATTCTGCAATTGCTTGCTCCCAGGAGTCCCACCAGCTTGAATACGCTTTCTCAGATAAACAGGACTATCTACAAGTACAGTCATCTGACGAACCAGACACTCACCTCCCACTCGCCACCCACCCCCCCCCAACATTTATGAAATATATTAAAAGAGCAGACAAGCCCTGAGTGGCTACAACACTTCTGTTATGACGCAGTACGCTTACTCTACAGCATTGTACTTAAAAGCCTACATCATTGTAAAGCTCCATTGTAAATTTCCATGGAAAAATATTTTAAAGGATTCCTCAGATCCTGTGAACTATAATAAAAAAACCAAATACCGGATCACAGACACTGCTATGAATTACGTTGTTCAGTGCCAGAAATCTGTGCAATAACATCAGCTTATAATACTTCTTATGAGGCTGAACATTTGCCACGTGAATGAATTTAATCACAACTAGTCTCTTCGCAACTTGGAGAAAGTGGGGGTGTGAATTATAAAATCTTAAACTTTTATACATGATTTTGTAGGTAACTGATGACCTAGCTTTTGGGGATGAATACTTGTAAAAGTAAGTATTTGTACCTTTCAAGTACCAACTAAAATAATTTTGTATTAAGGATACACGTATGTGAAATTACTGACTAATCAGCGTTCAAGTACATCTGAAATGCTGTGTTCCTGTGTATTGAACAGTTACGGGGAGCAGGCAAAAGTGCTGTAAGAGTTACAGAGATTCTGATGTTTTCTCCCCCTCGTTCACCGCTTGAAACGGAAAGTTGTCAAACACGTAGCTTATCAACCAGAGCGTTTCAAAAATTGAGCCTAGAAAAATAAGCAGTCACCAGACAGGCAAACTGGTAAAGTCTAATCGCTTACTCACGGGATGACAGGCACCGTTCTGTGGGGAAGGGATACTTTTATTTAACAACCCGGTATTCCTTTAACGGAGACCAAGGCTGCATCAGGAGCGACATAATGGGAAGGCAGACAAGATGACCAGTTCTTCTCACAGAATTAAAAAAAAAACCCACAAAAAACCCCCCCAAACCCCAATCAAAACCAACCCCCCGAACCATTATCATGTGAAACAGAGAAGGTCCTCTGGAAAGGCAAAGTCAACAGAGGGACAAGCAGGTGTTCGCATTCTCTGCAGTTTAACTCATGGATTTCATTGTGCGCTTCACAGACGGCAAAACAGTTTCATTTGTGGATCTTGGAGGGAAACAAAGCGAGGAGTCCCGATAAACATCTTACACCGTTAAACA
>NW_009260028.1:618559-629325 GCF_000687185.1 Egretta garzetta | reverse complement strand
CGCCGCAAAACAGAGGCTGGGGAGATCGTGGGAGGGGGCACCTGGGTGTGCTCCGGCTGGCGAGGGAGGAGCGGGAGGAAAAAAACAGCTCTTGGCTGTTGGTTGGGTGGTTTGGGGGGGCTTGGTGTTTGTTTTTTTATTCTTCCGTGTGGTTAGACCGAGTTGCTCTTCACCCTACAATTTTTATTTTTTTTTAAATCCTTTTAAAAGTAATGTACAATTTGGGTTTTGCCTCTTCTGTCAAAATTCAAGCTTCACGAAAACATCAAAACCTTCTTACCGAAGCGCAGAAAAAGAGCGGCTTTAGTGATTTTAAAAACATTCTGTCTACCAAAAAGCCGTGCCAGGCTCTACGGACTCCTCAGTATTAGTTCTCTGAGGACTTTGCCTATTTTATATGCTGGAGTTACAATTCAGAAAATAGTTCCCACTGCTGTAGCAGTTTGAAATACTGAAAAGAAAACCTAGGAAATAAAATCATTATAACGTGCTTATACACACGCACACGGTACGCAACTTCCAAAGCTCTTAGTCCTCATGCGTCCCGTTCGCTTACTGGAACTAATGCCCTTCATCGTGTTGACCACCTGCAGGACCCAATCCTGAAATACTCCTGCATGCCGGGCACTGGCAGCAATATTGTTAAAAGTGGCTTCACTGCAAGTCTAAGCCACTCAGCAGAGTTAGCTCCCTGTATACCTCCGGACAACACACCCACTCACAACCACAGACTTATTACTTCTCTCTGTATGAAATTTTGCTAAGAAATATCAACAAAAATTCTAGTCTGAAATAGTGACAATTAGAATGCAAAATTTAAAAACACGTGATACGAGTAAGAAGAAATACAGCAGTGATACTTCACTAGGGAATACGCACAAAGTTGGGAGAGAGAATCATTCCTGCAATCCAAATATAAAACACAGGAGATGAGCTCATGCTGTGGACATGACACAGTCCTGAGAGATTTTCCTTCGGTTAAATATTCAGAGAGCGCAAAGTCACATTTTTTCCTTCAAACCTTAGCACAATAAACTGTATTTCTGTAACATTTGTACCATGTTTCAGAGTACAACTCTTTTTTTTTCTCCAAGAATATAAATTTTTTTTATTTCATGAATGAATTTCAAGACTTACTCATTGTGTGACACTAAAGACAACACCATAAACAGAAAAAAAAATAACGGTTAATGTAAATAAATCAAAGTCATTCTATCCTTCTTCTGCCATCTGTCTCCCCATAGACACACATGAGAAAAATAGAATTTGCTAAAAGCAGCTATTTTAAAAGTCTATCACATTATTGCTCCAAGTAAAAAAACAGGAGCGGAAAGTGCTAACAGTATCACCTTACCTGCCTTTTAAGCAAAAGTGTAAAAAACACAACACACAAGAAAGCCTGGAAGCTGACAAAGACCAGGGATTAGCGACAGCAATTGACCCCATGAAAATGAATCAGACTCACTTTTTCTTTAAATGAAACAGATTACTCCCCTACACATTGACACATCAAAAAATGATTACAGCTCAACTTGAAATTACAGTGCGTACCATACACCTCTGTGCTCTTAGCAGGTTTTCTCATCAAAGCGCTCTTTCATTATGATCCCATAGATGTTGTGCTAATAGTTTTGAACTGAGAAAGGTAAATGCACCTTGTGTTAGGCTGCTTTGCATAGACTCATTTAATAAGCTCTCCAGTAGCTGATGAGTAAGAGCCCCGTTTTTGTTTAACCTCCATTAGTAGGGAAAAGTTTTAAATTAGATGCCCAGCTAAAAGTCTTGAACTTCCCAAAACTTAAGTGTGAAACTAAAGTTAGTTTCATTACCAGCACCACAGATGTCACAGGAGCGTATCAAGGTGACCCTACACATGTTCATATGTGTAACAGCAGTACCTAAAAGACAGGTTTTTTAAAGTGATACAAATCTTGGGTATGTCTCTGTTTTGTAGATCTGTGAGCAGTAGGATTCAATGGAGGACACATTTACACTTTTATAGGGGAGGAAATTCTGTAATGAATGGTAATTATAGTACCACAAACAGCATACTGTCTTTTCACAGTTTGTATGAATTTGATGACAAAGAAAGCCATAAACAAGACCAAAGAGTGTAATGGGATTAATCCCAGATTATCTTAATTGATCCTCTCCATAAGTACAGTGAAACCACATTCACTTAAGAACATTCAAGAGGATAATGAGTAAACAGGAATTACCTAACTTTAACGTCAGCGTTGAGCTGACACTATCAAACAACCATGCAGAATACAGGACACAAATTAAACTAAGCTAAAGATTAAAAGCTTCTGTCGCTTACAGAAGGACCACCAAGAGACCTACCTGTGTTTCAACTCTTGTTTATATAAGCAGGACAGATACAGATAGCTGGAAACTTGAGGCTACTTCAGTATGCCGGTATACACTTCTTAGCATACACTTATACCCTAGAAAAGTGAGATAAAGCCTTTTCCAAAGGTGATCTGGTTGTATTTTTGCCTACAAAGTCTGGGGCTAGAAGAGAGATGTTTGTATTTATCAAACAAAATGTGGTAGGACTATTTGTAAGTGGTTCAATTATGTTTAAGAAATAATGAAGTACACTTAATTAAACATACTGGAGGAGATACTAACACGTGAACAAATAGCATTAACTGTTAATAATCAAGGAAAGCTAGAAACTTTACTTAAGGAGCTATGGATCATAAATTAATCTTAACTTTATCAAATCAGTAGGACAAAGAAGGAAACAAAGGCAAATACGTAACAAACTAAACATGCTGCCTATCACTGGCAGGCCAAGCATATTCCATACAGAGCAGAAAAAAATATTTATATAAAATTATTTATATAAATTATTTATATAAAATAGGAAAAAACCTTTTGTTTCTAGCTCACAGTCATTACTGTTATTTTTGTTGAATTGCGTATTTATGTTATTGAGGGTTTTGAGGTGCTTAGTTTTAATCTAAGTCATCTCGTCACCTCATACATTCCTGACAGTCCAAGTTTATACTTCCTGACTGAAGATACACATAGAGAAACTGAGTGTGCAGGGACAGGGTTGGGAAAGCCAAAACATGCATGGAGTTGAATCTGGTGAGGAATGTGAAGGGCAACATGAATGGCTCCTACAGAAATTTCAGCAGCACAAGAAAGACCAGGGAAAATGTGGGCCTGCTGTAGAAATGGAGCAGGGCATATGGTGACAGGGGACATGGAAAACACCAAGGTATTCAACGCCTTCTTCGCCTCTGTCTTTACTGGTAAGATAGGAATCTCAGGCCCCTGAGACATGAGGGGAAATCAGGAGCAAGGAAGACACAGCCTTGGTGGAGGAGGATCAGGTTAGGGAACTTTCAAATGAGCTGAAGTAGACATAAACAAGTCCCTGAGACCCAACGGAATCTACCCATGAGTGCTGAGGGAGTGGGCTGATGTCCCTGCAAGGCCACTCTCAATAGTCTCTGAAAGGTTGTGGTGACTGGGACAGGTTCTTGAGGACTGGAAGAATGCAAATGTCACACACCACACCACCACCACCACCACCCCCCCCCCTTCGAGAAGGGCCAGAAGGAGGATCCAGGGAACTACAGGCTGGTCAGCCTCACCTCAGTCCCTGGGAAGGTGTTGGGACAAATATTCCAGGAAAACATTCCAAACACATTGAAGACAAGGAAATGGCAGGAGTAGTCAGCATAGGCCAGTTTTTCCTTTCCAAAGGGAAAGGCATGCTTGACCAACCTGAGAGCCTTCTATGATACAATGAGCAGTGAGCGTTTATCTTGATTTTAGACATTTTACGTGGCCTCCCGTAACATCCTCATAGACAAAGTAATGAGGTATGGACTAGATAAGCGGACAGCGAACCTAAGTCAGAAACTGGCTGAACTGCCAGGCTTAAAGTGCTGTGATCAGCACAAAGTCCAGCTGGAGGCCAGTCCCTAGTGGTCTGCCCCTGGGGTTGATACCCAGAATAATATTTTTTAATTATCTTCCTCAATGACACAGATGGTGGGACAGAATGCACACTCAGCAACTTTGCTGATGATGCAAAACTGGGAGGAGAGGCCGATATGCCAAAGAGTTGTGCAAGGCAGCGGGACTTCAACAGGCCAGAGAAATGGCCCAACAGGAACCTCATGAAGTTTTGACAATGGGAAATGCAAAGTCCCGAACCCGTGGAGGAATAACCCCAGGCTGGGGGCTGACTGGTTTGAAAGCAACTCTGTAGCTGGGGTCCTGATGGATGCCAGCTGATGATGAGCCAGAAATGTGCCCTTGCAATACCTTGACATCTTGGGTTGCATTAGGATAAGCATTGCTAGCACGTCGAGGGAAGTGATCCTTCCCCTATGCAATGCACCAGTGAGACACATCAGGAGTGCTGGGTCCCAAATTGGGCTCCCCAGTACAAGAGAGACAGGGACATGCTGGAGTGAGTCCAGTGAAGGACCACAAAGATGGTTAAGGGACTGGAGCAACTGCCACATGAGCAGATGCTAAGAGAGCTAGAGCAGAGAAGGCTCATGGGCATCTTATCAACACATATAAATACCTGATAGGGGAAGTAAAGAAGACAAAGCCAGAATCTTCTTGACAGGATAAGAGGCAATAGGCACAAGCTGAAATAAAGGAAATTTCATTTAACATAAGAAAACACTTTATTATCGTGAGGGTGGTTGAACAGGCTGTCCACAAAGGTTGTGGAGTCTCCACCCTTGGAAATATTCAACACCCAACTGGACACAGACCTGAGAAATCTGCTTTGGCTGACCCTGCTCTGAGTAGGGGGTTGGATCAAGTGATCTCCACAGACGCCTTCCTGCCTCAGCCAGTCTCTGATTCTGTTTATTAGGCACTATGATAAACTTCATGGTAAAACGTGACACAGTTGCACGTTCACTCTTTTCTAGCCACTAGAACCATTTCTATTAAATTATCAAGGTTAGAGAAAAAAAGAAATCAAAACCAATTCGGAGTTAGACAAGTGGATACATAGCTACAAGAGAAAGCTGCAAAGTGAAGACAGACTTGGCTCATCCATAAAAAATAATATATACACATGAAATGAAAGTAGACTTCTGATCTGAATCACATACTAGAGGGAATCCAGCAGAGGCCACCGAGCTGCTGAAGGGCTGGAGCCCAGGACATAGGAGGAGAGGCTGAGGGAGCGGGGCCTCTTCAGCCCACAGAAGAGAAGGTTCAGGGAAAGCCTCATTGCCATCTGTAACTGCCTGACCAGAGGGTACAGAGAAGATGAAGCCACACTCTTCTTGGAGTTTCACAGTGGAATGACAAAAGGCAACAAACCTAAGTCAGAACATGGTAAATTCTGTTTAGATATAAGGACTTTTATTTATTTGTTTGTTTGTTTGTTTTACCATGAGATTGTTCAAACACTGGTACAGGGTGTCCAGACAGGCTGTGGAATCTCCTCATGGAGGAATTCAGTGGAGGAATTCAGGACAGAACTGGACACAGCTCTGAGCAACCAGATCTCATTAGGTCTGTTTTGAGTAAGGCATTGGACTACAGACCTCTAGAGGTCCCTTCCAGCCTCATTTACACTGTGATGCTGTGATCACCATGATTGCAGAAAGACTAAGAATGTAACTTGTAGGCAACTTTATAAGTACGTGGAGTACACACAGGAGCTTGTAACTGCTTTTTTTCTTGATGAAACTTAAAAGAATAAAAAAATGCATGTCCTAAAATACAAGGAACCTCTCTTTCAAACTGATTACTGAGAATCATCTCTGCAAAACTATAAGCAAGAAGTTACCTTTGTCATCAAAGACTGGTTAGGAATATTTACATAACTGACACTACTTTTTTTTTTTAAGTACATAACAAATCACACATAGCAAATCGCACATATACGATGGCAGGCTTTTCGCTTCTGAAGTCACTTGTCATTTACACCTTTGATTGTTACCCTGTCAAGACAGCATTTTTTTTTCTCACAGATATTTGTACAGAACCAAGTGTTACCTAACTCCTAGTGAAGGTTCTTGGATGTACTACAAGATACATCAGTAGTGTGAAAAGAACCTGCACCAACAAAGTGAAACAAACAAAACCAAAACAAAGAAAGGTATTAATGCCGGAGAAGAATCCTGAAAATATTATGCAGACATATGTGTCTGTGTGGTGGTGGCATGGGGAGGGGCAGAAGATGAAGCTGATCATTGCGCTATACTTTTAACATCTGTTCTGAGTAAGCATACCAACACCAGCAGGTACAACCCTACACTGGCCACCATCACTAATGGCAGAACCCAAAGGGCGAGGGGATGTGCTGGGCAGACATTTGAAATCAGCTCAGCTGTTGATATGCTATGGCTTTGTTCATACATATAATACCAATGCCAAAAAAAGCCTTCCTCCCTTCAGCCTTGGCACTATATAAACAGAGCTTCCCTCCTCCTGCAAGCATGCTAGGAAGCCTGCACGGCACCATCCTGGGTGGATAATATACTGGCAGCAGTGCCTCCTTTGCCCCTTAACCAACGCCACAGTACAGACATGCCCTTCAACCCCAGGATTTGGACTTCTAATTGACATCTACCTCTGGCTGGACGTGCTTGGACCTCCTCCCCTCAGACCAGACCTGGGGTTACTGTCTGTGAGTACTTCAACTGGTTCCAGTTAGGTTCAGGTGCTCCCAACGGGACTCAGAGCAGTCAGTGACCAGAACAAACCCCTCAGAGTGCTCTGCTATTTGTTCACAGGGGAAAAAAAGATTGGAACAAACAGGTCTGAAAACAGATTCACACACTTCCCTATTTTTCCTTGAAGTTCATCATTCCTTGAATCGTCTTCTAGACCCCTTGTCTGTTCCAGTCCCTTTCCCTAGACAAATACTGGCAATGAACACTCTCCCACACAAAAGAAAAAGGAACTGTTTACTGATCCTTCGTGCTCTAGATGCCAGCTAGGCAGAAGTGCTGTATCTCTTTACATTGGGTTCTACATCCTATATGAACTCTTACTTTGGTGCTACCATCATGCACTTTCTCCAACAAATTCAAGGGACAAACCCACATAAAACATAAAAAAGCAACCAATTATATAATAAAACATTTTGGGGGTAGAAAGTACCCTCAAAGGAAATTAAACTACAGACTTCCAAAGTAGTTTTCATACTACACTCTTACTGGCATAAATGGAACCAGCACTTCTTGGCACTGTGCTTGATGGCATACAAATGTATTAGAAAAGATTTCCCTGCCCTGAAGACTTCATATATTTTTTAGCTACCCGAGAAACCTCTAAATCAGTGGTTTAATTCACTGGCTAGTGTTTCAGAGAGTTCCTATGAGCTATAGGAGTTAAGTTAATTTTCTTCAGGGCATGAGGTTTAGGTTACATTTTTTGTTTGAGAGAAATGCATTCCAAATGTCATCCATGTGCTTTCCCCTGCCTAGCAATCCCTTACAGGCATCATCCTGCACATCTTTTACTAGGGAGTTAAGATGGGCATCTTCATTCTTTCCTACTGGGCTTTGCCTCTGAAAGATTAATTTCCAGCTTGCCTTGTTTGCTTTCTGCTGGGCTTGTATTCTCAGGCTACTTCTCTGGGAAATTGCATGTTTCAGGCTATCTTAATATCTCAGAAGCCTGCTTTGAAAGGGCCATCTTGTCCTGAAACAGGATCCAAAGATAAATTGGGTAGCCAGAGGCTTCATATACAAGCACCCAAAGGAGAAGGTTAGATTTTTATTCTTAAAAATCAACTGAAAGCATCTTCTATCTATGGATGTTTAATAAGACTTCTAGGATACTTTTGTGAAGTTTTCTCATTTGATTCATTTCACTCTAACCCTCTAATATGGTCCCTTACTCGTACTGCTAATTTATGCAGTAGCAGATGTGAATAAATCAACTGTAATCACTTATGCAACCAATTTTTCCATTGCCTATCTCTGCTATCCTTTCTATTCTATTTTTGGTCATCCTTTCACTTAGGCATAAGTTCAACAAGTAGTTGAAGGTTCTGAACCTTGTTTCTTCAGTTTTCCCCTGACTGGTATACTGGGTACACTGGAGAGATTGGGGAACCAGTGTCAGAGTTCATCATTAGTATGTTCAGGCCAAAAGGTGGATATAAAAACTGGCAGTGCCTCTGAAGTCTTCAGAAATCCACTGAAACCTAAAAGAGACCAACTGAGCCCTTGTGAGACCTACTGAAATGTGAAATAAAAAAGCGTAGAGCACTTTTACGAAGCACTGGAGCAGACCCTCTTGGAAATCCAGGGACTACTTTTCCTTCAGTGAATTCCAAATGGATCTGAAACACAGCGAGGAATGATCTGTACTCCTCATGAACATTATTGCTCTTTTTTAGTTGTTCAAACTTCAGTGTATTGAAGCTGTACTATTTTATTCCAGTGTTGTAATTAATTATCACCACCCCAAACCAAGAAGATATACTCAGTGTGTGCCATAAATAATTACAGTGAATTCTGTAGAAAACAATATGATTTTTGGTTCAGAGTAACTGTAATAAATGTAAATTTCTAAGAGCAACCTTAATTTGATGTGCTCTTGTACTTGTCAAGTTCTTAAACATACCTTCAATTCTGGGCCCACTTTCCATTTGTAAATATCTCCCAAAGGATACCAACCTAATTAACCTCCTTCTGTGTCTAGTGTGTACTTGAATCAGACCCAGAAGCACAGTCACTGAGCGCCCAGGAAAGATACAGTCAACCTGCTTTTGGTTTGGGGCTTCTATACCAAAATACAAATTATATTGAAGCAGCAAATAATATTCTGCTCAGTCCTAAGTTGGTGTTTGTTCAATGTGGAAAGAATACAAACTCTTCAGCTGTGAAGGTCTAGAGCTCTCCACTGAGCACGTAAAAACTGAAGCATTCTGAAAGCTTGCAACCTGGCGAAACTTGAGCAATTTTTGAAGTACTATAAAAGGCACCTTAGCTTCTGCCCTGCTACATTAACTGAAGGGCAAAAGACACTTTCTGGAAGAGGTTTCCTGAATATTAGTGGAAGGAAGGGTTTCCTCTAAATTTCTGAATCCTTTTGGCAGAAAGGGAAAGGGAAAAGTGAAGAAAATGGATAATTTTAACTCAAAAAATTATGGTTTACCAGAAATTGATTGAAAGCAGGATCTTAGAGTCGAAAACGCTGGGCACCATTCATAGACAACACTTGCCAGCCTGAAGGCAAAACCACTGTAAACCTGGATAATTCAAAACAGGAGTTCTAAGCAACCACATACTGAATATTTTAAAACATTAAATATGTTAAAAAATAGAAATCTATACGACAGAATGCCTATGTACAAAGTCACAGAATCACAGAATATCTCAAGTCGGAAGGGACCCATAAAGATCATCGAGTCCAACTCCCTGCTCCTCGCAGGGCTACCTAGAACTAAATCATATGACTAAGAGCATCATCCAGATGCTCCTTCCACTCTGACAGGGTTGGTGCCATGACCACTTCCCTGGGGAGCCTGTTCCAGTGACCAACCACCAAGTCCAAGGAATAGCAATGAGGTCAATGGGAGCTGAAGAGTCTGTACAGCTTTTAGGAGCAAGTGCACAGTTGTAAGTGTGGAAGCGTGTGCTTTACATATGCGACTTCTAAAAAAAATAGTTCTTTCAGGTGTATATTGACTTAAAGCATGAAAGATCCAAGCAAAGAAACTGGAATTGCACTTCTTTCATCCAAGTCATCAGCTTCATACTGAGTAATAAAAACATGGTAATGCAGCTACCTCTTACCATTCAAGTTGTGGACTTAATGTTTAAATGGTGACTTGTTTTTTCCAGATTTGCAGTGTAAAATCCCTAAAGACCTAGAAAAGGAAGGCAATAAGAGGCAGTTAGAAAAGCATGTGCTTTACTAAGTTTGACTGGAGGTCTGCTAATTTTGTCTGATTTCTGGTCTGAGATCTAGCTGAACACATCAGTGAGAGGTTAATTTAAATGACGCTGGAACTAAGGCCTTCTGAATTTTCAACGCTGTTGTGCCCGTAAAGACTAACTTGGCAACATGAAATTATTAAGTCACATGCCAAATGCTGTGTTCATAGCTACCATCAAGTCCTTGGGCTGAACTCACCTGACCATGCTGTTTAGGAATGAGGCATTTCCACATTGCTTCAAAATTGCTCTTTTTGAGAAGACACTGATAATACTCGTTTGCATTTATTTATTCATTTTCCTTCCTATAGCACAGATAGATAGTTCTAAGGCTACTATAGTACAATTAATCTGAATTTTAAATATCCCATATCTACTTGGTCAATTAACACACAAACTCCTCATATTTCTTTTTGTAAACTTACATGTCAAAGCAGGTGAGATGTGCTACAGCAAAATTAATAGCAATTATGATAGGTCAGAAAAAACGCAATGTTCTCCTCGGTGCAAAAAAATAGTTTTAAAAGTCGATGTTGCTTAAGGTCTTACCTAATTTAATATTGAAAAATTTGCTAACTTACTACTTTACACTAAGGAGAACAATACTTACATTATCACTTCAAATAATGATTAAGATTTTCTGCACTACAGATTCTTATTATGGAATCTCCTTAGTTACAAGATAAATAAATTGGCCTACAATCTTTCTGTAACATGTCAGAGCATCTCTTTCAGCCAATTCATATCTAAGCTAATGACTCCTGCAGAATGCAGAGAAATCAGATTCCGAAATAAGAAGCTACAATAGAACCATTTTTTCTGAAGTACCTTCAAAACCAAAACTCGTTGTTTTGGGACACACTCAGCAGG
>NW_009260028.1:583625-617873 GCF_000687185.1 Egretta garzetta | reverse complement strand
CAGCAGGAAAGCTGGCACTAGGGGCATACAAAAGGCCAAAGAAGAAGAAAAAACAGAACTGAGAAAAATATTTGCAACTCTGAAGGAAAACACTGTACAAACCCAGTGATTCTTTGATTGTTTTAAACTGAGGGTATACTTCAAGTAATCTATCAGATTTTAAACAACAATCTGGACTTCTAATATTGCTAGAAACATGAAAGATCATTAAAGGAATAACTGCAACATCTAGTATTTCAAAATATTCTATGTATTCCTTAGATCAGCATTTTTCTTATGATATTCAGCAAATGTTATTCCCACTAAGTAAGTTATGTACAACCAATAACAAAAGCCAAAGAAATTGAAGGAGAATTAATCAGAAATAGCATCTTATGATATTCAGCAAATGTTATTCCCACTAAGTTATGTATAACCAATAACAAAAGCCAAATAAATTGAAGGAGAATTAATCAGAAATAGCATTGCTTCCAATGTAGCTGTAGTACTTCTTATATAGCTGAAGTACTTATAGATAATGTTTAATTGCAAGCAAAAGGAAGACAAACACACCAACACACACACACACAAATGCCAGAATCCTTAAGAAATAATCACAGCATGATCTCCACTTACGTATGTCCTCTTGTGGAGTGCTAACGCTACATATAATGGAGACTGTGGAGTGGAAATATCAGCAAAGATCAACCATTGTAAATCCTTCTGCAAGCACTGGAACTGACACAGCTAATTAAACTGGTTCATATAAGAAACAGGCAAGTCCATAAACACAGTAGAAAGACAAGTAATTCAAGTAGTTAATTCGCATAACAAAAAGCAAGTCTATAAAGTTGTTTCCAATTCAACGCTGCCCTTAAGAAGTGCAGTCTCTTTAAAAGGAAGCATGTAGAGGCAGTAAGGGTCATCAGCTCAGCATTAGACAGTACATGACATGGGCATGAATCAACTAACTGCTCCCAAGGAGAAGCAGGCTAAAAGTTTGTGGAAGGGACAGGAGAGGTCCTCTTGCCTCTGCTCAAGTCACTTTCTACCAATTCCTGCCTCCTACCATTCCTGAATATTTCAAAAAGAAATCAAGATCCACTGCAAGAAACCCACAGCAAAGGTCCAAAGCAAGCTCTTAATTTCTCACCTGCTTTTGAGAATTCAAAATATACATGCTGAGTAAGAGACACGTGAATAAAAATCCACTGTCTTGAATTTCAAAATGTCAGTTGTTGAAAGAGTCACTTGACAAGAAGGTGGAGCTTTTTGGTTTATTTCTTCAATTGAATGAAATGGTATTATCTCCTGTACATTTTACTTAAGTATTCACACTGCAAAAACTTATTCTTCCATCTTGCCCCAAAGTAAAGTGAAAAGTAATTTCATTTTCACATTGTTTCAGTACTGGAACTAGCAAGACTCCTGGCATTGCTCCTTATTACAGGTTTTGCCTTACGTCAAAGACAGCTTTGTTAAAATTATTGAAATAAGAACCACTGGAGTGATTTTATGAGCAAGCAAAAAGTTAAAACAGTTTCAGGAGAGTCTGAGGAGAAGACTGGAAGAAGAGTGTGAAGGAATACAGATCAAGGAAACAAATGACCCAGCTAGATGACCTGCAGGGTATTTTACTGAAGGCACAAACATCAACCAGACTCAAACAGAATACAAAAATGTAAGGTTTGGGTGGAACTGGATTTTGTCAGGATGTTGTCATGTTGAGCTTGGAGAATAGGAACAGGGAGATGGGTGGAGATGTAGGCAGCTCTGCCATACGCATAGCTTCCAGCTTCATTCTGGTTTATATACCACCATACTGACAACACAATATAAACTCTCTGCATTCAGCCCCATTTTCACCAAAAAAAAAAAAAAAAAAGGCTTCCAAAAAACCCAGCTGCTTTAGTTTTCCACAGCTCTTCCCTGTCAACAGCTAAGCCAGCTGTGAATGCTGTCCAATCATTTCACAAGGCAGAGGAAGGAGGAGAAAGGAAAAATGACACCCCTGAGCTCGGACTGGAACGTTTCTCTACTGTCTTGGGCATCGTGTTTCATGAGCGCCAACTTGGGTTGCAGAAGCAATCCCTGCAGCCAGCCATCCTGCCCTTCCCCATCAGCCTGGGAGGAACCGATGGAGCAAAAACAGGTCTTCTGCAGGGGTTTGAGTGACAAGTTACCGCATTTCCAGTTTTTAAAAAACATAAAAATGTCAAAGAGAAATCTAATTAAGTGTGCTTGTTCATAAATGCATGCTGAAGTGAACAGGAGAAAAAAATGTTGCCAGTGGCAAAGGAAGGTATACAAATAACATTTAAACACAGGAAGTCTGATTGTACTGTGAAATACTGTATATAATTAAAAAAATAGAAAACAATTAACACTGCAATTGCTTACAAGTCCATCTCACTGGACATTTTTTTTTTCCTCCCAAGCATTTAACTATTACTTTCAAATGCCCTAGCTGCAACTTTAGAAAGCATAATCCAAAAGATTCAAGACAGCTACTGATGCAGAAGGACTGCAAAAAGCTGCAAATGTTCTAGTCAGACATAGAGCACAAATCTTTATTTTATTAATATCTACAAATGAGAAAATATTTTGGGAGGTAAAGAATAGACACTGTGCTTCCATAGTTTCTTTGGGCCCGATAACTCAAATAACTTGCTGAGGGACACATCTACTTGCAAAATGAAAAAAATTAGACAAATAGAAACTTGTCTCATCATTAACAAAATACAAGTACTTTAATCAGACAAGGCGGCTTCCAAATTGATTCAACTGATCTACAGAAATTGGAAATCAATTTCAGTAAACTTATAACTTGTAGATCATCTTTGTTGAGCATGGTCTAAAGCATTTGAAGATATTGTGGTGAAGCTTGTAAGTTGTCTGTACCTAAAACTCGGACATATAGAAGTCCTTTGTACACCAGTATCTTGGTATGTATGAAGTAAACCATATTTGTTTTCAGACTAAAATGTTTTCAAAATATTTTGCTTAAGGTAATATAACAAACAGAGAATATGATATGGACCTCAAAGACATTGCCCTGGGGCTATTTTATTCCACAGCCGTCTAATATAGGGACTTCTAAACTCCAAAGCACCTGGAACTGGCTGCCATCACAGAAAACATATTGAGCAGATGGCCTGCAACCTGTTTCAGCCTGCAATCTCCATGGCCCTAAAACATTAATTTCAGTAAAATATGTAGCGAAACCTCATCAAAATGTGTGGTATTTGTAAAGTAGAATCTCATTTTAAAACCTTCTGGAATCAAAATAAGTTTAATTTGCATTTCATTGTGCTACTTACTGTATGTCAGGCATATAACCCAAACCTGTAGCAGAACATCATATGCATCTCCTGCCAGAGAAAAAAACCCACACATATTAAATAAAAATAAGAGTTAAAAAAGGGTGAGGCTGCTTTTTTATGAACAATATACTCTCTGATCATAAATGAACACTCAGTCTACAGAACCAGACTGGACCTAAGCTGAAGTAAAACCCCCAAATGTGTCTCCAGGTGTGGACATCAGGTCCTCGGCACCAAATGTTTTGTTTTTCAGAATTGCTTCTATTGCACTCTAACATTTGCTAATGTAAACAAACAAACCGATGCATTAAATTCTAAATGTGATTAAATCTGAAGAGCTACATTTAAAGTTTTAAGATCTTCCTAAGCTTTCAGCATACTGCAGCTGTTCTTCTAAAGATGTAATGAACCTGTAGTGCCAAAGCTTTAGTTTGGTTTCAGGCATATGGAGCAAACAGAAGAGGTTCAAACAAATGGACCTTTACCACTGTTTACTCAAGGGTGATTTGACCTGAACCATCAGCAGGATCCAGTGGTACTTCTAGGTGTCGGCAGCCATCACATTTCTGGCATAGTCCACTGCAACACCAGCCACATGAATACAAACAAAACACCTGGGACCATCAGCTGCGTAAGTCAAACGGTACATATCGGAGATTTTTGAAACTAATATTCAGTGGTTTCCTAGCTTTTTACAAACATATTTTTAAAAGCATTTCTTTTCTGCTAGCCAGCATTATAGCTTGACCTTTATATAAGTCATTTGTAAAGAAATCTGTATACCAAACATCCGTAGCAAACCTAGGATTTCAGCCAGGCAGAGAACCTCTAAATGCATTGATAGGCACCCTGGACACCCCACTGGGCATCTGACTGACCTGCAAACGGTTCTGGCTGCCAGACTGTGTCCTTTAAACAAGTTACATGGTAAAGTAGACTCATTCCACTCCTGCATTCCCCAAATATTTATTCATTCTCCTAAATCCTCATTCTGCATCCAATTGCTCTTTGGCAAGCTGCAGGGCCAAAGAGGTCAGACCTCAGCTGCCTCTGGGAGGCCTGCGTGAGCTGCAGCCGCTTTATTTTTCTTTTGTCCTGACAAACTCCTTTCTGAGTTTTGGGCTGAGTTGTCCCCTTTGTAAGTGCTTCCACAGCATGGATTTCAGCTATCCTCTGCAGCAACAAGTGAAGATGCAAGCTGTACAAATTCCCTCTGTCATGGTACTTCTCTTCTGGGAAGATACTGGGCAACTCGGGGCTCAGCAGGTGTTGCTCTGGAGAAGAAGCAGCAGTGACCAAAGAGGCAGTTTGAAGAAATGCCACTAGGCACCTGTGTTGCCCACAAAATAGGATAGGCAGGAACAACAGAGAGACGTGGTGGAAGACCAGGGAGCAAGTTCTGCTAGGATTTATTTAGAAGAAAAGAAACAAATGGCAAAGGAACAAGATTTCTGATCCTACAGTGAGGTTAACCAACTGTATTGATTTTTATCTCAGCCTCAGCGTCTTTATCTCCCCTCACATTTCTGATGATTGGCAGTACATGTATATTTTCTGTTACATTAGACTTGTCAGAGAGTTCTTCTCCGAAGATATCAAGCTTATGGTACACCAGCAAAGTAAAAATTGCTTTCATGTGATGAGGTCTACAGGTGGACCTAGCTCATCTACTTCATTTATATTATGACAGAATTCAAACACACACAGGCTCAGAAAGCAGACCTTAGAACACTCATTCTGTAAAACAGCTTTCCTTAGTTTTAAAACAGTAACTTTGTGCTATCCGTACATGTAAGGAACAGATTACTATACAGATTACTTTAAGCGGTGTAAAGTATTCCATAGCAGCAAATCTCCATTACAAAATGCGAACAGTACATAGTCAAATGGTGAAGAAACTTTAGGTTGTATGAACAGGTATACTTGACTCTTCTATTAAATGTTGGCTTCATAAGTCAAGTCACTACACGGGCTGTCCTGCAGAGTTAGGACCTTGCTGATAGGCAGTGTAATGTGACCGCTTACTGTTCTATGATAAGCTGTAGGGAGGAGACCAATGCTCAGTTTTAAAAAGCAAAACCCTTACCTGAGCCCTGGCGTGCTTTACATTACCCGCTGATGCCTCCTTCCAGTTGTTTTTCTAATTCCTAGTGATATCTCAAATTCTGACTTTCCAACATGCAGCTAACTTAGCCTATGAGCATGCTCAGCAGACTTTTTAGCGGAGCAGCTTGAATGCTTATTAAACTGTACTGCCCATGCTTAATAGTTTACAATGCACTAAAATCAAACTCAGCCTCTCTGTGGAACTGTTACAGAATTCCTGCCAAAATTGGTTCATCTCTCCCCAGCTGTTTTAGCTGCAGAAATTTTCAAAAAGTGGGTCAAAAAAAAAGCTGTTAAAGTATTGTATTTTTCTTCCTTGTCTCAGAATCAGAGATGCTATCATTATCATCTATTTTCCTCCCTAAAACTAAACCAAACAAACAAACAAAAAAAAAACCCAAACCCAACCCCAAAACACTTTCTAAAGCAGAAAGCACTTCAGCTTCTGAGCTTCACAGAAGCTACAGCTGAAAAAAATAAAAGGAAAGGAAAACCTATTAAACTTCATTACATCTATCACCTCTACTCCGTTCACAGTAACTGTGCATCATTTAGGAAGTGGGTTAGAGGTGTGTTATCTTAAGTTCCACACTGTCACTGTACGCCAAAAATTTTAAATCTACCCTTAACAAACACGGGAAAAGGAGTAACTTTGCTTACTTTGTCACTTGCATTGACCTATTTAAAAGTAGCTTTCACAGTAATTTAAAAGTAATCAGCCACTTAAGGACAAGACAATCTTTCTATTTACCTAAGCCAGAGCGGGATTGAAACTTTTCCAGTTTCATAAGGACTCATTACCAGATAGGTGAAAAACGAAAAGCTAAGTATAAAAATAATTGAGGTTGTCTTTAACTTAGCTTAACATATAAACTGGAGAGCAGATTTACAACTTTGAAAAAAATACATTTCTACATGCCTCCAAAAAGCCAGCAACTTTGTATTGACTAAAGACACCTCTTTCGATCATTCATCTCCCTGTCCTGCTTTGCTCCAACGAGTCATAATTTTAATTTATTAAATTAATAAATTTAGCCAGCCCAGAAACCCAGAGATTTTATAAGAGGAAGAGTCTGTCTGCTGGTCTTGCTCTTCCTAAAATATCTTACGCTGGTCACCATGTTCCCCCTCTGAGAGGGGTCCAGGTCAGAGCAGGGGGAAGGACATGGGGGGCTTGGCCCCCTGCATCGCAAGGGGGAGAGGGAGACCCTGTCCTGCTCCCTGAGCTGTGGCCAAGCAGAGCCAGCACAAGCAGGCATGTGCTGTGACCACCTCTGGCCACTGCTGGGGCTGCTGAAGCCACTTAGGGTCTGGGCCACAGCGCTGCAGGCCTGATGCCGATCACAAGGCTAGGGGCACCTCGCCATCTCCTGAAGCCTGGCACCCTTGGAGGGGACGTAGCACAGGGGGTGCAGAGGCTTGTGCTGGGCCTGGCCCCAGGCATCTCCTCCAGACCTGGCCTGTGCCTTAGCCCCAAGAGAACACTGTCACCTCTCCACTGGCCCCATCAGACGCCATCTGAAGGACACAGAGTGAATGATCTGAACTCCTGATGATGGGCATCCATGCTGCGCTGCTCCAGGGCACTGCACGATGGCCCAGGAGCCTCACATCTCCGAAGACTTGTCCGTAATGTCTGCTTCCCCTCAGCATGGCAGCTCCCCCTGTCCATGCCAATACTCTCCTTCCTGGTGCAAGCTAGCAGCCTTGGTGATGTCTCAACCCTCCAGCTGCCAGGCAGCGTGTAACCACACTCAGCAATGTGTCCCCTCCAGCAGCAGGAGATGTTAAAGTTCATCACGGACGCCAGGTGACCATAAACAGGGAGCCACTGCCATCTCCACCCACATCGCACCAACCACACTGCTCCCCAACCGGGAGGAGGCAGCGAGCTCTGCCCGCGCCCTTGGTCGGACCCAGCATGGCAGACCCATCATCTGTGTAACTTCCACCAGACAATGGCTTTAGCAAAGGATTTCAAGAGAAAATGATAACTAAAATGAAGCAAAGGATTTCAAGAGAAAATGATAACTAAAAATAAAAGCAGATGCCACCTTCATTGCAAGGAAGATTAACAACTGTTCAAGAAATCGTTAAGGATACCTGCTAACTTCAAGTTGGTTCAGCTTTTCATGGGATTCATTTTTATTTTCCTATACCATTTGATATCCTAAGGAACAAGGTTTTGCTTTTTTCAACAAAGCAGTTGCTCCATTCAATTTGAAGCATTTAAAGACCGAGTATTCCTTAAAAAGTAGTCTTACTCTACCACTTAGCACCAGGGAATAGTCTTCTATCATCTGATAAGGGAAACAATAGCTTCTGCCCTTGGTGCAAGGGTGTCATGTTGGTAATATTAATCCATTTCAAGAAGACAGTGGCTCCCTCATCCTTCTCTGTATTCAGCCCATGAAGTAGATTTCAGGTTCGAGCTCCTTTTTCTTGAAATAATTCATTTCTTGATGCACTTTTTAAAAGCAGAAACATTTGAAATGGGCATAACCAGAGGTTATCCCTGGAAAAAGGGTTGGGCTGGTAATGAATATTACAAACCAGCATGATATCAGCTCTCCAGAGGAAGCAGAGGAGGAGTACCACCCTGAACAGGGCCCAGCAACAATGAAAGAAATTTAATCCTGAGTTAAATGAGATGTGAGGCATTTCACAATATACTTGAGATGAATATTTTATTCACCACACAACTACAGGAAATAATTAACCCTACAGATAAGATTTTGTAGTAATAATAATAAACATGATTAGAAAAAGCATTATCACTTTGTAATCCCTAAAGTACACTGTTCACCAGATGAAACTAGACCAAATCTAAAAGGAAGAGCATGTACAGCCTCAGCCCATGCAGGAAAACCAGGAAGATATTCAGCTATACAGAACATAAAGTACAGGGGAAGAAACAAGTAAATTAATAGTCCATTGGCAAGAACACAGTACGATATTTAGGCATTTGATTGTTCCTCCCAGGCTCTGCCACTGTGAGCCTCTGGGCAAGTCACTTCACTCTGAGAACCAATTTATATATCTATAAATTAAACAAGAGAGTAGGGTCCTCTTGGCAGAGCGAGAGAGTTTATGCTGGGGGCAACAATTCTTAAAAAGACTTGGCACTAAGAGCGGACATGACTCCGCTGAACATGAGCTTCCGATGTGCTGCTGGGGCCAAAGGGAAAAATGCATCCCTGGAGGCCTCTGTGGAAGAAGCCTGAATAGGACCGGAGAGCTTGGATTAACTGTATGCTTGGCACTCAAGCATCTAGTGTTGGGAGGCGGTATTGATGTCTGGTGTGCACAAATCAAGAAACTCACTGAAGAGCCTCATAAATAAAGGACTGGAAGAAACTCTTCAATGCAGCTCCATTTTTCCTATGAAAATTATGCCTGACTTGATCATTATCTAAAAGGGTCTTGACAGGAGGCTCTTGCAGGTAACAGGCAATGCTACAAAAAAAAGATCCAGCAGACAAGTTCAGATCAGATATATGATGCTGATACACAGGGAACGGTACTTCACTACTGGAACACCTTTCCAAGGGTGATGACAGGTTCTCTGCCCTTAACTGTTTTAAATCAAGATTGGACCTTGCGTTCTGAAAATTGTGTTTCAAATAGGAATTCATTCAGATTACACACAGAACGTTAGCCTGAATGATCACAGGTTTTTTGTTCTGCTTTTTCTTTTTAATCTACAAGCACCCACTACACGTAACAATGGTTTAGGCTTATGTAATTCAATAGACTTTGTAAAACAGTCTTAACAGCTCTGGTGAGAAGCCAGAGTTGCAAAGTATTGTTCATGGAAATACTGCTTCCTTAGTATGATGTGATTCCCATATTGGCGAGTCACTTATTAAAGACACCTTTTTTCTTCTTATATATTAAATTAACAGAACAGCAAAGAATAACATATATAGTAAAATTATGGCATACGAAACATGGCAGAGACTGCATAGTTTAGACTGGTACATACAGATGTGGAAAAGAGGTGGATGAGAAGATTTAAAAGTGACCAGATAAAAGCCTCCGGGGAAAAACTCTGTGTAGGAGCAACAGTCACGAAGGTAAATCTTCACAAACCTGTTCCCAGCTGCAGGTTTTCTCCTCATCTAAATCATCTCTGTCAAGTAGCCAATGCTTCTACCCTCCAGCTGCTGCCTACCTTCCTTGCCAGCCATCAGCTCGGGGCCTTCCCCAGCTGTGCACCGCTTCTCATCCCAGCTAGGACAGTAGTCTGAGTCTCCAGCATCTACACGCTCCAGCTGGTAGATGATTCAAATGGACCTCATGGGCCAAACAGCCTATAACCAATTAGTTCATTCAAATAACTTCTTTTGTGGTTAATTTACAGGCAGGGAGAGGACCATCCAACATGTGGCACATGTTGCTTTTAGACACAAGGCACTCAGATTACTTTAAGTTATTCAGGTTTGGTTTTTTTTAAAAAAAAGGCAAAACAATAGGCTAGTTTTGTTGATACATGTCGATCTGTTGCATCACTTCAGTAACACAAAGCAGTCATAAACCCTGTTTAATTGATGTTTTAAGGCAGGTTTATGGCTACAAGCGTTGCTAAAGCATTACAAAGCAGAAGAACCACTGAACCCTTTCCCCATTATCCCAGACACTACAAACATTGACAGATATTTACACTGTGGTCTATCTATTTATTGATTAAATTGCCAATTACCATTTTCTGCTCTCTGATTTCTGCTCCATTTATCATGGCTACCTTCAGCTAGCAAGGACCAGAGAAATCAGATGACATTTTGAGGTGATCTCTTGCTTTTCTATATATATATATATATATACACGTACATATTGTATGCCTCTACAGAAGCTGAAACTCTGGCATGTATAAACTCAGAGTACAACTTAAAAGGACTGTGTTATTAAAGTTTAAATTAAATTAAAACACATGGTGGATTTTTAAGCTTTACCTTCTACTGATGACTTGAATTCATACTAAAGTCATGCTTCATAGTTCTTTCTATAACAATTTGGACTATGCACCTCTTATTTTTAAGGAAAATAAAGTTTTTTACCTCATCTCATGACCTCAGGACTTTAAAACCTCAATGCACCCTCCAAGTTGCCAATGCTACCCTTATAAGTTCCTTTTATTAGATGGACCTGTGTTAAAGGATGCAGTGATTCCCGCGGGGGAATCCTGGGGGATTTTTCCCACATGCTGTTCACCTGCAGTAGTGTTGATGGAGGAGAACATTTAGCCATTTGCCGCAATAAGTAAATCACTTGCAAAAAATTATATTGCTTAATAAGGGTTTAAGATTTAGAAAATTAGTACTATTGGGATTAAAAGGTAAAAAAATAAAAGCTGAGGAAAACTTCTTTGTCCCAAGTTACATTTTTCTTCCAAGTTTAGAAGCACAGAAAATATTAACATGCTTAAAACTATACAAGTTGAGCAATAGTAAATACTTGCTTTCTCAGTCAAAATACAGCTTCTTTATAGAACAGTAGATTCTCTACAGATTCTATCAGAGACATCATACACTGGACTAAAATTCATGCTTCTTATGAATACACAATAACATATGTTCGTAACTACAAGATAGTGAAAGCAGAATAACAAAAAAAAATCTGAAAATAACACCTCTAATGGATCTTGCCATCAACTACAACTGACTGAAAGCACTAAAAGGGGGACCTTATAAGTTTCTTTGAATACATACTAAGCAAGTAGGTAACATCAGTGATAGCTTCAGACTTTCAGTTTGTTTGCTATTCTACTACAGTTCACCTTTAAAAAAGATAAAGTTTCGTACAGCAATGGTTCCTTCCTTATTACAAGCATTTTGATGGAAGATGGCCTCAGCATTCATTTTAAATGCACATGTAAGCAAATAAATTTTACTTCCTCACTGTAGAGTTTGAAAAACAGATACAGCAGGAACAATTCAATGCCTCAAACCCACCCTAATCTTAATTATATGAATAATTATATAATAAAAAGTAGGGAATAAATATCTAATAAAATGTAGCAGTAATTTTTCTTTTTTAAAGGCAGGTATTGTGGAACAATGACTCAAAGACACACTTCTCACAAGAAACAGCAAAACTTAAAAAATAACCCATTCATGTGAAAATTTGAGATTCCTACCCCATAGTTACCAGCCTATGTATAGCATTACACAGAATCACAGAATGGCAAGGGTTGGAAGGGACCTCGGGAGATCATGCAGTCCAATCCTCCTGCTAAAGCAGGGTCACCTAGAGCATGTTACACAGGACTTCGTCCAGGCGGGCTTTGAATATCTCCAGAGGAGGAGATTCCACAACCCCCCTGGGCAGCCTGTTCCAGTGCTCCGTCACCCTCAAAGTGAAGTAGTTCTTCCTCATGTTCAACTGAAACCTCTTACACTTTAGTTTGTGCCCATTGCCCCTTGTCCTGTCACTGGGCACCACTGAGAAGAGTCTGGCTCCATATCATCCAAGATGTCCATTCTCAGCAATTGTACGCAGGTCTTTGTACAAGCGTGTGTACTGTGGCAGGGTTGCATTTGTAATCTGATCGTAATGGGTGTGGTACAGGGCACTGCTTATTGTCTGCACTGTCAAGGATCTGTAAATATATCTGTTGGACCAGATTTGGGGGAAAGGGATCATAAGATTGCATCTGCATTTGGATTAGATAAGCCAAGTTTCCCAATTAGTTCCAATTTTCAGTTACATATATAAATATATATATGCACACACACATTTGCAGATACCCCTCTGTACTTATATTTAGTTTTATTGTCACCAGCAGTATGCCAGCAGGATACTGTTCAAAGGAGTTGCTTTATAGATGCAATCAGGGATTTCAAATGGAAGCTGTTTCCATCAAAAATTCTCCCTTCATCAAAACCAACTTTTCTATTTATGGAAACGTACTGGTTTTAATTTAAATGCCACTGGTGCACAAAGACTAGTGTGGGACTCTAAATGAAAAGATTTTAAGTGTTTCAATCTTATTGCAATAAATAGTTTCCCTCCAAATTTTTTTAATTCAGCATGTTTAATTACCAGGCTTCTGTTATTTCTCCTCTTTATAGAGCAATTTGAGCAACACACTTCTAAGAGGGCTAAAATTACTCTATATATAATCTACCCGCAGGGCTGTGATCTGAATAGAAACTGTGTTACTTGATTCATTGCACAGTACGTTTCTGTTGTACATGTTTTTCTCTGTCACCATATGACAGAAGTACTGGCACAGTCCTTTCCAGTTTATCAACATTTGGGATGTCCCAAGTGAGCCAAATAAAATCCACTTTTTGTAAAACTCCAGCAGCATGCAGCCTCTAAGCCAAGACTGACTTCACCTTACCACATTTGAAGCAGTTCAGATAAATGATGAACATTTCTGTGCATCTCTCGCACAATCTTTTTCTTGAAGATTTTCCTCAGGCTACCGACAAATGCTCCTTCATGGCATGCCCTGAACAGACTCCAGCATCAATCTCTTCCCCAGTCTCCCAATTTATTATTGACTATGAATAAATATATCAAGTAAAGGTTCTTTTTCTCAGCTTCCACGTGCTGAGCCTTTACAAAATACTTCAATTTTACCTTTGTGACAAGCTTCCAAGTTCTTGATTTTTCTACCTATGAGCTAAGAACTTCTGTCTGTCCCAAAGCCTCCAGCTCTCCCAGGAAATCTATTCCATGGCAATTAGGTACTTGTCCCATGGCTTTCCTCTTGTTTAGGACACTAGATTCTCAAGGGACCCCCCCCCCCACCCTAAACCAGGGGAGTTTCAAGAGGGGTTCTGTGCAATCAAATAAGCAACTTCATCTACCTCCCACCACCCACACTTAAGGGGTGCTACATAGAGCTGCTTTAAGTTTTTCAGCTTTCCATACATGTCTGCTTGAGCTCCTACAGAACCCAGTTTAGCCACAGTGGACCTGCTGGTGTTTGATTTCACTAATGCTTCCTGCTTGGAAAGGAAAAAGGGGTGAAGCACAAGTAGGACTGAGCCTTCTACAAAGACAACATGTGCTCCACTTACCTCACATGCACTTCTAGTGACTTACTGCATTATATAGGAAACTCATCTCATCCTTTTCATGTGCCCTGCTTCCCATAGAGGCATTCCTTGTGCCCAGAAGAACTGCCTGGTGGGAAAGCAGCAGGAGCCTCTGGTGAAGGGATGCCATGAACAGATGTGAATTCCCCACTCAGAGAAGGGGAAAAAAGGGAAATTAATAAAGTCATTTAACCTCCTATACTAGCACGGACACTGCGTTTGCATGAGGATTTCCTAAGTCCAGAATGCGTTAGTCTTGCTGTCTGCGCACTAGTATTTCCTGCACAGATACACGGGAGTCCTAAGCACATAGCCAGCCTCTCTCTTGCACTGGGCGCTTCGCCTGTCTTTGGCAAGAGCCAACTGAAGCATAAGTAGATTCACGGAGGAGGAAGGAAAAGCATTTCCTCTTGCAATAGGACTCTTCACATTACTAAGCTACTGTAATGGTAACTACTGCACTGTTAATGAACACCTCTGAGAAAATCGGCGACCTAAATTCATTGACTATACCACCAACAAGACTCCAACAGCCTAAACCACAGCTTTTGGAAGTCAACAGAAAGCCACATACCAATTTAAAGGCTGTTGGATGCAGGCCTTACCAGTTTATCAGTGCGTAAGCATGTGCAGTAAACTGTAACCAAATATATGCTTACATCTGGAAGCACTTTAAAAAATGTGATTAAAATATAAAAATCATATGAAACGCATGATTTTGCAGGAAGTTCTAACATCACGACATGCTGCTAAAAGGAAAAGCACACTACTGGTCTGGTCCCTGGTTACTAAATGGACATGAAATGGGAGAGCCCTGAAGGGGAAAAAAATTCCTTTCTTGGAAGCAATAACTTGCTATTGCACGTACTGAAGAATCTTTTCCTTCAGAGAATCCTCATGGTTTACCACCAAAAGAGGTGTTTAGAAATACACAAAAAGGAGCGACAAAGACCTTCATATGCCACTTTCACAGTAGCCTTTATGGTCTGCTTTACCAGCTGTAAGGATGGAAGATTGCTCTAAGGAAGTCCCTCAAACGCTAAATGCCCTGAAGAGGGGAAAAGGCTGGCCTCCTGAGCACTGGACTTGTATGCACAGCAGATATTGGAGAATGACTGCTGTGTGTAAATGCCAGAGAAGTCTCTTGCTGGTGGTTAGGTTCAGATGCACAAGAGTTTGCAGATGTATTGCCAAATAGCAATCTTTGACACCTATGCAATAGCCACTGTTGGAAGCACTGTGCCCTCAACACTTCCCATGAAGACATATCTTATATATTCTTTGTCTGTATATTGAAGAGGACCAAGTGCTTTTTAAAATCTGACTGCTTGCCTTAGTGACTACCATCACCTTGAGCTGTTAGGAAAATCTATCACCATTTGCACATGCTTCCATCTTGTGAAATCTAACTAAACACGTAGTTAAATCTTACTTCAAAAGAATTAAATCAGATCTTCCATCTTCTAAAGAGTTGTGTATTTTGGTTCTTGCATTATTGTTCTGTCAGTTTAATTTAAAGTGTCTTTAGCATGATCAGCTGGAGTGGTTTTTCTTGCTTTAATTTCTGTTTTGTTTGTTTTTTGATTCATGCTGGTGCCCATAGCATACTCTGTGACGGACAATGAGGCTTCTGCAAAACTTGCTCCTAGACAGAACCAAAACTGTCACACGGGAGCATGAACTTTCATGTCTATTACCCCTACCACAAAGAAACCGCACCAAATTAGAAGTACAGTTCCTTGAGAACAAGGTCCTTAGCCTTCAGAATCATAACTGCATGCAAATGACTTAAAATTAATAAGAATGAGAGAGCTACTGGGGAAAAAAGGGGTCCGGTATAAACTTCTTACGATATAAAGCACACATAAACCTGCACTATTGCTGAAACACAGGTTTTTAACTGGTTTTTTTTTTTCTTTAAAAAGCATGTATATAGTGTTCCCTCTGTTATTCAGCATTTCAAAGTACAGAGTACATCCTAATTGCTCATAACTTTTTTAAATTCAGCTACAAATTCCATCGAGAACTTGTTGCTGAATGGACTTCTGTCTGCAGTGACCTGAATCGTTAAGATTTCCTGTTGCTAGCGGTAACATTCCTATCTTGAAAAATACCCAGGAGAATATTTAGAAGTAGTACATTTATAAAATAGTCCATAAAAGGCAACTGATACTCAAATGTCACAGGTTTCTATTTTCCTTTAATAAATAAACGAGTAATTGCTGATGCTCATAATCTGGCACTCATTCAGCATATAAAACAAGAGCATTCTAACAAAAATCAGTTGGTGTTTTCCCTTATCTTGAATGACTTCAGGAGGACGAGAATTATCTTAGACACTAGCTCCAACATTTTAGAAAACCCTATCCATGTAATCCATCAAATCATAAAAGGCAATGGTGATTCATTTCCATTAATGCAGCTTGTTTGGCCAAGAACTAAAATGCTCTTTACAAATATTATTTAAATAAAAAGAATAGGCAAGCATTAATATGATTTTCAGTATTATCATTCTCATCTTTAGAAAGGTAATCCCAAGGCTACAGAAGCAGGCAATTTGTCCAAGGTAAGATGGGATGCACAGACATTTTAAATGTAAAGAAACAGAAAATACAGAGCTGCTTTAAAATCAAGTTTTCGTCCATATTTAAACATGTCTATGCCGACTTCAAGAGAAGCAAGGAAAGAACCAGGTTCTGGCTAAATTTCCAGTTAGAAAAGGTAGGTTTCCTCTAACTTAGCTTTTCTTACCATATTTAGTGTCTCGGCATCCCTGTCTTACTATTCATACAGAACTTAACTGCAGTTGGGCATCTCACGTGAAAGATTAGTACAAATCTCATGTGTTCAGTGCAGCTTGTGATGACTGAAATAGTATGCCATTTTTTCCATACAGGACAAAATGCTCAGTAAATAGAAAAAAAAAAACCCACAGCAAACAAGATGTTCTTGTTTGCCTATAGCAAGCAATTTACATCGTTTTAAGATCTTCTGGCATTTGGTCCTTTATTCTTTTGCAATAGCAAACCCAAGGTGTCCTGTAAGCACCAGATTGAATGAAACCTGCTTCCCTACAGATTGATGCTCTTTGCTCTGTAACTCCCCATTCTTTCTTCTCACTGCAAATGGCCAGATCTCTCCACATTGCCTGCTACACTGTCACCTGGCAGGAGAAACTCTGCTGTGACTAGTCTGGGACTGCGCACATTTTGTTTGGCCATGGAGCCACTGCCAAACAGAATGTATAACAGCTATGTTCTGCCTGCCTTTTCCTCAAAATTGGCACCGATCTGGGTGTCTTTCCTCCACGCAGTCACAGATTTTCATAAAACATGATATTCATTGAGAATTTCACCTTTCAGATTTAACTGAGAGAGACAAAAGGGTTCAAAACCCATGGAAGAGGGAAAGGAAGAAAGGGAACAGACAAACCTGAGTAGAAATCTCTCTTCCTTAGAAAGTGAGAGTAATAACAAATATTTAAGAATAATACTGTTGATACTGTGACAGTCCACCAGCTCACTGAAACGCCAGGCCACAGTTTGGGTTGTTTGGAGTTTTTTTAATAGATTCTAAGATTAGGCTTTTCTTTAGGAACTGTGATGAGTGACCCTGCTTTCAATATGGCTGGAATCTAGCATCTTACTTTAAGTGTGGCATGTACCATACTTCGCACTTTAAAATACAGGACTCTCACTTCCTGACATTAGACATTCCAATGTATACCTACAAACACATCCAACCAGATGTAAATAGTTACACACAGAACACAGAAAATTAGAAAAAAATTAAAATTACACACCCCCCATGTAGATATCAAATTAATGTACTTGGAGCTAAAAAGGAACATGTTACTTTATTAAGTAAATAGAAATACTGAAAATATTTTAGCAGTAAGAAATTACATGTTTAAAGTGATTTGCCCAAAGGTACAAAAAAGTTAGATGGCACCTTGAGAATTCTAAATTCAGGTGTAGACTTACACTTTTAGAACTCCTTAATGCTGTAGTAAACTCAGAGTAAGCCCAGAATGACAGATGGACACAATGTCAACGCCACTGTTTACTACATTTCTGTTTCTAAGACACCCCCCCCCCCCCCAGATGGTTAACTTTTCAAATATTTAAACTGAAATCAAGGTGTTCAACCAAGCTGATGTCTGAAGTTGGAAGTTCTTTCCAACATTTCATAACTGGACTGCCTTAAGAACAGATTCCCCCACCTGAAAATCAGGCTGATGTGCATACATAGATATCATATGTTGTTCAATTCAGATGGAAGAGTCAAATTTCTGTCTCAAGTTTTTGATGTTTGAGTTTCATTCAGATCAAAAAAACTGCTGTCACATTTTCCCTTTTGGAGTCCATCTGCAAGGACCGAAGAGTTCTTTGCAGTCACAATATCAGACCATGTATAAAATATTTTACTAATTTCAATTTATCACTGAGAAGATTGAGGCCCAAAGAAACTATGTTTACAGGAGTAGCATTATTTGATTTAATAGATATTATTAAATATAAGATCAGGTAAGTGTAGTTAAATTCCTTTTCCCCTAAAAACATATGTATTTCCCTATAGACTTTCATGTATTGCTTTATCTCATCTTTTTTTTTTTTTTTTCTTTCAGAAAGAGATGGGGGGGCGCACAATTTTGGCCAAATTTTAGTCAAAACTGTTGTGGATTCAATACATGAAATTAAGCACATCATTGAAAAAAATATGTAGTATGGCAGAAGTCTTAATAATATAAAAGAGGTAATGGATGGAATAAAGTCAAGATTCTGTGTGTCACAATCACACTGTTCCCTCATACTTAAATACTAACCAGAATAATTAAATATTGGTTCAGTGGTTTTCTATGGATTTTTCTATATTTCTATTTAAACAGCAATTCAAAAGCTACATTCACCATGACCTGCCAATATGAAAAAAAAAAAAGTGCATACACTCCATAATCTAGTAGTATATGTCATGATGCTATTTAAAAAATAACAGTCTTTTTTTGATATAAGCGGCTGAACAAAAGAAAGAAACTTAAAATAGTGCTAGCTTAGAGGTAAGACAGGGGAGGTGGCCCCTGTCTGTCCCGCCAGAGAGCAGCCAGACACAGCCAATTAATTAGCTGAGTTGTGTCTACCAACCAGTCACAGCACTGTCGTCAATCGCCTGGTGGTGATGTCAAGAGAAATGCAGCAGTTGTTGAATTATTGCAATGACTGAGATGGGGCATGAGATAAAGAGGGGAAAAAAACCTGACACATGGGTAGATTTTGAATTAATGCAGCCTGCTGCTGCTCAAATTATAGTCTAGGAAGGCATCACGAAGGAAAAAAAAGCATCTCCTTGTATTATAGCCATATCAATATATACAGTGACATCCCCGTGAAACTTGAACAAGCTCTGTTCACCCAGAACACCTCATAGTGGCATTCCTTCTTTTTGTGAAAAAACCTCTAGTAAAAATTGATTGTGATTCTTAACTTCTGGTTCAGTAATGAAATCAAAACAATTCTGGGAAACAGAGCCAGCAGCAGCAGCATTAAAATGAATAATCTACATCAAAATCGAGTATTAATAATACCTGAAGAACCTGGAAGATGGAGAGAGGGTTCATTCCTTCTCCACATGAGACACCCCAAGATGACAATCTTGGTTCCTGTGCTTTTACTTCTCAGCACCCAGCTAAGTTAACCTTGGATACATGCTCACGCCAAGCTCTTTCAGCATCGTGGTCTCTAAGGACAGGACACTCAGTGCTATACACATGCAATGCCCAATTTGTCATATGATCCTCACAGCAAATAAAAAAAATCAGTGTATACCCTAACACTTACAGCCAAAAGACATGTAATAAATAGCTATAATTTAACATCTCCAGTATATAACAATTTAGATCTTTTTTTACATCAAACCCTTTAAAAATAGTCTACAAACCACCTGTTGATCACATTGTTTCAAAAATTGTAGTTCAAAGACTTTTGTTGAGTTTGTTTTGTTTACTTTGCTTTAACAGGAAAAGTATAATTTATTCCCACTTCTGATGCTTAAAATAATTTTAACATATTTCCTTCAACAAAAAAAAGAGAAAAGAAAAGGGAAAAAAAAAGAATTGGGACTACATAATAGAAAATTTCAGGACAAAAAATACAGTTAAAAAAAATGGTAAAGTCATAGAATCATAGAATGTTTTGGGTTGGAAGGGACCCCTAGAGGTCATCTAGTCCAACCCCCCCGCAGGAGCAGGGACACCGCTAACTAGATCAGGCTGCTCAGAGCCCCGTCCAACCTGACCTTGAATGTTTCCAGGGATGGGGCCTCCACCACCTCTCTGGGCAACGTGTTCCAGTGTTTCACCACCCTCATTGTAAAGAATTTCTTCCTTATATCTAGTCTAAACCTACCCTGGTTTAGTTTAAAACCATTACCCCTTGTCCTGTCACAGCTGGCCCTACTAAAAAGATTTTCCCCATCTTTCCTATAGGCCCCCTTTAGGTACTGAAAGGCCGCAATCAGGTCTCCCCGCAGTGATAGAAAGCAAATGGTTTAATAGAATTTAAAACATGATTAAGTTACCAGATCCTGCCAAATTTCTTGTTTTTTTCCAGAGGCTGGCAGTAGATTGTAATGAAGAGAAAAAAATACAAAGGAAAGAATGTGAAGAGTCCTACTTTAACACAAACTATCAATTTGTACAGTTTTTGCTTTATACTGATGTAGTTCTCCTTGATTTTGGTTGAAGGATAGCTGGGCCTACACTGGGTACTTCTGGAAAACCTTTTCCTTGTGAATTTCCATCCAGGGCTTGACAGAAGTTTTATGGGGACAATACAGAGTGCAGTCTGATTTCCACATGACAAATACAAAGGTATGTTCAACATGGATTGACTCTGTCACTCTGCTGTGTCCTATTTTGTATGTTTTATGAATGAAGTTCCTCGCAGATCACTTTCTTCTGCATTTTCCTCATTTACTCTTTATAACTTACTCTCCCTTACAAGAGCACAGATTTTTTTATTTCAGGAATTTATTATACACAGGCTGGAATAATAGATGCTCAGCGGCAATCAGGTCATAATTATGAGTAACTTATAAAATATACACCAAAACCAGAGTCGGTATTTTCAGAGGATGCTGATCCTCACTCTGTAGGCGCAGCAAAGTCAAGTTGCCTTAGGAAACATAGCTATTCAAAGGCACTTCCACTAGCCAGCTCGTAATAACCTAGACATTTTTGGTTAGCAGTGAAGGAAATTAATGTGTCTCCCTCCCTGCAGCTTTACTCTTTTGCTTGCACAGCCATGGATCTAGTAAAAATGCCAGTGGGGTGTATGGTGAATCAGATCAATCTAGGTTAAAAACAATCTTCTTTTTCAGCACAGTTTTTAACAGGGTCAATTCTGATCCATTTCTCTGAGTAGCCTTCCAATGATGTATACCATTTCAGGGGTGACAGCAAAGAATTGGGAGAAGAGGCAGAGAAAGAGCACTGAGGTACCTTCAACTAGCTCTGCCACAGAAGTCTGTTCTCGGAAGGATGTCTTTAGCTGGTGCTGCTTTTTGGAAATAATGAAAATTACCAACGATGATGGGACATGTACTACAGGGTGGGGGTCTTCTTTTTAATTTATATTTTGCTTTATCATTTAACACCATTAAGTGTGCAGTGTTCAAACGAGGACCGATCAAAGGGCCTGCAGGTCTTCCACGGGACATTTCTGGGGTTAAGAGGAGATGTGGAGAGTTGGTGATATAAATGGAATACTTTCACTCAAAATGGCTTAAAAGAGGGAGAAGAAGGTGCTTTTTGCAGTACTTGAAGCTGTATTTCTTACCTACTTCTATCATATTGCTAAATAAACTGGGATTACATAATTAACACTAAAATATCTTTGGGCTTTAAAGGCAGCATTGGAATTAGAAAGTTCATCTAGTTGTTGTTTGAATCACTGGACATTCCTCTAAAGGAGAGATAGGTATTTCAGTAACTGGAGGTAGCACTACAGTGTACTACCCTGGTTGTGTAGTCTGGGTGTCATTTCCAGTAGAATACTGAGAAATCTTAAACCATTAGGGGTGCCACATACACTGCTAATCATTTTTAATACTGTTTTGAACTGATGGATGAGTGATTTCAATATAAGGCCTCACCCAATCCCTACCAAAATCAGTAGGATCTTTGACGGAGGCCTAAGTAAATCCCTGATGATTAAAAAAATACAGAAGTGGATGGTCTGGTCAGAGGAGAGAGAGGTAGAGGAAAATCCATTGCCATTTCTCTTGTCCTTCACTCCACTGATTTCTTACATTCTATTGTCTCATGTTTCATGCTGCAAATGGCTTGCATCTTTCCCAGACCCAAGAATCAGAGTTGCCAAAAGACTTTCCAAAGGGTTTTACAAGATTTTTTAAAAAGTTACTGGAATCCTGTTGGAGCTGAAAAAAGAAACTTAACCCATGCTCAAAAAACGACCTTTAACAACAAGGTAACCATCCACCCTCACCTCTAGCTTCACTGCTAGACAGAGCAAAGTATATATAGGAGGATGTTAGGTGGAAAAGAGAGGTTCCCTCCCTCCCATATACCGCCTTTCTGGAATGCTGTGACCATCATTTTGGAAGGAACAGCATTTTTCTTGGGTGAATTCATTACTTCAGGTATGAAACTGAATGCCAGCAGTGGAAATGCTTCTGAACAAACCAGGAGAAAGACAGCACTTTTGTCTTTGTTTTTCCTACTTTTTTCCTCACTGTTTTGCCTCTTGCTTTACTGAAGCCAGATGACTGCACATCAGTTGACAAGGCACAGGCTCATATCAGTGACTGACAGACCATTTTAGATAGGGTGGGTTTCCTCTCCTATGCCACGTTTCTTCTACTTTTAGATCTCTGGTTTGCTCCTTCAGGTCCTGCCTCCCTTATCACTGCTTCTATCCTCATATCCGATTACTTCTGCTTGTTCTCTGTGTCCATTTGTTTTTACCCGCATACTACAGTCTCTTAAATTACTTCATTGGACAAATATTTCTCCTTTTATCTGTTCTTCCTTCACCTTCATCATCTTCTTTTGGGACAGTCTTCTGCTGATGGTTTGAATATGTTGCAGGAGAGTAGAAATGAAATGAAAGTCAACTTGGGTATTCCAAAGATCAGGTGTCTGATCTCTTCCTGTGTTTCATGGACAACCACGTGTATATCTTCTGTTTCTTGCTCCCTCAACTATTTACTGAACTCCAGTGCTGGCAATTTTTTTTTTTTTTTCACAGACCTGTGGTTCCTGGATCCGTAAAGCTTGGAGATCAAAGAAGTTTAAGGCCCAAGTAATTATAATTGCAAAAGAACTTTAAAACGTGATTATGAGTTGTAGCTGAGAAGATTAAAGAATTTTTTGTCTATCTTTTTAAAAATTCTTTAAAAAATAAACTCCTTCAGAATTGCTAGGATATAACATAGATGGTGGGCTTTTTCTTTTTAATTTGTATTACCAACACTGTGATTCACTGACACCACGAGTGCTACAATTGTCCTGTTCCTCACAATTTTCCTTCATCTCTCGGTATAGGCACCACCTTGTCGTGGCACCACCTTGTCATGTAGTTCCTCTCTTTGACAGAAAAATCCACTGTTATTCTTGAATTTCCATCCTCTCTCATGTGACAGTAAAGATATCCATAGGTACCACAGAGACCTATTTCTGTAATGTACAGATGTCAAAAAAATGAACATGTCTAGTAAATAAAGTTTTTCCTTCTTCCACACAGAACAAACCTAAAAGTGAACCTCCAACATCACTTTTCGATGTAATTTGCAAAACGAATCTAGTTCCTCCTTGACTAAACATGAAAGACATTAAACACAAACTTTTCAAAGGAATGAAAACTATAAAGCAATTGTGTTTTAACCTTTAAAAACTACTTTTGTCTCTAGCTGGTGTCAGAGAGAATGTAAAAAGCCAATATAATTATTTAGTCTGATCTCATGATCCTTTGACTTTCTCTAAGAGAAGATAGTAGTACTTGGAGATACACTATTGATGTTTAAACTTCCTGCCAGTCACATTATACTGTGTCAGTCCCCAGACAGTCAGTAAGAACACCACATTTAATCATTATTCGCATCATTATTTTAGGGGTTTCCATGAATCACAGAACACAGCTACTGGGAGCAGATACTACCCTTTTAATAATAGACGTAGGCATAAAATCCTCAGTAAATTCTTACCCTCCTCATTAAGCCCTTTCCCCTTCATCAGGCTGGTCATCAGAGCATGAACAAATGTTTCATAATCCTCTAATCTGATGTCACAACACCACTGGTGCCTTGTTTTGCCAATGGAAAACCCACGGCACAGAAAGGGCTCTTCCTCTGCTTGTGTGCCTATGGAGGAGGTGGCCGCATGTGAGCACCCACCATCACCTGCTCCCCAAGTGCCTTGTGACCACCAGGAGGTGGCCAGCTCCCCAGCAGTCCAGGCCACCGAAGTTGGAAGGAGACCACCTCCTTGAAGTTTCTTTTACTTTCAGTTTTTAAGGGTGTAAAGAGCACTTGAGCAGGTATTCCTCCATCACAGCATAGCCAAGAAGAAAATCATGTGATACATGAGAGGACACACTTCTTTCCCTTAAAGTGAACCCTGAAACTCTTAAAAGAAAAGCACACCCTTAACTGCACTAAAGACACAGCCAAGAATTTTCTTGTAGAAAGTCTGAGGTTTAGCCCAAGTCAAAATAAATAGGAATCCAATTCACAATAAGAAAACAAGAAGTATGAAGTCCATTTAGATCTTCTTACATTTCAGCATCAGCTTTAACTCCATATTTCTTAGCATTTCTTTGAAACAATCTTCCCCCTCCCCCCCCTTTTTTTAAAAAAAAAAAAAATCAAAATTGATGGGCAAACTCAAGATCTCAGACTGGCAAATAAGAATGGACACAATAGGTGAACAACATGAATTTCTGCATTTGAAAGGGACTGCAACATCAGATCAACTCAGATCTGAAGCATCGTCTTTTTTTTTTTTTAAAAAACAGTCATTCTGCTAATTGTTAGTAAGCTTCAGACGAGCGTACAAACTTAGAAGACAGGTCAAGAAACAAGTAGCAACATACCCTCTGTGTTCACCTGACCAACTTCTTACATTGCATATTCTATCAAATAAGCATTTTCCCTTTAGCTCCAAGTAATCACTGTATAATTCTGAAGATTTTCGTGCACCTTCTGACTTTGGTTATTAATTTTTTGAAAAGAAAACTATTTATTTAAAGAAAGATAAAATGAAGACCATTTTGTACAGAACCACACTTCTGCTGGAGGAAAAACAGATTCATTTCTCCTCTAAATCACAGGCATCTTAAAACATCACATACAGAGTAACTTTGACATGCCTTGATGATTTATTGCTCTAAATTTCATCCACTCAGCAGTTTTTGCAAATATATTTCTAATGTTACTGACAACATGAAACATTTAATTCTCTTGCTGTGCTAATAAAGCAGCTTTTTCAAACCAAGTCAGTAACTGAAATAACATTGTAGCTCAGATCGTATTTATTACCATTACACTAGGTGACTAGTGTATCTAACAAAATCTGTTAAAGAACTTACCCAGAAGTATTGTGTTTCCCTCCTTAAGTGAGACAAAAGTTACAAAAGCCTTATCTTCTGTATAATTTTGCAACTTACCTAAAATTTAGATAGCTCCCTGGTATTTTTGGAAATACGTATCCCAGTATAAATCCTTTTTGTCTTAGCAGACAAGTCAGAATCACTGAATGTTGTTTTAAGAAAAATTTATGTGCATCACAACAAAGGAATGCAAAAAAAGCTGCAGGAAAGCTTGAGTAAATAAAATAAATATGGATAGAATAAAACTGGCTTCCCCCCAAAACCCGAGTCTGTCAAAAGAACAAAGCACACACAAACAGCATGTAAAACCTGAATTCAGAATACGTTTATAAAAAAGGGATGAGGACACATGTTTTTTCTATTTCAGCTTGAAAAATAAAGGGACACAGCAATGAGTCTTGCTGGCAGGCAGATAACTCATAGGCCCTGACCCTTCGACTCACCAGGAATTCAAACACAAAGCTCTTTTCATAGTGACCGTGCCATACATTCTCAAGATAAGGCAGTGAAATAAGGAGCAATGGAGAGGTGCCACAAAGCTCAAACTGCAGAAAACTGTGCATAGCAATTATGTTCGCTGATTCACCTATATGCAGCTGCACCCCAAGTGTGAGCTGCAAAACTATTTCTTTCCAAATCGGAAGCCATGCAGCGGGCTTTCAGAAACGGGACCTGTCTCCTGAAGCAAGCAAAAGCAAAAGAGAGAGCAAGCAGCAAGGAAAGGACTGTCCCTATACATTTCTGTATCATTCAGAATTGAAGTGCACATCCGGACAAATAATCTGTAACACAATGAGCTTCGCAGAAGGATTGCTGTGATAAAACGGAAGGGTTTTTAGAAACGACAGAAATAGCTACATTTCAAACAACATTTCAAATCTGGACTCACCATGAAAAAGCAACAGTTGCCTGAAGTTAGTGTGTTATTTTCTGCCCTGTTCCATTGCACTTTTTGCCTAGTTGTCCAACACTTGGTAGCTCAGAGCTGCCACACAGAGGCCCCTTCCGTGATCTGGCTTATTTGCCTGTCAGTTTGAGTCTCAGCTTCTGTATGATGCAGCTGTGCACTTTGCTGAAGGTCTAATATCATTTCCATAAGCTTTCTCCCTGCCTGGAGCAAGCAGTTTGTTCTCCCTGCTCAATAAATACTCAAATCACTTTTCTGGTACTCACAGGGATAAAGCTTTAAGTTGTTAAGGAGTTCTTACTAAGTAGTGGGTGGAGAACATAAGCTCAGTACAAGGAAACTCTGCGCATAATCAGAAACTGAGAAACTTCCTCCCTTTCCCCCAACCCCTCCTCTCGCCAGGCGAAGCTGCCAGTGCCTCCTTTACAGAAATTTAGGAATGTAAAGGGAGGACTCAAAGGGGCCCAGTCAGACAAGCCTTTCTCAATCAATTAGCTTGCAGCCATTACTTGTGACCCTAGGTCACACAACATAAGTGTGTGGGGTGTGCCTTTAGGGGTACACCAAAGCTACTTATTAAAACTTACATAACCAAAAGCGTTCAAAATCAAATAAACTCTGAAAGCTGGAAAATATTTTCCATGTACCACAGTTTTGCAGGAAGAAGAGTTTTGAGTAAAGAAACGTTACTTTGCTTTTCCAATAACAAATCATTTTATGCAGGAAACTAACTTTTTTCTACTTAAAAAAAAAAAAAGATTGAAATGTGAGATACACAAGCAGACTTTAAAGCGATATTTGCTTTACAATTATGCAAAAACTAAGCAACACCGGCATGAGTGATATTTGACAAAGCACATGATCATGTTTCCTAAAATAAGACTATTGTCTGTAGCTGAAAGGAATAGACATTTATAGGACTGTTTAATTAATTCATGAAGTTCAGCCCACGTATTTCAGTCCTCTGCAAGAAACGTGTTCTGAGCATTCGGATTCCATTCTTCATTTTAATACTCCAACACAACAAATCAAACAACTTACTTTTAGAAAAGGTCTGCAATACTTAAATACTGCAGTAAGTTATCCTGCATTGAACACACAGGGAGAAGAGGGTATGACTTAGCGCGATTCCCACACGACAAGTATACACCCCTCGGTGAGAAGGAAAACTTCAAAAAACCCCTCAGCTTCATATCCTGCCAACCCAATGACATGGAGATGATGCCTTGGAAAAACCCATGTGGGAGTCCTGATTTCAAAAGCAGATCTATGACAACCCCTTTCTGGGCCAGACAAGATCAATGCACTGCAGGGGCGATGCACTTTAATCTCAAGGTGCATCGCAAAGCATCTTTAAGTAGTGCTGCAGATCGAGGCTCACACATAGTCTTAAAAACCAGTTCAGCCCAAACTTCACTCTCTACTTAAGGTAGCTGAGCAACAGCTACGCAAGAGCTCATAGAAGACTCAGGGAAACAGACAATAACATAGGAAAGTAGTCGTAATGTATTGAAATTCATTGAGGATGTTGGAGACAACCTGTGATCTACATGGCTCTTCTCCGTGAAAATCCCAGTCAAACTCTCTGAACAGGCAGCATGGCTCGTGTTAGTTCAGACATTCATTCCAGAGATCAGATTGCAGGATCAGGGCCACTGAGTAAGTGCCCTGGGGTAAGGATTTTGCTTCTGTCTTGCACATAAGACAGCATTTAATAAATTAGGTCACATTTAAATCCTTGGAAAGCCCTGGCAGTGGAAATAATAATCATGGAAACTTTAATTTTGAATGAAAAAAAAATGGGCTCAGGATTAAGACGCGGCACTAGGATTTAGGATATTTGGGTTCTGTTCCCATTCGTGTCTCAAACTGCCCAAATGATTTGAGAGATATTGTTTTGTCTTTTGCATTTATGCCAAATATCACTTACTTTGCAGATGTAAAGCTTTCACCTCCCCAAAGTCTATTAATAAAAAAGTGATAAAAATAATCAAAATATGGATCCCTTCAATACTGGTTCACAACATATGCTCTACATAGTGGAATTAAAGCAGTACTGAATATAAAATATTTACTGCCATGGGTACTTCTGAGTAATTGAAAACAAGGAAACTATCTACATCAAATCTCCTGAAACATCATGCAAATCCATTATGGGCTTCAACACACACACAATCTCCAGGAGATAAATGCAAATCCATTCACATGAATAATGATATACACTTCATTCTCTCTTCTTCAGCCACCTAAATGTAAGGTTCCTGGAAAGCTTACAGGGTCTGAGCCCTTAAATCACAAGGGGCTGGTGTCCCTAATTGCAGAAAAAAATGGGAAGACCGTGTCTGTCTGGAGACAGGCTGTCTAGAACGTTGCTCCCAGCAAGTGTTAAATGGATAACTCCATGTTTGGCCAAGCTCCGTGAACTTCCAGGCTAAATCAGAGGAATTACCATTAATTTCAGGTTTCCCTTTAACCTACAATTTCTAAAGCAAGATACACCCCAAGCACTCCATTTGGATATACGATCTAGATTCACACACCTTTCTTTTGGAAAGGTTGATATGGAAAATTTACAACACAAATAACAAAGACATTTAAAGGATGTTTTTAATGTAACTTAAAACAATGCTTCCACACTGGAAATAATAATAGAATAATGGCTCTTCTGGCACTGTTGAGTCCCCTGGCTAAGGGCTCTTCCTTTTCCTGATCGCTGGCTGTAAAATTACCCCTCCATTGGCTCCACTCCATTGCTGCCACATTTCAGCCAAGCAAAGGCAACGTGAGCCATTTCAAAATAATCTCTCATGAAGAAAGACGCAAAGCTAGGAGGACATGGTCCTCAGACCAAAGATGGTACCTGGAAATATATAAAACTCCCTTAGCACTCTCAGGGCACTCTCCTATGAGCAAGACTCTTTTTCATTAATGAAAGTGAACACCACCTTAGCGTTTCCAGTTTTACATTCTAATAATGATCAGCCCAGAACAGACTGTATTTCAAGGAAGGATAATGTAAGTTTTCACACATTTTTCCACATTCTGCTCTTTCTCCACAAAAGTCGTGAATTTTGGAGAGACCTGCCTTAATTAGCTACCTTTTTTTTCCCCTTATATCTGTTGCATGTTCTTTCATAATAACACGTAAATGCTCACCTAAGGTGCATGCATCTTCCTCCTTGCACTGAGATATTTTCACACTTACTCACTCAGAGGTACCAAGGACATGAAACGTGCAAGTATTATACAAACTTTTTCTTTGCATATGCAGCTCTTCAGGCCTGGAATACACCCAAGTTCAATCTAATCAATATATGATCATGCTACATTAGGGGATCCTTTGAGAATAAAAGAGATTTCTTGTTATTTGGGGGGTTGCTTTTCTGCATAACACTGGTCAATAGAAAAAAGCAATACCTGTAACATTAATTCACAGAACTAGCTCTCCTCCTCTGTTATGCTCTTAAATGAAATTATATTCATTTTAGTTAGATAAAAAAGCTATGTGCAGAACGCTTCTGGTAGAACGTGTGAAGTTTATAGTGTAGATAGCAGTACTCAGTAAGATATTCATAACTTAAGTCATGCTCTAAACACTCTACATTAAAAGCAACTATTTCTTTAAGAAATCAAAACAAAACTAATTCCAGAAAAAAAGGAAAAGCTTGCAAATACACTACAGTACTTTGAAACAGATCTTCCACTCTTTAAGCCTCCTTCCCTTGCCTTCCCCCACCCCCTTTTCCTTTCAGGAAACAAAACTCAAGAAGAGAAAGAGAGAGAGAGTCAAAAGGTTACAGCCGGCTTGTAAGTGCAAAAAACGTGAGAGGCCCATTCTTCCCCTTAACACCTGACATCCCAGGGTACATTTTCTTCAGCACCGAGTCTGGTGGATTAGACATGCAGCTCCTATTGATAATAGAAGCTGTGCATCTCATTCGCCATGCACTGCTACTTAAAGTTCTCCTCCTACCCCTGCCTCTATAAATTGTTCTCCCTCCTGCTCCACAATTACAAACTTAATTAATGGAAATGTGCATTCTGTCATTATTAGACCCAGTTAAATATCTTGTATGAGTCCTAGGCAATATATAAGAATTAATTCCTGGAACTCTAAAGTTCAAAAAACTTGCGGCAAAATCAGTAACCATTACGCATTTATTCTTAATTACAAATAAAACCTAAGAGAGTATCCTATACAAAGCTAACAAATGGTAGTCTTGTTAAACAAAAAAAAAAAGTCCTGACTGAAAACCTTTGTGACACTGTGATGACATTCATGCTACCATTCCTCAACCACTCAGAATACGCAGGTCTCCATAATTTTCCACAGCATAGTGAAGTAGGCGAAATGCATCTCAGGCACGTTTGTTGCAGCTACAGAACAATGAACGTGCTAGAGAGAGCTACTAAATTACCAAAGTCTTCGCTATACTTTGGCTAGGATGGAGCCCCCCCATATAGGCACACGTAGCTGAGACCCGCTTGCTTGGCTGATGCTGTAGGAACAAGGAAACAATTACCTCTAATTAGGTGCATAGCAGTACACAAAGTGGAAAAAGACTGAGAACACAGTTAATTCTAAACACCAGAAGTCTTCAGGCAAAAGAACAAAACAGAAACGAGCTTGATTAAGGTAGAAAAGGTACAGTTCACAAAAATCAACTTCTAACTGGCCTAGTTGCAACGAAAAGCAGGAGGAGAAAATGAGACTATATGATTGCTTGGACTTTCGTACTATTAATAAATGCTACAATCTAATTTAAAAATAACTTCCTTCCAACAAGAGATCCAAGCTCTAAGGTAAAGGTGAGTAAAAATTTTAAAAAATAATTAACAAAACTGTGGCATTGAGAACATGGCAGAAAATGTGAGTTCTTTGCTGTTTGGGCTACCCCCTGGATCTGGGATGTTGCTCACCAGCTGCTACTAAGCAACCTCAGTCCCTGCTTCCTCTCATCTCTCACCTACCCCATCCTAAACACCAGCCAAGTGTTTTCTTTTGCATATATAAGACACCTGAACAAGTCTGAGGGTGCTTTTTTTTTTTTTTTCTTTTTAGTACGATGAATGTTGTAAGTTTTATTTCTTGGAGTTTGCAAATGTCTTAGTCCAGTAGCTACAAAGAGAGAACTGTCACAAATACTACAAGAGGGATCTGAGAAGGGAAAACAAAGATCAAAGAGGCAAATGAAAATTCTGGCAATTGACAGCCAAGTCTCCAGAAGCATACTGAGATAACTCAGATTTTTAGGACTCAAATGTGTGAAAAATCCAATGAGAAGATCCCAAAGAAGGTTTAAAGGAAGACTGCAAAGACCTGCAGCTCCTCTGAAAAAGATTTTATAACCAGCAGGATAACACTTTCCTGAAGAAATTGTTTCTTACAACTTGTTTAGGTGTGTTGTGGTAAAAAGAACTTGCTTCAGCAGGTGTGATTTCAAGGAATTGAAAACAAGCGGGTTTGAGTTTGTCATCTGGTACCTCACTGAAGGATTAAAGTTTTTATTTCCTTTTTTTTAAGTCACTTGGTACTTAGAAGTATGAGTGAATACAAAGATGGAGATTAAAGAGAGTGCAGTCATTCCAGAGACAACCATTAAATAAGAATTTAATGAGGTCTGTCCATCACCTGACCACTAACCTGCCAGGTACCACTACAAAAAATGCCACTAGACTTGCCCATTGGATTTTTGGATTAATCTTTGTTGTTCGGGTGTGAGGTAACATTCATTTTGACCACATAAAACAGACCAGAGAGAGAGAGACTATTTTATTTTAGCAGAATTTGTATTTGTAAAAAATATTCCTGTAAAACAAATCTAGTGCCAAAAAGACCTGGATGGGAGAGATACATACAGCAACCCTGCCAATATATAATGATATCCCAGCAATGATATAATCTTTGTATCCAAAAAACTGTGCCAGGCTGACTGGGGAGAAGGGAGCGAGGGGTGGGTGGATATAGGTTGGAGAAAGTTTATAAAGTAACTCTAGCCCTGCATGTCCAGCCACAGAGCCTACTGTAAAAAAAGAGAGTACCTAACTCTACTTGATGTGAATGAAGACTTCCTAAAGGACCTGTTGGTGGAGATCCTGCATCCTCGCACGCAGCTCATTACATGAATCCATTCATGTCTGCAAACCCCGCCCCATGTTGCTGACGTGGAAAAAAAGTGAATCTGTTCCTGAAAGAATATTAATGTCCTAAAAAATGTTACAGAAGTTTTAAAATTTAAACTCAAAACATACATGAAAAAAACATGGATGGGTAAAATCTTTTCTTGCCATTGCCCATGCCAGCATTCAACATGTGCTTTCAGAATAAAAGTCTGGAAAATTGTTGCCTACTGCATATCTGGGCACAATTCCCCAACAGAGAACTACAGGGGAAAAGCTATTGGTAATATTTGCTCCTATTTGCTTTCGCTGAAGTTAGTGCTACTTCTTGTGAACTACTTTTTTTTTTTTTTTTTTGGTGTCATGAAAAACATGACCTTGCTGAAGCTTCTCAGTTAAAAATGAATTCTCAGTAGAAAAATATCCCTGAAGTAGATTCTCTCTCTTACCAGGGAACGCTCCAGCAGTCAACTTCAATTTGCCTTAAAGACAAAAAGGCATCTCTCTAGGGATGAAAATCAATCCCCAAACTGTCAGCAGCAACATACGAAGTTTAGAAATGTGCTTAATTCAGCACAAACAAATGCTTGTAAATTGTCAAGCCAGTATGTGAGAAGTGAGTCCTCCATTAAATAAAATCATGAGCTAAACGAAAAAACTAGAAAGGGGACAAAGACACCACAAGCAGATACATTTTATCCACCTGATATCTACCAAGCACACGAGTACAGAAGAAATAGTAAGAACCCATGCTTTACTAACAGATTACTGATTATGCTTAATATTACTTTAATTGCTATTAATTTGCTAAAGTATTTTCACTCCTGTTGTGTTCAAGTGCATGCAGAAGCATACCTTATCCATACAGCTTGGCAACAAGCAGCAGTTTGGGACTCTGTCAACTCAGATTTGCAATTTGAAGGTGATCCATACTCAGTGACAAGGAAATCAGTTTTCCAGCTTGGAGACATCATCACAAGCTGCAACAACTGCACAAACGACTCGAGCCATTGCTGGCTACAGATGTGCAGCAGGCATGCCCTTTCCTCCTTCTCCCCTCAAGGACTGAGCAAGGTTAGAAACCACAGCTGGAAGTTCTTGCCTTCTCTTCTTCTGCAGCTTGTGGTACCTGTGAAAACTGCTAACACAATTCTGCCTTCCTAAGGCGTCCCTGTCTCCACCCAGCAGCAGCCTGACATACTGGAAACCGCCTCCACACCTACTACAGCTCAAAGATAAGGTACAGGGTTGGGGTGGATGGTGTGGGAGCCGGCAAGATGACCTTCTCCGTTCTATTTCAGTCACTCCTCCACCTCTGGAGAAAGGGATGGGACTGTTTGGTGAGTTTAGTTCATACCATGCTCTTGGATACCATTGATCCAAACAGGCAGGACAGAGACAGAACATACCAACAAAAGGAATAATACAGCAGTGACAACTGTTACAGTGATTTCTCCTCATCCCCTCCAAGATAATGACAACTTGGACTCTTCCTTCTATAAATGTGTTTCCTACCCTAGTAGCTGAGGCCATGGTGATCTACACTTGTGAGAAAGAAAAGTCTTGAATATGCTCAAGATGTGAGCAGAACTCCACCCCAGATCTCCTTAATCTTCAGTGAGACAACTTAATCTTTCTGTAACCCAGCTTCTGATCTGTAAAACCTCCATCAAGTATAAGTTGTTTCAAGCATGGACTTCATTATCATATAGGTTTTATGCAGTAACTAGTAAAAGCCTTTAAGTTTTGTCCTCACACGTGGCTGCAAACATCAGAAAGGCCTGAAACAATAAAGTGCTATTCAGTATAAAGTAGGCATTTTTCAAAAAGTAGGCTGTATTTTACCTAAAAAAAAAACCCCTGCAACAACCAAAAGAAAAATCAATAAACAACCCCTCAGAAGGGATCTAAAACAGACTCAAATATCAAGTTTCAGTGATTTCTGAAGAGTTGCACAAAAACATCCCTATGTGTAAAAAATGGAACAGCTTGTTCTACAGTATCAAAAAAACCATGATAAATCAGTTAAAATATGAAACTTTAAAAACTGTTGAAAATATGAAGTGAATGGACAATGCAAGAAAAGGAAGGTTCCATACAACAAAAAGGCAAGCGAGGGAACCATCAAAGCAAGATCAGTAACA
>NW_009260028.1:581070-583612 GCF_000687185.1 Egretta garzetta | reverse complement strand
ATGAGACCAAGTTCCACACTGGAGATCCACTGCAAGACAGACATAACCATGTGTCATTGCTATGCTTTTATGTTATTTTCTGTGAGCTCAGAAACACCACAAATTGTGAAGTTTTATGTAGATCGAGGAAAGAAGGAAAAAACATAGCCAACAAGGAAAAACTGTAAGACGAAAGTTGCCACTGCTTCCTGCCATTACTCTCAGACGCAACAATATAGTCAGATTTCCACACACTGACACAACATGTCATGCAATTTCACATATAAGGCTGTAAGTGCCAGAAAAAGAATGGCTATTGCCACTCTCTGAATTGCTTTATTATAAAGATTTCCATGGAGATTACTAAGGATTGGAAAGGGAGGAAAAAACCAAAACATTTCCTGATTTATCTTGAAAATCAAAAAGTCTAGGCTATTTGCAGCCGATACTTCAGAATGGTCAGAAATCTTTTCATCGCTGCCTTACCAAATAAATTTTCTGATACATAAGATCAAAGGCAAAGATTAGCTCAGGAATCCAGCCATCATTTATTTTGGCAGTGTGCATATGTTAGTAGATTCTTTTGGTCCTCCCTAGGATTAACATGAGTTTCCAGAGACGGCATACAAAAATCTGAAAGTGCAAAGCTATATTGCTTAGTTTAGTCACCCAGGAAAGTGAACTAGAACAGCTGAACTATCTTGTTCAAAAATACAACTATAAACTGTAACAGAAGAGAGTAAAAATTCATAATCACAGGTATCAGAGAGATCTCTCATTAGCTGGTTCCCTCTTCCAGACAGTACACCATCAGCAGAGTTCTCACTGTAGCAGTTCTTAATATCAAGTATCTTACTCCAAAATGAACATATAATTTATTTTCTTAATCAAGTTATTAGTTATAACTGTAACTATTTTTCATTGATTGTAAAAGCATTATTGTTCTTTGGTTTTCATAACACCAAACCATTTTTTAAAGACCAGTTACTTCTCTGCCGCTTTCACAGAAGACACTGGTTGTTGCTCAGGTCCACAATATATATGTTGCTATTTTCATTAGGTCCACAGATGATGACAGTGCAAGCTCAGGCTAAAAGGCCAAATAAATAGGTTCAAGTCAGGATCAATTAAATGGGGATCTCGGGCATAAACCCTGGCACCACATCCTGCCCTTGGAAGGCAGTGATACATTCTGGTTAACTCAAGCAGGGCAGTGCATACTGCCTTGCGTGCTTGTTACTGTCTGCATACACCTTCAAGCGCTGTGTCATATTTTCAGTCTTTTCTTTGTATCTGAGCTACAACATCTCTGATTTTGTAAGCGTGGAGGCTCTCACCTCTTACAGTATCAGGAGCTGCAGCCCTAGGCACAGGGCTACCAGAGTTGAGCCAGCAGCTCTCAATAAATGATCAGTGTTTAACTGTTTTGTTTAAATACCTTTGGAGGAGAATTCCTGATTTGGCAAGCCAGGCTGAATCCATGCCCCATGCCTGGAGGAACCGATGGGACAGGGGGCTGCGGGGGCAGCTCCTGAGCAGGGTGCGATCACAAGTTGCAGGAGTTCTGCTGCAGAGTGAGCCGAGGGGAGTGAGCAGCTGGGACCTGGAGCCATTCTGATGGCAGCCTCGGAGGAACCTGTGGGCTTTTTTCTTTCAGCAGCCAGGGATATGAGTTACCCTGCAATGACTGAATCCTACCAGTGGTCTCAAGAGCTGGATTGGCAACCACATCTCGACTGCTGGCAAACCATTTACAGCTCCAGAGCTGTAGTCTGGCCACTCCTAGGTTAAGTTACATTACCAAGGTACTGCCAGCGAAAGGAAAAATTAAAGCCTGTGCTCATCCTCTTCACAGTACCACTCTCACATCACACCCTTTCATAGCGTGCCGTCTGCCTACCAAGTGTGCTGGACCCTACAGCAACAGGGATGGTCTGTGACCCTAAAACCTTACCCTAAAGGCCTGTGAGCAAAGCAGACTGAAGCATTCCTGAGGGAAATCCTTGCCTGGGCTTACTAAGGAGGTAACTAGAAGGCTGTTGTGCTTTCCCTGCCCACTGCATGAGAGCCAGACAGTGTCTGAACAATTACTGTTTGATTTGGGTTAAGAGTCAGACACCACCTGGGGCAACGTCCAGACTGCAGTGAGGGATACTATTTCCAGAAACACAAATTACAGGTGGGAATTTGCAAATGGTAACACTTTATACATTTAGGACACCACTGTGTTTCAGTGCAAACCGTTAACACACAAGCATACAGCATTATTCCAGGTCATTTTTTGTGTTGGGCTGTAGCAATGTTGAGAGCAGAGTCTTATCTCCAAAATCCCTGATTTTTTGCAGCAGCTGATGAACCCGTGCTCAGGGATGCAAATACTGTCTTACTTTCTGTGCTGTACCGAATTTAGTCTGACGGATAAATGTGCACCACATCATCCAGCGAGAGGGCACGAAGGCAGTGAAAGGGGGCTGCTGTTATGACTGCAAAAGGGTGTTACTTTCTGAACCCCATCATTTCAGTTATGGCTGCGATCCTGGTTTCTTTTGTTATCTGATTTGGG
>NW_009260028.1:580267-581048 GCF_000687185.1 Egretta garzetta | reverse complement strand
TTCAGCAAAGTCTTTGGTAACTCCGGTAATGACAAGCAATGGGGGAAAAAAAAAAAAAGTCTGCTCTGATTTCTGGAAGTATGCATGCTCTATGCAGGACCTTCACTTCATCTTTTTCAGTAAGGACAACACATAGGTGGACAAAAACTGCTCTCTGAAGACACCAAATATTTTGTGAAACAGACTAACCTCTATCAAATGAACCTATTTTTTCTGCTTAGCAGACAACCACAGACAGCCTAGCATTTGTCATTGCTGCTCATTATTCATTCGTATGTTCAAGGGTAAATGGAGGTAAAGAAAATTTGCTCAACTTCTAATTTGGACAATATATTTTAACACCTTTGACTGCCTGGTTTAAAACAGTAGGTAGGTACATTACTCATTTCTTAATTTACTGTTACTTCACTGACCCTATTCATGCCGAATGGGCTGATGGCTTCACGTTCAAGACATCCTTTCCACCCTGCCTGAATGACTGAAACTTTGCAAACAGAACAACAAAAGAAGAAATAAACTTCTTAAATGCAAGGCTTCTGGGAAGATAATAACCCACAATAAACTTTCTGAAATTATTATGGTCTTGGAACAATTCCAAGTGTAGGAAGACCGTGTGTTACTATGCTTTACTAATGAACAGAACTTCACAAACCTACTCACAAAGCAGCACATTTTTAATATTTAAGCAGCACTAATTTATACCCTTTCTGAGCCCAACAGGTGGAAAAATTGGCAGAGCAAAGGTACTTACGCACGCTGGGCATGGACCTGAGAAAGTTTT
>NW_009260028.1:561510-580237 GCF_000687185.1 Egretta garzetta | reverse complement strand
TTATTTGTCACCCGACACCTCAGAATATCAGGTTGTTGCTTAGTGAATGTTCTCTCCGTGTTTATGTCTGAAGGAAAGCTGAAGCGATTTCAGAGTTTAGAATGCCCTGTGGCATTCCAAATGCCCTACGAAAACCCTGAGGAGTGCAGCTGCCTAGCCACAGCTCCGGTCTAGCACTGCAAGATGCACAGCAAAATTCCACATATGACATTACAAATGTGCCCGAAACCCTGACCCAGAGCGACCATCTTTAAGGTTGAGAGAGCGCTTCAGTCTCCATTCCTCTACAGACCTTTGGCTCTCTGCTGGGGCTGCTAGCCAGGGTGCCAATTAGTGCCAGCTGATTGCTCATCTGATGTGCACACCTCTCCAGGAACTGGACTGAAGCTACCAACTCATTTCATATAGGTCATTGGATGTTGACGACTTTGTAAGAGATTGACTACGGCCCAATTTGGATTAGCAATTTAGCAGGAAGGTCCTGTATCCCACTGCCCTCTAACCTCCCTCATGTATGTAATTTTAATACAGCAACTTCTAGGCTGCAAATTGACTACAGTTTCAGAGAGAGGGGTGTTAGAAAACTCCAGCAGCAATTACATTTATAAAGACTCACATAAAGTGTTATTGAGAAATTAAACTGTGCCTTCCCCCTTAACTTTTTGCTATGTAGACTGCATTTAAAAAATATCATTAGGGCCAGAGGCTGTACTTTACATTTCTGTTGCTAAGTTAAATGAATCATGGAAGAAATTGGCTTAATGGGGGATTCCAATAAAATACTAGTTTTAGAACCAGGGAGTCAACAAAGATTTAGCCACTCCAAAATTTTTAAGACATGAATGGGAAATTTGTATTTTTTTTAGAATAAGAAAAAAACCCATAATTATCAAGCTATCTACACTCTATTCTAACAAACACACTTTACAAAACTGCAAGAAAAAGGAGTGGGAGAGTTATTTAAAAAGTACATATTAATTTAGGCCATAGGATACCTGTAGTTAAACGTTCACTGCTGTTAGTACCATAAAGTGTATTCTGTAGTATGACAATGTATATATACTTTGAGCTGCAATCATCAATTTTGCTAGCTAAACTTCTGCCAAATACTTATTACAGATCCTGTATAGTTTATTCCAGTGCCAGTCACTACCACTGGAACAACCACCCTGTGATGGTTTCTTTTCCTGACATTCTCATTCCTAACTGCTGTGGAATGGAAAGGGGATGATGAACAAAGCTCCTCCACTGATTACTTTCAAGAACTTCGCTGCCTTAGCCAATTTGCAAGAGGTGCAATTTTTTTTTTAAGCTCAGCATTAAATGAGTGCAACCACAGTGTACATGTAAGTACATCTGGCATAAGGCAACATCATGACTGCCACCATGGCAAAGGAACTGTATTTGTAGGTCACAGCAGTTGCTAAAATTGATCATCTTCATATGCAATCAGGGCTGCCGTTATTATAAGAGGAAGGTGTTACAAACTTTCTGTGTATCTAATCCAGCTCAGACACATCTGTACTCCGGAGGTATGTAAACACTCAGCAGAAATAGAAGGATATCTGCTCAGCAGTGTCAGCCACTGGAGGTGCTCATTTCCTTGACTCCCGCTCATCTTTGACAGATGATTGCAATGCAATAGCTCCACGGCGATAGGAAACAGGAGAGTGAGACGCCCCTGCAGGGCTCCACTCAGTTTCAAAGGTGCTAGCAGCAAGAAACACAGTGAACTAAAGCACTAGCATGACAAGAAGCACAATCTTCAGGGATAAATATATATGGTATATTGTATGAAGAGTCATAATATAGTGGTCTCCCACTGGAGAACAGCTGCGCAGTAAAGCTTTATATTGAAGAGTTAAGTTGTCTAAGCTAGTAAAAAGGAAAAAACAAGTTTTCTGTAGTGTGGGCCATATGCAGAAGGGCACGAGAAAGCAGCTGGGGACTTCTGTGTTCCCCTTGCTCCCGGCACTCAGAACACCCCGCAGCCAAGTGAAAATGGGAGCTGCTTGTTGCTTGTATTGGGGCCAGGTTACAGACAACTCAAAGGGACACATGAAAACAGCAACATTATCTTTGCTGTAATCCTGTCCATTTCAGCATGACATGATTGCTGGGAGTCCCGGACTTTTCAAGTGGAGCTGAGTCTGCACTTCGTGGCCCCTAACGTAACTGCTTTGCTGATGACTCATGCTGCCAGCCCAGCATTTTACATCTACTTTGCTCAGGTTCAAATGCCTACAGTAAGGTATCAGACAACAAAGAATGAGAATCAAAAGGATTCTCTCTGTTATTCATGTTTCTTGAACACTGAGATGAGGAGAGCTGTTCCAATGCCCTTTATGCAGAAGGAAGGCACAGCAATTGTCATGCTGAATTGCAGACTTTAGGACTGGTCTTTACTTGCATGGACAGGGGAAGCCCACCTATGTTCTTGGATATTTGTACTTTACAAGGAGGACTTTGCAATATCATAACAAAGAGGGGCCTCTGGCTACCAGATCACATTCTATGTATAATCCAGAGCTGTATCTATTAAAAAATAAATTAAATCAAGTCAATGAGTACCTTCTGGTACGTAGGTGGGAAGAGACTACTTATAGAAAATAACTCCTTGTAAGAGGAAGCCGGACAAATTCCTATTAGAGGAATGACATTTTTAACACAAAGAATAAATGTTAATTAAAACTGCCTATTTATGAACATGGCAGATAAATCCTGAAAGTCTTTAAGTCAAGCCTGATCATCTTTTTAAGATCTGTGTTGAAGTCCAACAAAAGTGATGAGCTTGAGACAGCTTTATTTAGTGCGGCACTATTGCCCTTGGTAGGTCGCGGGGTCAGAGAATATCCGTCACCAGGGCTGCCTTTTCTGATGGCTTTAATCTTTAAAACCTTCCAGTGAATCTGTGTGACCCATCTTAGCAAAATGCATGAAAAATGGCCGAAGTGCATATTTGGTTGCACGTCACATCATAAATTACCAACAGGACTATTCTGACCAATGAGTTTTCACTGAAATTAACCAATACAGAAATGGGGAAACGGTGTTCCCACCGTCACCATGGCCTATCAGTAACCATCACCAGGATGAGCTGATGCTCTTGGTCCCCCCAGCCAGACCAGCCACCACTGCTGCGTGGACAAGCAGCTTGTCAGTCCATCATGTTTCAATCTGCTGGCCAGCAGGGCAGGCTGCCCATCCACACTGCCCATCCGCTAACGGGATGGAGCCGTCCTCCCCATCTTTCTGAAATCACCTTGATCGAGCTCCCCAAAGAACTCATTTGTAAAGCACCAGCACTAACACCCGACTGCCTTACGGACTGGGAAGCATAAGACAGCGGTGATTGTCTGTGTTTGACCCCACAGGAAAACAGGGGATTTCAGGAAGAAACGACCAAGGACACCTTGGATCAGGAACACTGTGTCAGGGCACGGCAGGCAGGGCATGATGCAGCTACAGGAATTCGGTGCCCACAGCAGCGTGGCTTTCCCTGCCAGCAGCACCAGTGGAGGGCACAGCCTGCAAATGTGCCTCTGTACCCCCAGAGTGCAAGCAGGGCTCCATGATCCCCTCCTGCCTCACTACCTCTCAGCCTCCCAGACCATAAACAGGACCAAATTCCAGTTTTATATATTCTTCTACGAAAAGTTCTTAGATTAGAGTTGTTCAAATACCTTTACTCATAAAAACGGACATATTAAAAAAGACATTATTAAAGAGATATTCATCCTCCAGCCAAGACACTGAAACCAAACCAAACATAAAAGACGAGGAAAACACACTGTAACTCGCTCAATAGTGTAACAAAATGCTATCACTGCAGAAAAACACAAAAGTAATAAAAGTAACTTCGACCTTAGTAGCTTTCAAAGTGCTAGGTACAGATGGAAATTTTCTAACCTGATTTAAGAAATCTATTCTGCTCTGCAACCTCCTTTTTTTTTCCCCCTCTGTGATATGAAATTTTGAAAGCCTCCAGCATTTTTTCTAATTCCAAGATAAAGCTCAAGAAATGAATCTATCATTTGTTGAAAAATTACCTTAAATAACAACAATACTTCAATAACCTCCACAGCCACTACCATTCTTTCACTCCTCTTGGGAAGGTTTCCTGACGTGGGAGTGAATTAGGAGCTAAACATCATTGTAAATACAGTTTGAGCACTGAATTAGAGTATGGTTCCTAAATCACTTGAGAATATAAATTAAGCTTCTTGGTCCTAACATTTTTATTTATCTCCCTATCTCTATTTAGATAGAAGGTATATGCCAGTTTATTCTCACAGCAAACAGACTCCAGAACACACTTTAAAATTAGTATTTCTGAGGTTCCTTTTCTTTCCCACTCCCATTACAACTATACTGGGGAGAAAACAAAACACTGCTGAATAACGGAAAAACAAGGATGCTACAGAAAAAAAAAAATCACAGCTTGTATTCTGTATCCTGCAAGTATATTCCAGGCTAAATTACAATGTCAAAAATAGACATCTTTTGCTCCATAACACATACAAATAGGGTGAATTATTCTGTTTTATAAATTATATTTTCAACCTTTTTTCTGGGTTACTTTGCTGGATTTAGGTGTTTAAACATCTTAAAAGCAGGAAAATGAGTCGCAGTATTTGCTGCTGAATTTTCTGGCTGATCTAAAAGAGGTTTCTTAGCTTATCACACCCACACAGCACCATCTGCAAATCTTCCAGTGTCTCTTTTCAGTAGTTTAGAGACCAATTTGCTTCACTGCAAGCTCACAAAATTCTGCACACAAACCGAGTCACACAGAAAGGCAGAAGGGCAAAGGTGGAGTAGCTATCCATATAGCATCACTGTGTATTGCTGTTGAGTCTCCTGCTTCTGGGAAGAGGCAGCTCATCATCCCGTCTGGCTTTGCAGAGCATGTGCAATAAGTCTGACGCTTCCTGAGCATCAGGAAGCAAACTCACTCAGCATATGCCATAAAATTGGTTTGTTTACATGCAGTGAAATGCAGAAATAAGGGACAGAAACACAGGAATTCCATTCTTTTTCATAGGAAAGGGGTGATCACGGTAAGAATAGTGACTGTAGAAGGCATATGAACCTCCAACCAGAGAAAACAGACCCATTCCTACATGAATTTTTGCTCTCAAGCAGCTTAAGTTCCTTGCTCTTTGTGGCAGGAAGCAGACTTCACTTTTGCACAATTTACTCAAGGAACTAAATAGCAGAGGAAAAAATCAGAATTAAACCGTATTTTAGAACCTCACCTGAGGCAGTGCAGTCTTCCTTACTAAAAAGTCCTAGCCTGCTATTACTAAGGGTACTTGGATTGTTTCCTTTCTGTTTACTCTAAACACACACACACGTTAAGCAGTATCAGTCAGGTTACAAAATCCAGTACATATGTATTAGGAAGCAGCAGAATTAATGTGCAATCTAAACTCAGCCTAAGTGCTTATCTAGGCTTGATTAAAAAATAGTTTATAGTACAGTCTTTTAATACATATCACTAATGTTGCTTTATTTAACACACAAGATAGGCAGTGCTCATTTTAAGAGCAGCTCACTCTGCAGTATTTTCTTTTGTTCCGTTGCTCATATTGTAATCTTTTGTAGTGGGCTTTATTTCCCATACATTGTTCAAAACCCGCTCTGAAGACAAGTTTATTTACTTTGTCCAGGCATTTGGTGCTCATCATTAGAGGATACAAGTGAATGAGACATATTATTTTTACTGCAGCCTTGAAAAAGTCTGCATCTGTCTTCTACAGATGACAAAAGATGCGCACTGAGATTAGTCAGAGAGATACAGGTACACAAAATCTGAGACATCTGGCACATGAGCTGGAATAGTAGATAGCACTATTCATTATCCTGTAGACTCAAAACACAACTCTCTAGTGACTTCAGCAGTAGATGTGGGTGTTCAACACTTCTGATTAATCAGAGTGTAGGATCTCACAGTCAGCATGCAGAAGCTGGGGAATACATGCACGATAGGAAACATTTACTGACTTTACTAAACATTGGTGGCAGAGACAAGGCTACAGGCCTATTTTTCAGAGTCTTATCTAACTTCTCACCTATATATTTCCTTTCCTGTAGTCTTTGATTTATCTACTACATGCCATCCAACTGCAAGAAGTGAACAGTCTCTTCCACTGCACGAGCCTCGGTATCTCTGGGCAGGTCTAACTTGTAGGCTGGATAAGGCACAAATCCCACAGGAGGTGAGGACTTGGGGAGAGAGAATGAGGTAGTATGCCATTACGTAGTTAGAGACTGTGTTCTAGTGCATATGAACAAATGAGCTATCTTAAACGACCTCAAATCTGCCATTTTATAACTTTGGCATACCCCAATTTGCTACCTTAAAAATGCTCTTTCTACATTACTTTTTCATGCTATTGCCATACAAAATCCTTTGCTCTACATGTCAGAGAACTTGCTTATGCTACAACAGAATTTTGGAAGGGCAATAGAGGACTAGAAGAAGGATATTTATGTATATAACTTTTTTATCTTTATGTTTTGCTTTTTACTTAAGGCATTGTTGGGTTTTTAGTTCTTTTTGGAGGCTGTTGGTTTTTTATTTAAAATATGGAACTAATTTCATATGTGTGCCATTTGTGAAAAACGATACATGCTAAATAGTCCCTTATTTCATTAAGAATGTCTTTTCCGTTATACTTAGTGAAGAATAAAACTGAAGTCTTATTTAAGCACGGAGATTTTGACCATTGGACGGAAAATTACAGCTAGCTGAACATCTGAATAACCAAGGGCTGACCATCCACAGCAGGACTCTGATACCATGGGGCACATTGCAAATATGCCATTAAAAGTATCACCTAAATAAGCCTAAGGACTTCACCAGGAGAAACACGTTCAAATTCCTACAGTGTGTTCCTCTTAGCGTTGTCCTTAGCATTTTGCATGTTTGCCCCTCAGTTGGGTGGAATTTCTTTTCCTTTTAGACGGTGGAAAACATCCCGGCCTCTCTCCCCAAAATGCACAAAGTTGCATTTTATATATCGCAGGCCGTGCGGGCAATGCCCGACAGGCGACCTCCTCTGCGGGGAGCCGGGCTGGGGTCTGAGCCGGGGAGGAGGAGGAGGAGGATGCCCGGCACCGGCCCCGCTGCTCCCCAACGCCGGGGCAGGAGCATCCCCTAGCGGCCGGCGCCTCGGGAAGCCCCTGCGCCCCCCAGAATCAAGAATCTTCTGGAAGAGGGAGAGAAGCAGCGGCTGAGGGAAGCGGGCGGAAGGCAAAAGGATGCTCACAAGCCGAACAGTATTTGTCCCCGTCTCATTTATGCCCCCGTGTCAGACGGAACGGGAGGCAGTGCTCCTCTGGGCCCTGAGCAGCACAGAGAGCCCTTTCCCTCTCTGCTCTGGAAAAGCCTCATCATCAAGGAGCCAGCTCAGCAGCACTTTGGCGTGTAAGAAAACAACAAAAGAAAAAAAAAAAAAAGAAAGAAAAAAACCCCCTAACACTCCCCAATCCCTCACACAAAACTCCAAATTAAACCAAAGCAACCCCTCCCCCCCCCCAAATCCAACCGATTTTAAAGTCCTCTAAGAACGAAGATATGTGCTGAGATAGGTGGGAAGTGTGCATGAAACTCTGTCAAGAGAGTTACATTTGCATTAATTTTGTAGCCACTTCTCTTAAACAACAGCCACATTAGATTCTAATCAGCACACGGTGCAAAACAGGGGCCAAATGTGAAAGAAAGAAAAAAGAGGAATCACATGTGCTTGCCATTTCCCCTGCCCATAAAAATATATCATTGTGGTTAAAAAAAATAAAAATAAAAAATTGCCCAGGAAGACTTCCCCAGTTTAACTGCTTGGGAACTTTACAGATTTTGGCACAGATGTGGACTGAAGTTTGGCTCTCTATAATATTATTAAGATCTAGCATAAAGGCAAGTAAAAAGTCTACGGTGGGTACACACTGGCTGAAACCATAAATTAGTTTGTTAGGGCATAAATGACACAGCAAGGTCAAGCAACTAGAAGGCAACGCAAAAGTGCCTAATATCTTACAGGCCGTGAGGATCGCATCTGGGATCAGAAATGGCCACCTCGAGAGCTGCAGGATGAGGAACACAACCCAGAGCATACTGGGGTTTGGTAGCGCTGCCGGCTCTCACGAGGCTCCCAGCCTCACAACTGCACTCTTTTCTCTTTTCCTTTGATGGGCTGCTTTCTCTCAGGCAGCACTCGCCCTCCAAACACATCAAACCCCAGCACATTCACCTGGACTGCTCTTAATATTCTAACACATTCCAGCCATGCCTGGATTAGGAAATAGGTAGCATACTTTGACAGGTATGAGAGCAATATGGACAAGTGCAGACAGTATATTTATAAAAATTACTGTGTTTTACTTCCAGGCAAAGCTTAAAACTAGTCATGTCCTAATGGGTTATTACCCATTTTGAAATAAAATCTGCTTATTTACCTTCGGTTTCTACTGAGGTTCATTTTAGTGAAACTCTGCCATGTTTTAAAGTAGACTGTATTTGCCTGTCTTCTCATGAAAGGAAAGTATGACTCGGTTTTCTTCTTTTTCTGACCGGATTCAGTTAGAGACAGGAGAGAGCACTATGCCAGGAGCAATGACTAAGCCACATTGTGTCTTTGTGGATTAGCCATGACCTGGGCACCATGAGTGGTGCATATGTAACCTGCACACCAGCAATCTCAGCCGGACTCTGCTGCCCAAGGGTGCTGGCCCTAATACACCCATCACCAAAGAGCAGTAGATAAAGAAATTTAAGTGTTCCTAATGTTTACTAGGCCCACAAGACTCACACCAAGCGCAATGTGTTGAGAGCAGCAAGTCTGCCACCCTGCTGTAGACTGAGCAAACAAATTCACAGGAAAACAAACAAAATGGCTTCTGGAAGTGACAACTGTCCTTCAGGTAGTTAACCTGTGCACCAACCAAGGAATCCTGGCGACTAAGATTTAGATATATGGCACAGGCCATGTGCATTGCTGATGTAGCCTTACAGACCATCTTTTACATTTCAGTGCAGTGTAAACCAAGAGACCTTTCTGGTAAAGGCACAACGTAGTGGGGAACCAAATATACATTCTTAAATTTCAGTCAGACTTCAAATCAGGACATGGCATGGCACAGATTTTTGCAAGTGCCAAATTTGCCAGTCCCTTCTGGTTTTCACGCTTCTGTAAAAATATTAGAGAAGGCTGACTGATGAATCATTGCTCTGCTCCCTCTCTTTCTTTCACTGACCTGGAACCTGGCTGGGCCAATACAAATTTAGGTCTGTTTAAAAACAAAATACATGTAAGTGATAAGGTGATTCAAAATTCTTCTGTTCCTGTCTATGACATTTAACTATCAGCTAATTCTGAGGACTTCTGAAAGTCACATTCAGTGACCAAAGTGTAATGTTTAATTCAGTAAAGAAACAGGGAGCAAAGTGACATACAGATGTCCTTAAAGAAGTCAGTGTACAAATAGGAAAATTAACTTTTTTTGTCCCCGTTGTGGTTTATAGGTCAAACACCTAAAGAAACCTGGAGTCCCTTATTAAACCTGCTGCTACTATAAATGTACTGAGAAAATCACTCAGCAACACTTGAGAAGTTATAACTTGTTTTATCTGCAGTACCAAGTGAATGCTGAAGTTTTAATTGCTAATGACTTTGTAGCTCTTCTTAATGAGGAAACTATGCCAAAACCTTTTGTTTTCTCTTGCTTTGATGTAAAAAAAAATTAACTTAAATTGTTCAAATATCATTCAAATTATGCATTTAAGTAGCAATAACTACAAATCAGCTACACAGAAAAGTAAGGTTATATTCATTTGCATTATTCTCTCCTATGTTGCAAAGTTATACAAAACTGTTCTGAAGCTTTCAAGTTGGTTTACAGGTTTGTGAAATGAGAAAAGCAGAATTAGGAACAATTCAACTTTTTATTAGAAAAAGAGAAGAGTTGAGGACATATCAGCATTGTTTGCCCTCCCATGATGGTTACTTTGGCTTCCAGCATGGCTCTTGGGATAAAATAGAACAATTATGAGCTGGTTAAAAGCAAGGAAACAGAGTAGGAAATTAATGTTTGGTTTTGACAGTAAGGGTAATCTACTAGAGCAATCCTATGCCAGATCTATGCCAGGCCTTTTTTTTGTTCGTGATACAGTTTTTGTTATAGGAAATAATAAAAGCAGAAGGAATAGTGAAAAGACTCTGATATGAATACAAAATGATTTGTGTAGCCAAAAGGGTAGGAAGAGTTATAGAAGATCTTGTCATATCAAATCATCAGCTTGTAAAATAGCAAGTGAAATTCATTGTTGATAAATGTAAAGTAGCACGCTTGAGAAAAATTGACTCAAATATCCATACATATTTATGCATATATATCTGTACGTAAGTCTATACATACCCTGTGTACCTAGTTACACATACACACACGTAATGATGCAATCTTAATTGGCTATTACAATTTAGGACAGTTACGTTCTGTAAGCCGATAAGAATACCAATTTTATGTTCAGTGGGAGTCAAAAAGGCAAATAGAATATTAGAAACTTAATAGAAAAGGAATAGAGAACAAAATATATAAAGCCATTATGATAAAGATTAAGTCCATTCACAATTCTGGCTACCATCCCCAAAAAAAGGTGTACCAGAACTCTACAAGAGAAAAGCAAAGAGGATGACCTAGGGTGTAAGAACATTTATGTACCAGGATAAATTAGAAAGCTATACAATCACTAACAGGAAAGAGAATGCGAGGAGTAATGATTATTCTCTCTTTCCCATTGGGGATCCTCAAATACAATCATCAGGCTGCAGCTTTAAAATATACAGGAGAAGTACCTTTCCACACTGCTCATATCTATATCCTGGAACTCATTGCAACAGAACACAGAAGACTTCATTAAGTGCAAATGTTCAAAAAAAACCCCAAACCTGAAAATATATCAGAGCAGGTAAACCATAGCCTATTAATACAAAGATACAGATATAACCTCTGGCTTAGGCCAGTCAACAACTTGATTCACTAAAGGATGAGAGAACATAGCGAGGAAGCATCATCATTTATTTGACCTGTTCTCCACGTTTTCCCTCATTTTCCATTCTTAAGCTCTGTAAGGTTTGGTTTAGTTGCCTTCTCTGTGCAAGCTTATGTCTGTAGCCTACCAACTACTTTACCCATCATGAATGCATCATACTTTACTATAGATACTTACTACTCCTGTAATCATCAAACGTTCACAGCATTCTTTTTAACCTGCCAACTGCAACAAAATTCACTGATACATTTTCAGCATCCCAGAGTAATCCAGGAATAGAAGTGTTTGTATTTATTCCTTTCTAAATTACTCATTAACTTTCACCTGGTAGACTTTACATTTTTCATTATCTTTATACTTCACCTTGCAATTCTGAACTTCCAAGACTTTTAGAAATGGAGGTGTGAAAAAAGCACAACTTACACATAGTCCTATGATGATTCTATACGCATAGCAATGAAATGAAGAATTGAACAGCCCTTGATAACCATTGCTTTATCTTATTTACACTTGTGTGCTGAAAACTACATTTAGAGATTAATTCTTAATGAATTATTATAAGTCTATTACTGCTACTGATACCATGACCTATTATTCCTTCAGGATAAATAGACCAAAGAGTAAGTTAAAATGAAGTGAAAAATACATACTAAAACACATTTTCACATGTAGTTGGCTTTCACTTTTTGTTCACATTAATTTTTTAACTTTGAAGAATGTGGGTTTTATTCTCAAAACACAAATATCCACTGTTAATTTTGTTATTGTCAGTTGAAAACTCTGCACTAGTCTACAGTCCCCAAGACATCCTTTGAAGCCAGATGAGAAAAGAGAGAGGGCAGAAAAGGGAGCAGGAGAGAAGACAGAAAGAGTTTTGAAACTTTCAGACTTAAGTTCTAAACTGTTACATTTCAAATTCAGGCCACTGTGCAACGGAGCAAACAGAGGAGAAAAGAAAAAGACTGAAAATTGTGTTCTTTAAAATGCTTGGAGGGGTGTGTGTGTGCAATTATATTCCACCACATTTAAACAAAAGTTGTATGAGTATATGGAAGAAAGGTAGAACTGGTTGGCCATAAATTAGTTGAAACTGCATAGCCCAGCTTCAATAGCAACTGTTGACTGCCTTTCCTTTTAAGGATGGGTGCTCAGAAGCTTGGTCTTTCTTGAGCCTGCTGGACAGACACGACAGAGCACTGGAACAGGCTGCCCAGGGGGATTGTGGAGTCTCCTTCTTTGGAGGTATTCAAGACCCTCCTGGACGATGTCCAGTGCAACCTGCTTTAGGTGAACCTGCTTTAGCAGGGGGTTTGGTCTGGATGATCTCCCGAGGTCCCTTCCAAACCCTGCCATTCTGTGATTCTGTGACAGCCAGGCAGGCTGTCTTCGCCTGGCAGGGAGAGGCTCCAGGGTAAAAGTAAGTTCTGAGCTGCCTGCACTCACAGCGTCACTGTGCTAAGCATGACATGTCACTGCCAAAATAACTGCACTCACGGGAAAAGTTCACAGATGGTCAAAGACAGGTTTGGATTATCTTTCAAAGAGTTAAAACTGCTCTAAATTCAAGTCCATGTTTCTGCAACTTTGCCAGATAACCAGAGCAGAGCTAAGCACTATTCATTGGAGTTCTTTCAAGCTCCGCACAGATTAAGAAATCCTATAACCTTAAAAAGGACTCCTAGCTGAAATTTCTATAGCCTTTACTAGAGTGGATTTTAAACCGCCATAGCTGAGGTTTGTAACTGCTACCAGAACATTATGGAACAGGAGAAGCACCACTACCATAACCAGTAGATCAAGAAGAAAGAAACAAAACAAACAAACAAAACCCCCATGCAAAGCAATAACTCATACCTACGCACAGAAAGACTAATTCATTACTCCATTACCTACAGAGGACACCTTAGCCATGGCTGCAGTCCAGTATTAAACCAAACATGGTCAATGATCATTGAAATATTATTTCTTTCTGTTCACATAAATATGTTGTGAACATAATAGTCACCTGAAAACAAAATGATACCTTTTCACAGGCAGGGATCAAACAACTTCAAAATGTTATCATACAAGTGTAAAAATACAGATACCTTAAATTAACAATTCTTTTTTTAATGTCTTTTCTTTCTTTTTTCTTTTTTCTTTTTTCTTTTTTTTCCAAATCAGTGGAGGTACAATTCCATTATCTACTTTCTCAAAGTTTGACAAAAACTGGACAAAGTCACCCTTTTAATAAAAGGATACTTAATAAAACTTTGTAACAGATTGCTAATGATTTTATGCTGGTCTGGTGAAGTCAGGAAAATTTTAAGTATAAAATTTACAGTATAAAATGGAACATTCATGGAGGAGAACAGGAACTTGAGTTTCTACTGACTATATACCGCATACAGGCTGGCATGCTTTATTGCTGCCTAGCAAATAGTAGACATGGTGCACATTCTACCTTCTTTGACATAGGAAATTTTATCCCATATTCTGCAACAGCAACAACAAAGGATTTGTATAGTAAATCACTGAGAAAACAGTCAGTACTACGAATACTAACAGCAAATTAATTCAGCCTTTTCATGAATAAACTTCATACTGAAGTTTATACAGTCCCATCTCATGTCCCATCTCCTTCAGTTCTTTACACCAGAAGAAACTTTCCCAAAAGTATCAGTATTTCATTGACTTAGTAAAGGAGTTTACAGGTTATTCAAGACTGCAGAGGTGTGCCATTGTCTAGGTACTGTGATTGGAAATTTTATTAAATGTCAAATAAGTGTTCTGTGTCTTCATTGAAAGTAATGAAAACTGTATAGCTTGGACTTTGTTAATGAACACCTCCCCCTGCCCCCAAATTACCTCAGCTTTCACTGGTATACTATGACCCTGCCTTCACAAGGCTAATATTGTCTTAAATCACCCATTTAGATGGACCAGATCATCTATAGGTTCTTCTATCTTCACTACAGGGGGATGTTCAATCCTAAGTCTTTCATGGTACAGGACATTACCTATTATTTTTTGTACATGTACCTAGACAAGGCTTACAAACTTTTGGTTTTGTTTGTTTGCTGGGGTTTTTTTGCTTACATACAACATATCAAATTTGACTTGGGCCCAAATGAAAAACTTGTTCAAATTATTCTATTTAAAGAAACAAGTAGTAAAATATTTTCATAAAAGATACGCTGAAATATTTGGGAAGTGGAAACATTCTTCAAAAGCTTAAAAAATCTTTGCATGTTTTCAGAATATAATGTGTTAAAATAGCCATAATTTTTACAGTGCAATTTTACTAATTTGGGAAATCTACACAAACTTGCTACCACGTCATTTTCTATTCAGAAGAATAATCTTACTAATTGGTTAGATATTGTACTGCATATATCTGATATGTTTATGTAGGTGTAACAAAATCCACACTGAGATTACACCTGAAGGAAAAGTTTGAGTGGGGAAAAATCCAAGCTCTACAGTTGTAGTTCACGCTGAACTATGCCAATCAAATCTGGCAAATCTCACATCCTTGATGACAGGAGAGCAATATGCCTCTAAGACTGATTAAAATAAAACTAGATACTCTATTTTATTTGTATTGCAAGGCAACAGAAAGTGAAGTTAGAGTAGCTTTTATCAAGAAACTACTGACAAAAAAAATTAAAACCTGCCTTACCTCATTGAGAAACATTTTTTGTCGTAAAATGGAGGAAATACAAACTGTAATGAATTAAAAATATAAAAATAACATTTAAAAAAACTTTATACAGTTGTTTCATTTCAGAGCAATTGCTTTATATAGAATATTTTACTTTAACATGCCAGCAATGAATTATATTAATTCTAAATGTGCCTGCATTTCATGATGGTAATTTAAATTTATGAACTGTAAAGCACTGGGCAAAGACGTTACCTGTATCAGAACTAATGTTGTTATATTTGCGAGGTATACTGAGGGCTCACAGACAAACAAGAAAGCTATCACATTTCTCACATTCGCAGTCAGTCAAAAGATCTAGCCACGGACATCTGCGGCTCCAAAGTATGCCTGCAGAAAGCACGTATAAAAGAGGTGGAGTAACGCCCTTTAGATGCTCTCATCAGGGATATTATCCTTGCAGCTGCTTACAATTCATAAGATGCAGAGGTGTCAGGAGAAGCATAGAGAAGCATATTTATGAGTTTGAAGTGTATGTGTTTAAGGGCTTTTCAAAGCATTAATAATATCCTCTCAAATTCAGGTTCTACACTTTTTCACTGAAAGTCATTGAGACCATATCTCCAAAATTATTTTTAAATAGATTTAAAATCACTAGGTGTTTTTTTAATGGTTCACTTAGTCTACTAGATCTTTTAGATACTACTTAGCAGATAAGTGTTATGAAAGACAAATGAGAGGATCATGAAAGACATCAGAGGATCTGGCCTGGACTCTCAAAACTGGTGCACCCACTCAACAGATTCCAGTTTGTGAGATCAAGAGTGAAGAAAGAAAAAATATTTTCTACTTCCACTGCCAGATTTGCCCATACTGAGGGAACAGATACTACAATCCTAAGATAACACACACCTTACAGTTTCAGGTAGGTAGGTTTCATTCACGGCTAGTTTCTGCAACTTGCTGAAAACTGTTCAGTGATGAAAGACTTACAAACAGCAAATGCTCTCATTAGTCAGGACTCGCCCCTTCCACACAGCTACTCTTTGACTGCACCGCATAAACTGATTAGTGATCTTCTTCCCGCTCACTGACATCAGCACCTGGGTTCAATTACTGCTCATTTGACTTTTGCCATGGGTGATACATATTCTTGGGTGATCTAACTGATAATCAATATGTATTTTCAGTACGTACACCACTTACCTTGTCAAAAGGAAATTGCATTAAAGGACAACTTGTTTTTACTGACCACTTATCATTCAATAAAGGAATAAACCCCACCATTAATACAGGGAGGTAAGATGTGCTGTTGGTGAATTATCAAGTTTTGCTCAGGTTGTTTCCTGTCCCATCATTTGGATTACAGCACCAAGCTTAATAGCAGGATACAGCTGAATTTACTGCCCCACAAGCTGGCAGCAGTCTGGAGAAGAATCAGTTTATAAATGATTGTTTATGACAACCGAATTATCCAGAAGTTGAGAGTTAAGTATTTGCTGTGCTGACCATTTAAAAGATAAGATGGGGATCATTTAATGGAATCTGAAGCATGACATGGCTAAGGAGCTTATAGTTTACAATCTACACTTTCATTACTAGAATAGCATTTTAACATAGTATTCCACATAAGTAATGGCATAGAAAATACTGCAAAATGATGTAGCTGCATATGTACATGAACACCTGCTTTTACTCAATACTGCCGTTATGTAACCTAAAACAAAGGTAAGTTATTGTCTTCCAAAACAAGCCAGGGATTAAAACCTGTGAAGCAATATAAATACTGAACCATTCAATAATTAAGAAGAAGGACAGTTCACATGAATCCAAGTTTTACAAAAGCAGTTAAAAATAAAAAAACAGGCAAGGGCAATGGAAACAGTGCCTGTTTTCAAGCAAATGCTATGCAAAGTATTTCCCTTGCAAAAGAAAAGTTAACCTAATTGTGAAACTATCTCAGTAGCATTTCCATCCTTAGGCAACATTTTACAGCTATTGCTCATGCCGTGCTTCTGGCAGGCAAATGTCATTTTTAAATAACACGGGAGGAATGCAGAGTTGGAGTCAGAGTTCACCCAGGAAGACGAGCACAGGGCTCAGGGTTTAGTATACAGGTCAGTTGGAACCAGCAGTCATACATTTTCTTGGTAATCTCTATTGATTACAGAGATCACTGTGGTTCACAACAAAGACAGAACGTCTGTCTGTCTGGTATGACAGGTATAAACAGCTCTCCAAAACAGGCATTCTCAGAAAATATACTAATTTAGTCTAGTGCAGCACAGCAGATATTCAGAGAGAATCAGTTTTAAATTGTAATTTTCTGCTGACAATTCCCATCTTGCAGAAAACGTTGCATCAGGTCATCCTGTGCCATTAAGCTGTAGGTAAAAAGTGAATGGCAGAATAATGGTTCATCATTTGCGAAAACCAATAGAGAGAACCCAGTTTTCTAGGTTAAAGTCCAATTACTAACCAAGTTTTGAAATACTTTTAAAAGTAGAAGACATCTATTAAGGTTGGTCTTTAAAACCTGTATGCAAAGCTTTTCCCTGAAGGAAGTTCCTGTTGAAAGGGGATCTTTGAATCCTTTATTGCAAGGCTTCAGGATAATATTTGGCTATTTACAAAGTTGGGGGAGGTGGGGGGTGTGTTTGTTTGTTTTTTGCAACAGCACAAGGGGCAATGGGCACAAACTGAAACATAAAAGGTTTCAGTTGAACGTGAGGAAAAACTTCTTTACTCTGAGGGTGACAGAGCACTGGAACAGGCTGCCCAGGGGGGTTGTGGAGTCTCCTTCTCTGGAGGTATTCAAGACCCACCTGGATGAAGTCCTGTGTAACATGCTGTAGGTGAACCTGCTTTAGCAGGAGGGTTGGACTAGATGATCTCCGGAGGTCCCTTCCAACCCTTGCCATTCTGTGATTCTGTGTGATTCTGTGATTCTAGCTTTATTCCTGAAGCAGACATAATGAATGAAAAGATAAGCATCCTAAAAGTGACTGTTGCAGTTTATCAGGAAAAATTGTCATCAACTTCATCAGCTGAACAAAGTCACTAAGAACAGGCGTAATTTTCCTTTTTTTTCTTTTCTTTTAGCTAAAAGCAAGAGGATTGAATCACCTTAGAATCTGAAAGACAAGCTCCTCATTTAATGGTTATTACTTGATTATGGTAAAGGATTAGACACCATAATTTCAGCTTCAGTTGCTTTTCATCACTCCACCCAATTCAGTAATTCCTGCATTACTCCCCGCTCTCCACCAAGATCGCTCATCTATTTGTGTTATAGAAATGGAAATGAAATATTAGGTATTACTTAAAGTCAATGAAAAATACTTTATATTGTATAAGAATGAAATTTCTATTTTAAATGCTAGAGAGAGATTTTCAATTTTTTTTAACAGTTGAACAGATTTAGATTTTTTTTAAAGTTTCTATTTGTGACAGCATGCTGATCGCCTGATGCTGCAGATGTTCTGCACCAGTAGGATGACTGAGCACAGACCAATTTCAGTTACCGCCCAAATTCTCCCTGACTGATTCATGGCTGACCTCAAAGGAAGCCAAACCTTCTCTGCATTTGTAAGTAAAGCACCAACTTGTATGTATGCATGGCCAGAAATGTGACTATTTCAACTGGTCTTTGCTTCAGAAAAGAAAGCCTACCTAGCATCCAAAATCAGACCGCTATGCAAGCTCCTGTTAAAGTAAAGGTCGTCCATTCAGGTGAAGCTATCTGAAAATAGTGTTAGGCTTCTCATAGTTCTGGCATCTAAAAAATGGGCCATATCTCTTTTCTTAGAAAGCAGAAGAAACATTCTTTAAGAACTCTTCTCTGTCAGACCAACATCTGCCAAATTGCCCATGAAGAAATGGCCCCTGACGTCTGAGAAGCAGAATATCATAGAATCATAGAATCATCTAGGTTGGAAAAGACCTTTAAGATCATCAAGTCCAACCGTTAACCTAGCACTGCCATCCCACCACTAAACCGTGTCCCTAAGCACCTCATCTACCCATCTTTT
>NW_009260028.1:524276-561239 GCF_000687185.1 Egretta garzetta | reverse complement strand
CACCTTCCCCCCCGCGTCTGCCCCCACTATTCCTGATACAAGCCAGGATGCCATTGGCCTTCTTGGCCACCTGGGCACACTGCTGGCTCATATTCAGCCGGCTGTCAACCAGTACCCCCAGGTCCTTTTCCATCAGGCAGCTTTCCAGCCACTCTCCCCCAAGCCTGTAGCGCTGCATGGGGTTGTTGTGACCAAAGTGCAGGACCTGGCACTTGGCCTTGTTGAACATCATACAGTTGGCCTCGGCCCATTGATCCAGCCTGACACCCAGTTTGGTGTTGCCTGCAAACTTACTGAGGGTGCACTCAATCCCCTCATCCAGGTCGTTGATAAAGATATTAAATAAGACTGGCCCTAGAACTGAGCATTGGGGGACACCACTTGTCATCAACCACAAATATGTCTAACTCTTACATTATTAATACTAAAAATTATATGTGAATAAAAATTTGCACACTTGTTTTCTTTTCTTTCTGTCTTTTCTCTGTCACACTAAAAGTGACATATTTCCACCAAGGGTCTCCAAGGCAGAATTTACTCCATTTTAAAGTAAAAAGTAGTTTAACACTTTTTGTTGAACAGATGAGCTGAAGTAGCATAAAAACAGAAGCTTCCAGATTTGCTAGTTGTTTCTTAGAAGTGATGCTTCAAGTGACTGGGGTAGTTGCCATGGATAAACTCCTGGCTTCATTAAAGTTTTCACAAACCTTTCCACAATGGTTTGCTGGTCTAAGCGTGTTTTATGACTACTGCTAAAATAAAATGTTCAAAGTACAAACTCATGGCTGTTTTCCACAATCACTATTGAATATTAATAGCACACTCTCTTCCTTCCTACCCCACACTTTAACTTAAAATATATTTTCAAAAATAACAAAGTAAAAAAATGCCACATGTTCCCAACTGGAAAGATTTTGCTAAGGTTTTTGTTTATCACATATTTCTTTATCTCAGGGTTGCCATTCCTACTTCAATGTGACTAAGTGGGTATTAAAATGAGTGACACTACCCATGACCCAAACCATTGAAAGCAAGTAATGATGGGCAGCTGAGCCCCATGTTGAAAAGCCGTTGCCAACCCCCCCTGCTTCTCCTCCCTCACTTTTTCCCAACCTTTCGGCCAGATCTAATTTAAATGTGAATACCTTAAGTAATTGCCAATATTTGTAAAGTCAGTATATGCAACTGCATTAAAGACAACAGATTTTTGTGTACTGTTTTGCAAGGATTTTTTTTTGTAATGCCCTGTAGTTGCTGGGAAGGTGCTTGGTAAAACTTGCCTCAGTTGGTGTACAATTGTTTTATACACTTTCCCCTTACTTCATTCTTTAGTGAACATCTCTGGAATAAGTAATTACTGTGGGAACACTTCTTTACAGCAATTCTCAAACAGCAAAATTGGCAGAGGTTGGTTTTATAAAGTTCACAAACTGAATAGTGCCTTATTGCCATAAACAAAGGGATTTTAACTACTAGCATTAAAATACACTAAGAATAACAGATAAGTGAATCTGTGAATAAAGATAAGTCCTTAATTGACAAGAAAATGAAGGATTAAGCTAATGCAGCATTATAGCAATATGCCAGGGATTCAAACTTCGGCCTACATCACCATTTTGGACTAAGTGATTATAAAAGCTTTTTAAATGACAGAAAGCAGGACTCCCCTGAGAAATTTTCTGCCTAAAATTTGTCAAAATGAGTGCAACTGGTACTAAGCCTCAATATAGGCTCTCTAAATGAATACATAATGTATTTAGTTACTTAAGATAATTGAAGTCTTGCCAATTTAATTAAAAATAAGCCACCTATTGAAAGGAAAAGATATTTCAAAATCTCACAACTACTGGTACCACGGGATGAATTTGATGAATTTGTTTTATTATCTTCTGCCTACTGGCTTTACCTGAGAAATCAAAGATCTTTAGCCTGAAAAGACAGCTCTTGTAAAAGTTCAGGAATAGAACCCAGAAGTCTTAATGGGCTTAACTGACTAAGAACTGCTAGGCTTGAACAGCAGTCGGTGTATGTAAGTGTCTATGTTGCTCTAAGTTGCATCTAAGGACTATCTTAAAAATCTCATTGTTTTTCCATTTGTCCTGGACACCATACCCAACCATTGTAAAATAAATAAATAAAATTAAAAACTAAAAGTAAAAGGAACTTAATGGAACCCAAAGAGTTAAAGTTTCCAGAGGTATTGCAAGCTGATCTTCGTTTTGAATGAACTAGTGGGTGGATACATAAAAGAAGATAGATAAACTTTTTGTGGATTACACTGAAATCAAGGGTTCTGAGAATAAGTTCAGGTTACTACCAGTGGAAAAGGATTTATTCAGAGACCTTTGTATAACTTTTATACCTACAGCAAAGGAGGACATGAGACAGCCTCTATCTATTAACAAGGGCATAATGGTATAGCTTACTCCATATACAGTCAAAAAATATGACAGTCATTTCTCATTCAGACTGCTGGGTACAGACACGCTTCTCCTCTTCCTAGTCCCATGAAACCAATTCTAAACCCTACAAAACTGTCACACTGTGGAGTGGCCCTGAGACCGACTTTGTCTGAAACTGTTAGAAACTGCTCATAATGAATTTTCTCCTGAAAGAGACAACTAGAGCACTTAAGCACATGAAAACTTAAGTGCTTTGTTGGACTGAAATGAAATCGTAGAATGGTTTGGGTTGGAAGTGACCTTTAAATGTCATCTGGTCCAATCCCCCTGCATTGAGGAGGGACATCTTCAACTAGATCAGGCTGCTCACAGCCCCATCCAACCTGACCTTGAATGTTTCCAGGGATGGGGCATCTACCACCTCTCTGGGCAACCTGTTCCAGTGTTCCACCAAATGCTCTTATTCTTAATATTCAAAGCAATCTGTAAAGACATTTTACTACACAAGAAGGCCTAGATGTCTGCGTAAAAGCCTTAGCTTACCCATGGTACTTCCTGAGTCAGTATGAGCTTATTGAAGAGAAAAGCATTACTCAGTGTGGATAAAGACAGTACTCAAGTCCAACACTGGTTGATCTGCATTTTGATATATCTGCAATATCATTCCCACCCCAACAGCAGACAAAGTGTTTTAAAATAAAACTAGAGCTGAAAAAGTCTACCATATTTAATGGCACCTATTATCAAGAGATGAATGGTAGATTCAACTCTGACAATGGATTGTGTTCATTTAAAGCACAACCACAAGAAACGCCCCCCAAATCTATGCAATTGTTTTGAACCCTTTCATTACAAAAGAGGACGGTCATATTTGAAAAATTTTATTCTAACCTGGAACTGTGGCAGTTCATTATCAACAATCTTTTTGAATCTCTCAAAAATTATGTTCCATAGAAAGATTTTGAGATTGTCTTGAATTTTTGTTAAAATTAAACAAAAAAGCAGGATTTGGCCCTGCTTTGAGCAAACAGTTGGTCTAGCTGATTTCAGGAGGTCCCTTTCAAGCTGTATTCCATTATACATCTATGACAAAATTATCATCAGCTACAATGGACTTTTGGTGAGTCTCTTGTATATTTTCCTCTAAAGCCACAGAACAGGCTTTTTTCAGTTTCTGCTTTTAGATTAATTTTCAGACTATTGGATGACACAAGCACAAATCTGTAATCAAGAGCAATGTCCTTTATAATCCTATGAGTTCAATTCATGCAATTGTACCCACAATACGATTTAGGGTTTTAGGCAATATGCTAATTCATCTGAAGTACACATGTACGCATCTTTTTATTTATTTGCAGTGAAAAATAATCCAATGAAATTTTAGGTAATTTTACTGTTACTGACTCTCCTTCCAGAGTGGGATGAATTCTTCAGAACTATCCAGAGACCTTAAGATATACAGACAAGTCCTTAATTGTCAATCATACAAACTGTTTAAAGAGTGAGATAGCCAAGGCAAAATGTTCTGCAGTGCATTAGCTATTCTCTGGCCTCTAAAGGCAAAAAAAGAGAAAAGAGGAAAAAAAGAAGGGGGGGGGGGGGGATAAACGAGACATCCAGTTGCTAAATCTGAAATGCAAAGCACACAGTATGAAAATGACCCTGGACAAGAGCTACCTAAACAAGATACTTTAAATGTGGCCAGAAAAGGATGAGCTGAAGGAAGATTTCTAAAGAAACAAAAGTGACAAGGAAGCCAAGTTGAGATTCAAATAAAGTGAGTGAGTGCAAGTAGAAACAGGTCTGGAACACCAAGTCACAATAATTTGTGGGATCCGTTTCTTCCTCTGGAAATTGTCAAGCTCCAAAAGCGCGCAAGGTTGCTATGAATGGAAGTCAAGGCTTAAGAGGGCACAGAGCCATCTCTAATTTGTTGTATAGTTTACCTTTAAAATTATCTTAGAGCCAGTGTTGGTATGTCATGCCACATATTAACACACAGAGCTCAAAATATTGGTTTTACTCTGAATTTCAAAATGCAGTGCAGAAACTGGACCACTGAAGTTATAGATCTAGTTTGTTTTAGAGAAAAGCATTTATAGAACATAAAATAACAAAAGAAAACATTTACTGAGAATCAGAAATTCACTAAGGTAAAATGAAGAGCAGAATGCCCCCTTGCTGGTAAAACACAAAGTGATGAGGTTATGGATAAACAGGTCCATATAGTAAGAGATTATCTCCGATTTGAAACAACAGTCTCATACAAAAGTACATGGAGTACAACTGTAGCAGAGAAGAAAAGATGGCAGAAATCACCAGTGAGTATCTTCAAAATCTGCAAGGGTTTTTTTTTTTCTTTTTTATTGGATCTTTAAGAAACTAATATAAATATCTCCCTTCATTCTCCCCCTTCCCAAAGTGGTCATTACTTGTTCAATAAGACATTTCTTGTAGAAAACACTGTAGAAGTATACCCCAGGACAGCATCTGTAGATTACTCCTGGGGATTATGTCCATTGTAAGGAATTACAGATAATAAGACAGAGCAACGTGAAAAAAATATAGTTGAAAGCTGGCCAAATCAGATGCAATTAAGTGCTGTCAAAAAGTAACATCAGAAAAACACAAGTATGATGAGAGGTCATGGGTAAATTTAATGTGGACATGTCAGCTGAACCCACAGACCCTGCAACTACACAAAAGTCATCATAGTATGTGCTTGGTCTGTGCACACAGGAACTATTAACCAAAGTTGCATGAATGTGGGCTGCAGCATGGAAATAAAGTTCTGGGCTCTACTGCTGATCACATCCTCCCAAATGGGGAACCTAAATGTGAGAACTTAGTGTCTGTTTCAGGGTAAAGTTGAAATCAAAAGTTAGCTAAAAAACACTTTCAGTACAGCCACATGAGTTAGAAGACAACTTCTGTAATTAGAAGCAGGCTGAACAAAGACGGAATGCAGTGGGTCACATTCTAACATAATGGAAATCAGTGCAGATCCATTTATATCTAATTTGCCAACTTATTTCCTGTGGCAGCTTGGTCTGGAGACCAAAAAACCAAATTCCTTTCAATTCTGTTAGCTAACATAAACATTAGATTTCCTGGTCATAATTCTGCTCTTGAATACACCAGTTTAAATGACTTCATCAGAGGTCCTAATTTTATATTTATATAGGCAGTTGTGAGACTAAAACTCACCATGGTTAAACCTTGACAGGTTGGCATCCATGTTTAGAAAAACAGAAGCAAATTTTCTTTACGCATTAAGTTTAACTTTGCTTATATGTATGTTATAGTCCCAAAGCAAAGGACTTTGTTTATTGGTCGCAGAGTCATACATGTTCACAATGTTTAGTCTTTATTTATGAAGTCTATGGAACTTTAAACATTGCTTTAATGGTATCACCGTCTTGTGTAAGGTATTTTGCAGTAGACTATTTAACAGGCTACTGCACATAATCAACATTTGGGTATAGATTCTTGTCACATTATGGAAACATATTTATAAAAATTTGGGAACTTGATTAAAGTTACACAGACCACATTTAAAACTGTACTGCTTAAGCTTAAAAAGCAAGTGGAGATGACTTCATTTCTGAGTCAAAGTACTGATTAAAAACTTTTAGGAGCTGTGGGTGGCCAGCATCTCTGAAAGTCAAACATTTATTTAAACTGTCTGTGACTAACTTTAAACCTTGATGTTTGAAATGTTTTGTGGATTTGAGGGTTTTGTTTGCTTTTTTCCTTTCTTTTTTTATTATTATTTTTAATGTACGCTGATATTTCTTATCCTTTCCTCCCAGGGAGGAGATGATCATAGAAGAGGGATGGATGTTTTTCTTTTTCCCACTATTTTGGGAATATATTTGGCCGTAAAATTTATATACTTTTTTGGAAAACAGACTGAGTCAGGTCTTCTGGCATTTCAGAAAAAACATTCAGTTCAGTTACAACGCCATATACAGTGCTACAGCAATACTATTGGGTAAGCCTCAATAAGCTGGTATTCAGTACTGGTTTTAGTACTGGAAATGGGTTTACCTCCACAATGTGGAGCAAGGCCTAATTTGTTCTGTTCCCTCTTCTCACTCATTTAATCTTGTCTAGCAAATGGCAGACATTATTTTCTACCAGCAGATGGACTTTCCCATGACTCAGGCAAGACAGCTAGTGGTCTCAGATCTACAACATGAAAATGATCATTGTCTGTGAAGTCGCCTTGCTTGCTGGCACTCTCTATTAAAAAATCAAGAACCGAAGGAGCACAGACTTCACTAATGTCTCACTCGTAGCATGATGCTCTTGAGATTAGTAATGGTGCTGTTTGGAATTGCAAAATGAAGCAGAAGTTCCTTTGAAAACTGAATTATGAAAGCAAAGTAGCATAAATGAAAAAACACCCATCATTTTAAGCAAACTTCTGATGAAGCACAAGGTGATTTCCAATGACTGACTGGAAAGCTTCTATGCAAGCCACACTTCAATAACCTGTGCAAGGTTTGAGGCTTTATGCTGTTAGCCCTGTAAGAAAGAGATTGAAAGATCAAAGGAAACTTTGTATTATGTCTTAATGGGAAAACAAAACCTGTCCTCTGGCCATGAGGTCCAGAGGACAGAATGGCAAAGCTCACAAGCGTATAGTTAATTCTGTTTCCTAAAAATAGGATGCACGTCCATACTGCCATATTATACTACTTGGCCCATGCTATCGCTTAAGACATGTTCAGCCACAAGCCAAAACTTTATGAGGGAGCATGCTAACAATTAAACAGTGTGGACAATTGTATGCTAGAACTAAAAATAACGACTTGATTCTATTTCTTTTATTAATATGGACATAAACTAGAAATGCTGAAAATTACCTCCTGTGCCAGCAGTTCTCAGGAGTTTCTTACGTACTTTCAGGAGTTTTAATCACCACATTACTGGAGTGCCAAAGCTGCTCAGCTCAGCCACAGTTCATAGATATCTGAAACCAGTCCACAGCAAGTCCAATAGGGCTGAGGGGCACCAGATCTTTAGAAGTCCTGAGTAAGCTGATACCCTGTATTCTATGCACTCAGGATCATTTTAGTTTGGAGATATCTGAAAGGAAATATTCTGTTTATTTAAAAGTGATTTTTCTCTCTTTGCACAGAAACAGGATTTGACTTTTCATTCCAAAACTTAGAACAGAATTCTTTGCTTTAACTTCCTGCTCCTGACCACCTCAACTTGAAGCAAATTTACTGCAAGATCACTTAAAAGAGAAAATTACTAGCTTTGATCAACTTTATGTGGAATACTAAATAGATGATACATAGGAATGGAAACTAAAAGGAAGACACATGCATTAAGCAATTTTGCAGCTAGCAGTTGTTGCCATTTTTACTGAACTCTGAAGTACTGGAATTCAGTATGGATCCTTAAGATCAGGTAGAAATTTTACTTGTGCAGTTAAGAATACAAATAACTTCTCAGCCATAGCATCATGCCAGAGTAGGCACAAGCAAGAGCAGCTATTTCCAAAAGTGTTTAGATTGTACTTCTAGTGTTTGGAACTAGAAATTGCAAGTGGCGGTATGCTTAATAAGCAACGTGGGGTTAAGCAAATTATCACAGTGAATAAGGGAAGACTGAAGCAATCACAGAGAAATATGCTTAAAAGAGAATGCTGAGCAAAGTTTTTTAGTCTCTTAGCAACTTTCTAGACTATGTGAAAATGCAGTTTCATGTCTCCACATTCCAGGATTGTTGCAATTGGAAAACAAACCACTGATGGAAAGCTCTTTCCAATCCATTGATTTGGAAAGGGCACATGCATAGCTGCTGAGTGAAGTAGAAAACAGTACTGAAATAAAAAGAGTGGCAGGCAGATCCAAAGGAGAAGTGCTGGAGCAAATGCTGTTAAAGCTCAAGATCAAAAAAAAAGTGCAGGAAAACAAAGGAGGAAAAGGTTTGAAGGGGGAAGACAGCAGTTCTATCGCGGTTCATGGCCAGTATTGAAACCATGAGCTTCCTCAGTTCTGTGTCTACTGGGAAAGCTACTCTTTTATCTAAAGAACACAGATATAATGAAATTATAAAAAAATGAAATGATGAAAAATACTAAAGCCTGACATTTACAGAAGTTTACTCAAACAACAACAAACATGTTATCACAGAAATGTAACTGTCTAGAACAGATCAAGGTCTTCAAATTTCTAGCGGCATTCTTTGTGAGAACAGTCATGCCTTGAAACCTGTGCAAATTTCATAAGCCGGAAAATAATCTCTAGAGCAGATTTATTGTGTTGGACTGCTTGAGTTCTTGTTTAGATACAAGTAGTATATAAAAAGGGTAATCTTTTTAGGACAAGGGTTATCCAGGACATGGATTGGTGGTCACTGTGGAAGAGATTTATTAGTTATGTTTTCTACTATCAGTATATAAAATATTGAGTGGAGTCATCTTCTTGAGCAAAGGAAGGTTAATTGGGAAAGTGACTGGTTGAGATGTATGCATCGGAAGGCTCAACTGCCACAAAACTCTCTGCAATTTATGTGTCTCAAAATCAGATGTAGAAGCCAGAGAACATTCATTGGCAGACAGTCCTATTCTAGACTAGTTCCTTTAATTTTATCCATGTTATTTGTAATTTCAAAGCACAGTTTGGTTGGTATATTTTATGCAGATCATTTGAACATTACCTGCAATACCTGAAGAGCTTAGTTCATAAAATCTTTTTACAGTAAGAACAAGGTGAGGCTACAAGATTGTGACTAAGCCTCTGATCTGAAAGGAGGAGAGGTTGTTCTTCATTCATCAGATGTGGCCTCTGCTCCACAGTCCGCTCAAACTCAACAGCACTGTCAGGAAGGGATCTCCCACCACTGCTTTGTGTCTGGTCACACAAGTTTATGAGGAGCCTCACTGTGGCAAGACACCGGTGTTAAGAAGGGCTGTTAGTGCAATGGTAAAGAAACAAACCCAAACAGTGTAATGGAGCTTGTCACGGCTTAAACCTTTGGAATTGTAACTACAGCAATTTGTAGAAGTTTACTGCCCTGAATTTGGGTATCTTTAAGATGCTCTTTGGTATGCAGAATGAACTGGCAACAGAAGAAATTAAAATTCACTCAAACATTTGAGTTCCTCTGTACTCCAGTGCTACTGATCAACATATTCATGCAGGCTGCCTTAATGACAGCTTGACTTTTCTAACTAACTACATCATTTCTGTGCATTGCATCTGTCTGCGAACTCCTTTTTGAAAGAAACACTTTTGTTTTCTGTGTTGTCTTTGTGAACTTCCTATTACACCAATAGAAAATTTCCATCCATAGGATAAGTGAACCAGGGTTAGCAGCTAAGGAGCATTAAATCTTGATAAATACTGTTTGGACAAAAGCTTCTTTGAATAATTTATTGGATATCCTTTGGGATATGAGGGGTAGTAGTGTGTTTTCCCATTTTTTTGTTGCATGAGAGTGGTAGCTAGTAACACATTAGAAGATGAGGTATTTTTTAATCATCTGATAAGACCAGTCAGAAGGTCATCTAACAAAAAATTACTAGAATATATAAAGCAAGGCTTAGTGATGATTTGCTTTTTCTTAAGAGGAAAGATAACGGAATATGACTGCAGGTACAAAAGAGAAACTCCGCATTCCAGAAGACAGTGATAAAGAGAAATGAAGACTTCTAGGTGCCATAACCAACTCTGGCTTTTTCACTGAGAAGTGTCAAGAAATGAGATGAGGAAATGTATTTATTTCTTTAGTCTAGTTCTTACATTGTTTCAAATAAAAAGTGTTTTGTTTTTTTTTAACAGCACCTGATGCCTTTTAGTTTATGGTTCAGCTGCATGTGGTAGTTCAAACTAAGACTGTCCTGTAAGCCAAGAAAGGGGGTACTCAAGTTGTGAAGTACAGGTACCTTGCTTTATTCAGCTAGAACAACAAGGCCTCCAGAGTCTGTAAAAAGGTAAAAGGCTCATAGCTCCTAACCTGAAAATCTGTCAGAGAAGGAAGAGGCCCAGTCATTTCAATCTAAAGAAAATTTTAGAATGTAAGGATTCAGTTTGTTGAAAAGGTTTGGGTGTTAGGGAGCCGTTACAGAACCATGTGATAAATGCACACATTTCTACATACAAACCCTTCAATAACACTAAGAAAAAGTCAAAGTAGCATAAGATTAATTTCTCTTACTAACACCCTGTAAGGTACAAAGATGACTATATGCCAGTGCCTTCACTAGATCCAACTCGACTATTAAAAGTTTTATTATTTTGCATATTATTTTTTCTTAGCAGACCACACACACACCCCTTGTTGTAAAAAATAAATTGCATGTGGTCATTCTTTTGCTTACCTTTTTTCTTTTTCTTTAATAACTGTTTTGGAAGTGTTAACTGTGCAGTTGCTGTATCCTGCTTTTGGTTTTCAAGAAAAACATACAATATGCCCATTTCTTTAAAGAAAGAGACTGCTAGGAACTGTGAGCCCTAATGATCCAATTTTAAACCCATCTTACTCTCCCATTCTTTAAGATACTATAGAAGGAGCCACTTCAAATGCAGTCAGGAGCTTAATGCCAGTTCTTCCAATGCATGTTACTTGCATATATAATCAAACTGCTTTTCATAAATGCAGTGCTTTTTTGAGGACCTATCACACTTTGTAACATTTTGTTTGCAGAACTTCATGATTATGCATGAACAGAAAAACTATGAATTAACTTGATTTTGTACCCAAAGACGAAAATGGGAATCCTAAGAGGCGTAAGGTATATAATAACAAGGATAGCTGTAGGGCAGTCTGAACCTCGAGGGGAATACCTCCAGGCCTACTAGTTATAGTCCTTTCCAGCACATGTTTAAGTCATTCTATCACCAGACTTGCATATAAAGTTGGATTTCTTTTCCCATAATGAATCCCCAGGAAACCTGGCGAAAACAGCAACATTACCCCCATAGATTGAGCTAAAATTGCCGCAGCTCTGGGAGAGGTTTCTACATTAATATCAAATCTTAATAATAAAGGTCTGTATTTTTATCACTTTTATCACTGTGCACCACAATTTAAATTCAAAGCTAGAAAGGACGATAATCTCAGCACATATTTCAAGAGCTACTAAGGTGTTTTTAGAAAGATGGTGCTATGGAAAATCCAAGAAACCAAGAATTGTGCCAAAGGCTCTGAAAGAAACCAAAGCAAACTGAAAACAGTCAGCCACCTCTGACAGAGCCTAAATCAAAGCCTTACACAGCTAGTAAGTGTGGTTTGCTAAAATTTGACCAAACTTGCCTTAGATTTAAAAGGGAACATTGCCTGCACAACTCTAATTATCAGTCCATCACATTTCTAAAATAGCCACCATTAGCAGTGAAAGTTTTCAGGCAGCCAGTTAAACTTGAATGGATAACGGAAGTATGAGGCAGTTCAAGTAAGTGAAATGACATGTCTGCCTACGGGCACACATGAAAAAGGACAGAAAAATGAGATGTTCCGTTTTCCAAAAACTAACAGATGAATACAACTGTCATAACAGTTTTTCCATAATGCATTCAATATGCTACAAATGTGAAAAGAAGGACAGCTTGTTTGATTTCAATGATCATCAGCTGGATTCCCACTTCAGAACAAACAGAGCGAGACCAATGCTGTAAGCACTCAAGAATGGGTATCGCATTGCCTTTCTAAGCTGAAGGCACTCATCTCTTGCTTTTCAAATAATGAGTGCTTTAACTTCCCCATGATACATCTGTAACATCTTTGCTACCCTACCCACCTACTTAAACATTTTCAAAGCACCTCATCTCATTACTCAAGTCTGGAGTCTAACATCCTCATTCCCCGAGTACTTTCTTGCCATATAAGTAATCCCAATCACTGCAACAGTAAAATTACTTGTGTGTAAAGGCACTGTTCGAAGTGAGATGAAGTGGTGAGGTAAAGCCCTAACTTACAAAGCTTAATAATAAAAGCTGGGGATTTTTATTGCCTGTACAGTATAATTAATTAGGTACAGCAAATTAAAGAGGAGAAAAGAAACAGTTTTAGTGACAATATGTGCATTGTTTTGCTTAATTGAGACTAGGAGTTTAATTGCTTAATTCTGTTATGATCTCTTCATGCACCCTTTCATTGATAAATACAAAAAACCCCTATGACTTAAACAAATAAGAGTCAAATCAGTAATTAAAACCAGTAATAGCAATTAAACCCAACTCTGGATCCAGCCCGGAAAGCCACAGTATCATTAAAGTCTGTAGTGGTTAGATTTACAGAAAAAATCTGGAGGTGTTAGAGTTACAAAAAAAAAAAAAAAAAAAAAAAAAAAAAAAAAAGAGTCAATTCATTCTGTGATTTCTGTTTTGGAAAATAAATAGTACTTATGCAGTCACTTATGTTGAGAAGAAGGGATAAAGTAATAGCATTTTTGGTCTAAAGCCACCACTTTATCTCCCTCCCTCGTCTCTCCCTTTTTCTCTCTTCTTTTTTTTTTTGTTCTTGGTAAAGAAGTCTTTTCCAAGGTGTGACCCTGTATAACAAAACAAAGACTCCTCCAAATTACCCTTTAAGAATAATAATTAGGTTCACTCTAACAGTCTGGGAAGTATGAGTATTTTCTCCATCAGTGTAGTAATAGAGCACAGACAGCTCAAAGTTCCCACATTTGCTTGCTAAATGATACTAACTGACATTGATGGAGTAACCACCTGTATAACCTAAGAAGGTAAATTTGTGCCCCCAGAGACAGGGTCCATGGGTGCTTTGCTGAAACATCCATTTTATTGCCAGTAACGTTTGCATGTCTTGCGCAGGGGAAAAGAGGGATGTTCTCTATATAAGAAAAATGTGTCTCCCTCCCATTTGCCTAACCTGATTGCCAGCTTCTTTTCATGGTCTCAGCACTTTTTGCTCCTGAGTATGAAGAACAGTTGCCAAAATCCCATAACAAGAAACTGCTTCTCACTCAATTTCTTGCAAAGTTCAGCATACTAAAGAAGGTTTTGACAAACCATTAACAGAGTCCAGAAGAACAGCTTCAAGGTAACAATCATGTTCTGAAATCAAATCTCCATGCTTTAATTAGAGCCAGAGACTGTAGTGAAAACAGCAGAATCAGAATGCATTAGGAGAGCTTGTGATTAAATCAATGGAAACAACTTTCAAAACAATGTAAATTAACAATTTTACTACTTCCAAATCTGACACTATTTCTTTACTAGTAGCTCTGACTTTTGGTCGATATTTTTCTTTTTATCTCTTCCCAAACCCTTTTTCTATGTCACTGAGTAATAATTTTTCTATCAAGTCATGTTACTTCATTTCACTTTTCACATCCCTTTTCCTTCTTTTGCTGCACAATATAGAAGTGATCCATTGACAGAAAATTTCATATACAAACAAAACACAAAAAATAAAGTCAGAAAGCAAAAGCATACTAGTGGAAGTTTTATGGGTATCTTTAGCTAGATGACATCTCTTGCTTCAACATGCACTGCAAAGGAAAGCTGTGCTCGACTCCTGAACAGCAGCAATCAGATCAAAAAACATTTGCTGCAGGAAGTTGAATTTACCTTTTGACCTTCATTCTCTTCTGTGAGCTTCACTCTCTTATATGAGGAACACAATTTGTTTTCACTAGTCAAAAGCTGCTTTATAGTTATGTTGAACTTTCCAAAAGGGATTCAACATAAGCGTGAACATTGTGTTTTCCCAGGCCACTCCAACAGTAGAATGGGCAGAACAAGGAAGCCAGAAGTCAAAGTTCTTACATAAAAATGACATTACTTCTATGTGCAACAATCCTTTATTTTAATCCGAAAGTCTATCTGTGACAGACCTACATGCAGAGGAAGCCTTGGAGTTCATCTTTTTTGCTTCAGTGCTTTGCTATATGCCTTTGTAACTGAAACTGCCTCATGGACACGGGTTCTGTTACCCCTTGGTCCATTTTGCTAAAGGCGTTTAATCTTAGAAACAACCCCTCCAAAAAACATTAGATATGCAGCCCAATGCACACTGTATTTGACTACACAAAAGCCACTTTTCCCAATCTGTCTATGTTCAATTACCCATTATAATTATTTGGGCTTCATCTGAAACACTGCACAGTACCATAAGAGGAATACTTTCCAACCTTTCTGAAGCAATATATCACTTTCAGCCCCAGTTCACACTGAGATACATAAAGACAAGATATTATATAGCAGTAAATCTGCTATAGCATCTCAAACCAAAAAATTTGTACTATGTGCTAGAATTGCCTTTACATTTTAATCTCCAAAGAACAGAACTGGACAAAATACTGATGCTCCATTTCTGACTGAAAATAGAAAAGCTGAAATAAGAAACGTGACAATTAAATAATTGTAATGTATCTCTAGTAAAGATACATTTTACCTTACTATCTGATAACTATAAACATACCTAGATATTTTAATAAGGGACAAAAATTCTTAAAAGTTGAAGAGCTTTTTGAGTAGAATTTTCATTCGTTTCTTTCTTTTTAGAAGGGAAAAGCAGAGCAAGTCACACACAGGCATTGTCCTGGCATTTTCTTTATTATTTTTCTTTCAGCATTTTTTTCAACTAATTTTTGTAGCTTATCATAGTGCATGTTTTTTTAGTTTTTCAATAAGCTGTCTATAAATACACTGGTTTTGCTCAGGCTGGAAGATTTTCAAATGCTCCTGAAAATTTCTAGAATCTTTCAAGGCCAACATAGCGCAAGAAAATGCTGGTGTGAGAGGTTCCAAGGACTATGTTCACAGAAAATAAGACAGTGCAGTGTACTGCTGAGCAAATCAGGAAACGAATGCTAAGAAGTTCTTAGCATCACATAAAACTTATACAAAGCATTCATGTCAAACATGAATCTGCTTAGGTTTTTGTACTGTACAGATGCAGGTGTTCACTGACTATCCATTTCTACCATGCCTCTCCTCACAAGTCAAGTTTAAACTGCTTCCCTAGTCTATATTCACTCAAAAAAATTAAAAAAAAAATCACAGAACTACTGACTGCAAGTCCCCTAACCACACACCCTCATCCTATATCACCCAACAGAATTACTACTTTTAGTAAATTTGCTATCTTCAGCACCAGATCCTGCTTTACTTATAATTTTCTGGAAGATTATTAAAGAACATGAATATTTATAACCCCATACACAGAAAAAAATACGCTATTTTGAGTATCCTTCCTCAATATACTGTAATTCTTAATGTAAAAGCTATACACAATATATTTCTATACGCAGCCATAAAAATCTACATGGAGACAAATTTGTAACACTGTTAAAAGTTAGCTCTTATTCACCAACTATCCATAACAGTAAATTCAATAAAAACACAAAATGAATAAAGAGAACACACAAGACAAGCAAGAAGCACAAGCAAAAATCGCAATCTTCCTGTGATAGAAGGTAGCAATACCTGATGGTATCTCCAAAACTCATCTCTGAACAGGGAAACCCACGAGGGAACAGCTACCAAACTGCATTATCTTTTGTAATAACACTGGAGAACTAAACTCATCGGTGAAAGTCATTAATGCATTTAGGTGCTGTTATAAAGATAACGTATAGCCACATATGTGCTGAGAAAATGAGCATTTTTTTTTTTTTCTAAATAGCACTTTGCAGCAGTCTCACAAGTGATATTGAAACCTCTTGTCTGATTGGGCCAGGCAAATTCAATAGCTAATTTAGCAAAATGCACTAGTTTCTTCTTTCTAACAGATGTCTGTCACACATTGCTATAATAAACGGTCACTGAATACATTTGACGCTATCACACAAATGGAACAACTTTTTCAAACACCACTGCAAAGCAGAGGGTTGACAAGGAGAGAGTTTAAAACAAGACTGAGGCAATTCCTCTAAAGAATGTTTCATTTTCCAAGATCCTGAAAGCCCCAAATTTGGATAGAAAAGGTGTAGATCAACTGACTCATAATTCAGAGAAGCAGGAGATGGAATGGATATTAATGAATAACAAATATATGTTATCTCTTTTAATAAATGTGAACACAAAGCTTGTTCTTTATCATGCAAGTGTATTCAGTGCAGCCAATTGAAATCTTATAAGTCCTCTAAATTGTATGTTTTATCTACATACAATGGGAAAGCACACTGCTAGAATTGCACTTTCATTCATTATTTTTCCAAGATTCAAGACATACAATTATACCAGGAATTCTAACATCTGGCAAAAAATGCACAGGACAAACAATAGCTTAAACTGCATATCAGGGTTTAGTGAAGAATAAACGTTCTGATTGTCTATGCAACAAGGAATATTTTGACTAACAGAAGAAAGAGGGTAAGCTATAGAGGCTGGAAGCACATTTCTGTACAAGAAACAAGAGAGGAGTGTAAATCCCTGCAAATTTAACATGTAGAAATAGCTCAACAGAAGTTAACACAGATGCTGGAGAAAACATCAAACGCTGAGGCTTGTGTGCATATTGGAAGAGGTTGCTGATGCAACCTCTGCTGCTTTGACAATCAGGTCAAAGAGATGAAAAAAATCACCAAACCTTTCCAAACTGACTTGTGACATAAACTCTTCTTTCTCTCAAACATCTCCTTGGAGGCAACTTAAACAAACTGTTTCGTATTTAGTGAGCAATTCACAGGATCGCTGCCTATAGCAAATAAACTTCTTCCTAAAATGACTTGCTGCCTGTTGCTTACCAGGTGCGCCTAGTCCTATGATGCTGCATGAATATACATTGTACAAAGCTTTGTTTCCAAGGATTATCCTAACGGAAAAGGAATCCAAGTACGTTCCTATATTTTCTGGTTGGTGTTTCATTTTTTCACCAATGAGTGAACAACCTCAACAAAACCAGTCTGAAGAGTTACTTGAGAACCCATCTAATTCCCTTGAACTGGATGGAAAGGGTATGATCAAAGTGAAAATGCATGCGGAGAGACTTGCTGAAATTATCCACCAAGTAAAATAGGGAGGACAGAACCAATGGGCTGAACTGTTTCAAGTACAGTGTGAAATAAACTTTCTACTGTCAGAGTTTAAAATGTGCTGATTACAGAACAGAGGGAGAGCAAATTGTCTAATTCACTGACTATACACAAAAGTTGGAAAAGAACTGACAAATGGATTATCTCAATAGTTAAGTCCTTAGAAATCAGTTCCTATTTTCCATTCCCTCCTATGACTCTATTTTTCCCAAATGTGGTAGAGGATGCATTTGTTTAGTTGTCACTGACTGAATTCTTCAAAGTACTTTAACGCTTAATGTATATTTGTACCACTTTTTAGAGTACACCTTACTGGCACAGATCAGAGAACACAAGAGTCCAGATGAACAGGCAGACATCTGATCACAGGTGATTCTGTATCCTTCAGCACTGTGAGTCAAAGCTAAATGTCCTTGTTTTACATGCTTGCACTTAGGCAACATGTGATTAACTCTATTTAGAAAAACTCTCAAATAGAGCAAAATAACACTACTTATAGAGACAAGTGGGAGATACCAACTTTGATTATGGATAATCTGAACATGGTAGCAACATACATTTTATTAACATTATTGTGTAGAAGAATCTACATATTCTTCTATGACGCTAATTTTGAACAACATGAGAATGTCCACATTTTAAAGAAATAAAGTGGGATCTATGTACTGAAGCTGATAGAGTTTTCAGCAACAATAAATCATGACACTACTATATTGTATTCTGATACATGCTGCACTGCATTGCTTTTGTTTCTTTCTTCTTTGGGTTTTTTTTGGTTTTTTGGTTTTTTTGTTTTGTTTTTTGTCATTTGGACAGGATTTGTATCTTCATAATTGTTGCGTAACAACACCGGCTCCTGATTCTGATTAGGCCTCCAGTGCCATCAAAAAATTGCTCTGATTGTTATCATGAATATTAAGAATAAAATACTAACTGCATTGGTAGAAAAGCAAGAGGAGATGAAAGTTAAGAAGTCTTTGGAAAATTTTAATAAGTCACTTTAATCATAAGCAATACAAGTAATGGGAACTGTGAAAAGAAATGAGAGAAAAGGAACAATGTAGCTACCAATTATGAGAGCCCTAACTATTAGGAATATGATGCAACTGGTTATGAGGTGCACAAAATTTGTACCCAGGTCTCTCCCAGAGATACATTTTAATGAAAACATACATGTCTGTTTTCTGTGAACACTGTTGTAAAAGAAATTATGCTAATCAAAAGGGAGACTGAGCAGGTAAATTAAGGAAGACAAGGCATATTAGTCATTTATCCCGCACCTAGAGTTGCCAGTGATGTGATGTCTCGCATACCCACCCCACTCCAATGCCTGTTCACGGGTAGCTGTAGACCTCTGATTTCAGGCAAGGGGTTTAGACTGGATATAAGGAAGAAATTCTTTACAATGAGGGTAGTGAAACACTGGAATGGGTTGCCCAGAGCAGTAGTGGAGGCCCCATCCCTGGAAACATTCAAGGTCAGGTTGGATGGGGCTCTGAGCAACCTGATCTAGTTAGCGGTGTTCCTGCTCACTGCAGGGGGGTTGGACTGGATGACCTCTAGGGGTCCCTTCCAACCCAAAACATTCTATGATTCTATGAAGGTATCCGAGTACAAATGGCCACTCAGCCTTTGTTTGGGCTGGCATTTCAGGCTGTGTCTGCACGTCCTGTCATAGCCATGTTTCTAAAAGACCGTCTGCCAGAAGCACCAAAGCAAGCAGACAGATTTTTGAAAATCACCTTCTTTACTACATTTCTCCACCTAACGTGCCCATTTCTTTTGACACCACAGCTGTGACTCGCACAGTGTGAATCCCTGGATGCTCTGCTGGCCTCCCTGTACTGAGCTCTGAACAAGCAGACACCATACTAAGGCAAGTTTTGCCCCAAATAGCTCACAACGTCTATGTAGGCCCATAGGAAAGAGGTGATTATCATAGCCCCCTATGGGGAGAAAGACTGGTAATGCAGTAAAATCACAGGCTATTTCAGACATGTATCAGAATGGCATAGGAAAATGCAACTGTGGGGCAGGTCTTTATTTAGTCAGCTAAGCCAAAAATTTTTGAAAATACAAAAATATAGTTCCAAATACATGCCAGAAAATGAATATGTATACTAAAATTATGTAACTCTATCAACATAATGGTTTGCATTCACATCAACACTCATGTTGATGTTGGCTTCCAAACTGGCTCACAAATTTGGATTGAAAACAAAACCACCCAGTGTCTTCAAAAAGAACTTGCAAAAAATTCACAAAAAAATCATAATAATTATTTACAATGACACTATGTTGACTATTTAGAAATATTTCCACAGAAGCATTAAACCCCAGATTTTTCCAGGTCTTTGTGATCATTGTAACTTTCTAAAAATTGTGGAAACAACGCGTAACACTTTGTTGCTGTTTGGTGACTCAAATGGAAATATATTTTGTTACAAAACACTAACAGCTTGTCAAATCCTTACAGTCTTGTTTTCAGCTTTAACTAGTGCTTGGGTGCTATTTACAATGTAAATATTTATTTTCAGCATGGCAATCATCATTATCATAGTCCTAATTCTATGTCCATATTTTGCAGGACAAGAAACAAAAGGAAAAAATTTCAGTTTTGTAGACCAATTAATCAGCCAGTTTAACAAAAAAAATGAGTGCTTTTACTAAAAATATGTACATTTACATGTACTTAGCCCATTCGGTATAGACAATAAATCTCCATCATTTTCAAGATGTTGTATGTATTACCATGAACTATATCTTAATAACTTAAAAGGCCCAAACCATTATAACTGTCTCTCACAAAAAATTGTATACTAATTGAAATGATCTACAGGAAATAGCCATAGAACATAAATTTCATGTGAGAAATTAATGGGAATCTAAGAACAACCTATTTCACACACACAGTGGTTGTTTCATAGGTATATCATGGGCAGGCTTCGGGTCAGGACAGCATCCTTCAGTTAACAGAAAAAAGAAATACAGCCTTGAAGCCTAATATAGCAGCTTGCTAGAAATTATCAAAATATGAAATTTTCATGTAGCAAGATTTCCACCTTTTTGGATTTTTTCATCACCAAGATGGTCAAAGTATAGTGGTTTCAAAATTGTATTTTGAATGGGACATTCCAAAAGCATTTAAAAATTCAGAAATATTTCAACTTTGCTGATAAATGGTAAACACCTCTGAACATTCTAAAAATTAAAATGTCTTGTTTTAATTGACTGCAGTGTTTCAACATGCTTTATTTCATGCAGCATAAAAATTACTCTATCTTTTATTATTACAATGTAATACCTAAAAAGCAATTTAGTGGCTTGCTGCTTTCATTTTTGTGCATATATCATCTGCTCAACTGTATTTTGTTTATTATAGCTAAAATCAGTTGATTTCTGTACACGTACACAGTACTGAGGAAAGTTTCAGTGGTATTACACTTGGCACCTCAGGGAACCTAGTAATGCATGTCCTATAACACATCAGAGAGTCTAGTATCCTATCTCTGACAGTGGACACTTAAGAGAAAAGAGTAAAGACACAAAACCACAGAGAGATTCTTCCTCGTTATAACTTCCTAGCCTTCAGCAATTGACATCTCAAGGTTTTCCTGAGTCAGAGGTAAAGTCAATGTGTTGAACAGCTCTTCATGGATTTTTCATCCATGAATTTGACTGAACACTCTTTGAATAATGGTAATTTTTTTGAGTCAGAATTGTCCCATGGTGAAGAGTTCCATAGTACTGGTTTGTGTGTGCGTGTGAAGATAATCTCCTGTTGTTTGTTTTGAGCATGGACCGTAAAAGAGAAAAGAAGCCCAACTACTATCCCGGTAAGATGACGTGCTAAAATGGAACGTGCTACATGCAGTTTTGTCAGACCAACTCAAAAGCAAATTTTTCATTAGGTGATTTTATTGGTTTTGAGGTGACTTGACCCACAGTAGAATTTATTTTTCCATTCCTTACCTGTTTTAAACTTGAAGATTCTTGGTAACAAACCATATCAAAAGCTACCTAGGATTTTACAGAAAAAGTAATTTTCATTGGACAACCAGCACAATTATAAATTTCCAGTCCACTCTACCAGCTGCAAAACATTTCAGATCCTGCATGCTAGATCAGTTACACTAAAAAGGTCATGAATGAGCTACAGTGTATTTTTCAGGACAGACCTTGTAGGTTTCTCCTCATACCAACCCTCAACATCATTCCACCTTGCCTGGAAAGTTCAAAATGTTTTAAATATATTTCTTATTGCCATTTGGCCTCTGTTAAAAGCCTTTGAGAAAAATGGTAACAGACAGCCCCTAAATCTGTATCATGTCCTTTATGATGAATATAAATGAATAATCCCCTAGATTTCTCAGTGTCCAGGAGAAGCTAAATCCTAAGGATGAAGCAGTTAACTAATAACAGAAGCAGGCAAGCCTTGCTTCCTTGGTACAACTCCCATATTAAAAGTCAGCCACTCTCATATTGCTGCCTCAGCCCAAAGCTTCCTGCCCTTCTCAGAGTCCTCCAAACCACCAACAGATGAACAGCTCTAGAGACAAAGAATACCCATTTCTCTTTGCAGTGGACAAGAAGACTTGATGACACTTTGTCAGATACTGAGCAGGTTGTGATAGGTGCATTTTTCCATCTCCATACATAGTTATCAAACTTATTTCTAGGAATGAAAACACTCAACAACAAGGATTCAACTAGTGTGAAAATAGCCCTTGATGTGTTTAGCAATAGATTTCAGAACAATGACATTGCACTCATAGCGTCTTGCAGTAAGGTTAAATGCCCCAGTGATTCAGTTTCAAGCTTTCTGCTCTGAAAGTTAAAGCCTCCACTTACATTTTTACAAGTATGATTCTGCACAAAAATTTATCCTCTACTAGACTAAGGACACTGCCAGCCAGTATGGGAAGCCTGTGCACGTCATATAAAGTAATTATGAAATACAGCCTTTTATGAAGAAAGTTCCTTCCAGTTCCAATCGCTTTGATGCTAGCTTGTAACTATAAGTATGAGGGTTCATTCTCAAATTTCAAAATAATTTTGGCTCAGATGGCTTTTATGACATTCTGTTTAGCCATTTTGGATATATACTGCACAACACAGAGCCATCTGGTGAAACTGAATTTATCTCAACTACACTAGGGATCCATCTCAGCTAATTAGACTAGCTGCAAAGGTAAATTAGCTCATACCTTGCTAACAAAGCAAGCCTGCTTACACTGCCAAGGTAACTTGGTTCATGCTACAGCTGATATCTAATCAAAACTGTACCATTTCTTGCATGCTACTCCTGGTTTATTTCTACCCTTTTAATGGTTATACATTGCCTGAGATCATCTGAGTATTCTTAATAATTATCTTGCCAATCTAAGTTTTTTTAAAATGTCTATGTCATTGGGCCTTATGGACAAGTTTATTCATGTTAAAAGAAATCCAACACACACACCCCCCATCCAGCCTTCTAACCTAAGAATTTGGCAAAGATATTTCTCTAAATTTACCCTTCAGAGATAGCTTTCATTTCTTCATGAACTCAAATGAGGTCACAATCATAAACTGTTTTAAATCATGGCACTCTCTAACGATTTTCAGTCCACTGTATGACTTCCTTAATCTTCCTAAAGACACTTCCCAACAATATTAAGCAATAGTAACAAAGTATTAGCACCTAATTTTATAGTTGCTGGGGAGTAACACAGAGCGCAGTTTCTCTCAGTGAAAACAATTGTCTCAAATGTATTGGGTTAAGGATTTTCAAATAGTGAGATATTTTGTCCTTTCATTCAAATAGAGGAATAAAATAAAAAATTATAAAGGCATTAATAAAACATGTCTGGATACCAAAATATTCACTAAGCACAATACAACATTTATGTCTAACATAAAAAATGAAAACAACTGTAAGAAGAAATAAAAATACAACCACAGAAGTCAGCAGTTTACCACCTTGCACATCAAAGTCCCTGTCTGATGGCCTTCAGGATGACGTAGTCAATGTGCACTGCTCAACTGCCCTGCCATTAGCCACCAGTAAAATGAGGAAATTTCAGTGCAGCATTTAGACCAAGAAAGAGCCCCTTTTCAAGTATCACCCTTAAGTCGCTGTAGGACAGACCTTGAAAAACTGATGACTCCTTTATCTATTATTCACCATCATTTCTACACTTACTTCTAGAAAACTGTTTTCAATCCCTTCCAGGCTTTTTCTCACACAGAGAATAACCATCACACTCCATTTCCCACAGCCTAATTTAAAGTGAAGAAAGCTAAAGTGTCGCAGTAAAATAGTAACTGACCTTGTTTACCCAAGATTGTATTTTGATTCAGTATTAAAGTATCCCATAAATAAGCTCTTTCCTCCACAGTCTTAGACAAGTATGTATCTCAGCACTGGCTAAAACCAGAATAATAAACATTCTGTACCCAAAGATCATTTATATGCCCAAGCGAAATAGATATGTATGTACTATTCTAGATTTCTAGACCAAACTCAGCAAGGCAGATATTTATAGCTTTCTACCATTTCACTATTGACTATCAAAGAAGCTAGTGTATTTAATAGTTCAATATCCTCTACCTTTAGGTAAACATATGTAGGGTATTCTAATCTTGATTTATGCACTAGTATTGAAAACAATTCAATTTAGCATGCTGCAAAAAGAGAGGATGTACAGGCCATTTAAAGGGTAGAGGCTGAAAGGTCATCAACAGAACAGAAACAATTACATCTTTCTCACAGTCGTTTTTTTTTATTTTTGGAGGATGAACCTAGAAGCTACTGGTTTCTTAGTGTGTTTTCCCAGTATTGTCACTCTTAATTTTAAGAACAGATTGAACGAATCTGTTTAAAAATTGTCTATTTGAAGAAACAGGAACATTCTCTTAAACTACAAAAAATTAGATATGACATAAAAATTTAAATGCAGTAATACACGTTAGCAGTTACCTCTGCCATCCAATCTCATTGTTTTCACTACAAATGGTACAACTTGAGCTGCAAAAAGTGGGATTTTTGTAGGCTATGTAACGGCAGAAAACAAACTTCAGTGTTTATACCCTCTTGATGTAGGTGTCCCACTTGGAAACATCAGTTATTGAAATAATAGGCTTTTGTTATAAGAAATATTTTGAATGGACTTTTTGTTAGGACTTTCATCAGAAAGCAGAAATGCTAGCACAGAAGAACAGAATCAAGTACAATGTATTTGTTCACAGAAGTAGAAAAGCAACAGTGGCTGTTATTTGCTGGCTCCTCCTCCAAAATGATATAACTCTTCTTTTAAATTTTATGAACTATGACAACCGCCATGGTCTACTTATTCTGTTTCCTCATTTCAAAGTAGAGTTCAGCTATCATAAAGGTGATTTGTCTCCCTGGGATCTATCAAATCATACATTCTTTTGTATTGTTTTTCCTATTTATCCCTGGTGTTGAAAACTCAAGGCCTATATGGAAGATGTTCTCCCATGGAGCATCAATGGCCTATGAAGCTTTCTTCGTCACTACTAGCTTGGCATGAGTCGGGGAGTAAGCAGTAACCACCAACCTGTTTGTCTAACCTTTAGTTAATTTCTAGGCCATATTACTGGATTTTCCTTGTTTCTTTGAAGAATACCTATCTTTTTTGTGCAGTATTTTGAATATGACAGGTTATTCAGGGACTGAGGTCATGTCTTCCCTTCAAGAAGATTCTTTAAATGTGTGGTGGGTTGACCTTGGCTGGATGCCAGGTATCCATAAAGCCATTCCATCACTCCTCACCTCAGCAGGATGGGGGAGGACAAATGAGATGGAAAAAACCTCACAGGTCAAGATAAATGCAGTTTAATAAAGCAAAAGCAAAGGCCGTACATGGAAGCAAAGGAAAACAAAAGATTTATTCTCTACTTTCCATCAGCAGACAATGTCCAGCCAGTTCCCAGGAAGCAGGGCTTCAGTACACGTAGCAGTTGCTCCAGAAGACAAACACCATAATAACGAATGCCCCCCACTTCCTCCTCCTTTCTCTTAGCTTTTATTGTTGAGCAGACATCATATGGTATGGAATATCCCTTTGGTCAGTTTGGGTCAGCTGTCCTGGCCAAGTACCCTCCTGAGACCTTGCCCACCCCCAGTCTCCTGCTGAGGGGGGAAGTGTTGGAGAGAAGCCTTGATGCTGTGGGAACACTGCTCAGGAGTAGCCAAAACACTGGTGTGTTATCAACACCTTTCTAGCTACCAATAGAAAGCACTATGAGGGCTGCTATGGGGAAAATTAACTCCATTTCAGTTGGACTCTATACAAAATATCAGCCACCAAATGAGCCCTATTTAACTATCACTCCTCTAGTCTCAGAAGAATGTCCATTCCTAAACATTAGCACTTTTGATTTTCAGCCAGGTTATGGAAGTTAATTCTCTCTTCTAGAAGGTAAAACAGGAGGTGATGATGATAAGAATCCTCCCCATCTCTATACCTCTCAGTAGTACTGTAATAAATACAGCTTGTGTAGGATTAGTTACTACAGTTGTATTGTTGTTCTTCAGTGAGGAATATGTAAGCTCTGGGATGAGATAAACATGCTAAATCACACTTTTTTTCTCTTTCTCCCCAATACTTCCCCTCTCCCTTCCCTTAAATAAGAAATAACAACACTACTATTGCTAACAGGAATGGTCAAATCACTCGTACATAAGACAAAACGCCACTCTTCTGTATGCTTACACAAAAAGAGGATTTGTACAAATAAGATCTCGGGGAGGGGCGGTTGTTTGTGGTTTGGGGATGATTTTTATGTGAATGAAAGAAAAGAAAAGAAAAGAAAATAGTAGGCGACAGGGTCTGTAGATATGTTACATGTGGCAGCAGTGCATATTCTATAGGTGATAGAGTTGCACGGATCTGGGGTTTCTCTTTCTCCACCCCACCGCAGCTACTTTCACTAGCCTTTGGGTGCCCTACAGAGCTTTTTCCAGCAGATACAATTAATAAACTTGTGTTTTCAGAGTGTTCTCAGATTTGCTATTTCATTGTGAAGTTTCCATATCTTCAACAACTTTAGCCCCTTTTTGTACCCATTTTTCATTCACTACTGACTGATAATGCTTCCTGTTGAATGCCTCAAACAATGTTAGATTCTCAACTTGGGAAATGCAGCTCCAGTCCTAACTGACAACATACCATCAGCATATTAGCTAGAAAGTTACCTTGTCAGCAAGGAAAACGCCTCATTTTTAATATACCGCTAATCAACACCTGAGTTTGAAAAAGTTTAGCAAGAGCCACAGAATAGCCACCAGCTTCTATTTTCTTCTCTGCCCCTGTTAGCCACTCCAAATGTCCTCACAGCCTGGATTTCAGCACATGGTACGTTCAATACACTTTTGATGAATTCCTGTAAAAGTCCGTTTTTTATGCTCCAATATTCTCAAATATTCCTGCTTCCAAGAAAACCAAATTTATAACGTGAGGGGAGGCTGCATATTTCTGGCACATGCAGTTGTGCAGATGTTATTCCTTAAGGAAGACTATCTTGATTGCCTCCGTGAATAATGGCTGCGAGATGGCAAGGAGCCAACAGTTCTCTTATAGCAGAAGGTATAAAACCACTCTCCTACTGAAAGAAGGCCCCCAGTAGGATAATATATTATTACGCATGATTCAAATTACAGGATCTGCAGCAGGGGAGCTAGTGGCTGAATCAGGACAGCCGCACACAGAATACTGATGATGGGATGATGGAATGCATCATGCATTGAAAGAGCTATGGTTTAGTGTTTAAATCCTCTGTATTTTCAAAGTGACTACAAGGATCAATATATAACTGAAGCTCCATAAACAAATTGTACATTATTGTGTGCGTGGAGGGGGGAAGTTATCACGTTGTAACAAAAATTAGATTTAAGAATACTTCTTTAAATAAAATTTTGCTTTACCAAAGACTGTTGACCTCTTGAAGCCCACTAGCAATAGATATAGCTTTAATTTAATAACACAATATTGAATTTGTCTCATATCTGATTCTGTTTCAGCTATTAGAATACTGAAGAGCAAAACCTTGCCTCATTAGATTATGCGGTCTGAAATCTCTTCATTCCACAGTATTCTGGGCTGGTTTTAAATTGTTCGCACAACAAATTACTTTACCCACAAAGAACTAAATCCAAATGTTCAACACAATGTTGGCTTGCCCAAATGTTTTCCATTTATAATTGAACACATCTCAAGAAAATGTGCATGTTTATTATTTAAAAAAACCCACCAAACCTATTCCCTAATATGAAAAGCTGGCTAGAGACTAGTTTTTCAAGCTAAGATCTAATCTTTTCTGTGTAGATTAAGCACATCCTAATAAAAAGAGAAATAGCTAAACAAAAATTCTTTATTTCACTTTACTGCAACATACCCTGAAGCAGTATGCAAGCTCTCCCTTGACTTCCTTTCATACTGGCTCTTGTATTCAGTTATTCTGGTAAATGGATGCAAATCAGGTGCATTGTGTTGAGGTGGAAGGAAGGGGGTGAAATTTGTTCAGAAATGATCTCAGTTCTATTCATTAATAAAATGACATCTTGGCTGAAAGTGGTGAAGAATGAAATATAACAGTACTGAACTTCACTCAGTTGTAACAGATGCATGTAAGAACCTTTAGAGAAAGCCAGATATGTAAAACGGCCACAGCGAAATGATTTCTGAAGCATTAGAATAAGTACTTAGACCGTGATGGCAGCTAAAGATGCAAACTCGATGCTGCAGCAACACCCTTTTTACCTTCCAAGATGGTTAAAGGTAATCTCAGACTAAATGGAGGAAGCAGTACCACATTAGGTAAGGACTACAAGGAGACAAACATACACGAAACAAAAATATATGCACAATATTAACAATAAAAGAGTCTTTTAAAGGTTTTATGGGGCCAACAGAAAAAAAAAAAAAATGGAACAATGCCCATGGTTACCTGCAGAGACAGCACACAGTTAAAAAAAAAAAATCAGGAAAAATGTAGCCACCGTTTTGCATAGCGATTCAAATTATGCTGGCAGAATAATTAATGGAGGACCTAATCTCTGTGAGGAAAAAAAAAAAAAAGAAAAGAAAAAAGGATACGTTAAACAAAGTTCATTACTGCATGATGTAAATGAGTTTCTCACCAGTGATGTCACTGATTGGCTGGGATGTAGAGCTGGTTTCGAACAGTGCAGCATGGCCGGATTGGCTGCTAGCTCTTCTGGTTACTGCCTGCTTGGGCAGCGGTCGAACCAGACACTTTCTGTCTCTCTTGTTGTCGTTTGAAGCAAATCTTGTTCAGCCCAGCTGTGTCTCCATAGTAGTGGCACCCTAAGAGAGTCTCCCTCCTGCTTCCCACAGCTCATCTGTAAGGCGGTCGCTGCTGTGAAATACCAGCCTTTGGCACGGAGCCCAGACTGCGTTGTTAGATCCGTCTATAATACAGAAAAGAATTTTTTTAAAGCAGTTCTTTCACCGAATTACATCCTAAGAAGGATTAATAAGCACTAAATTGCAACTGATTTGTGGACTTTTAAATTATGTAGCTAGCACACTTTCTGAAATAAAACATTATCTGACCTGCAATAGCAATTGGTTTAAAAAAAAAAAAAAAAAAGAAAAAAATTTTAAAAAGAAAGAATAAAAGAAAGGAAGAAAAAGAAGCAACAACTCTTCTTTGTTTACCTTGATTATAAAAAAAAAAATTCTTCGTTTTTTTCCCCCTAGAACGGTAACTGATATCTTGGTGCTACGCAAGCGTATTTTAAACTATCGCCAGTTTCCTATTTACATCCGAGTCATTATTTTCAGGTTAAGACAAGGGATCTTAATTAGCATTCTCTTTAACTATGCAAACTGAGACAGGGCATGAAAGAAAAATGCTGTATGGAAGAGACACAGAGAGGGAGAGAGAGAGAAAGAGAGAGACAGACAGAGGAAGAAGGGAGGGGGAAGAAAAAAAAAAAAAAATCTGTGCAGCTTTTACAGTTCAGCTGTCTGACCCCCTGCAAAAAGAATGCAGTCATATCAACTTTGCCAGACAATGGAGTACCTACAGGCTTTCCTCTAGACAAGTCCTTTATAACCAGTCAGTATTATGTGCTGCAGACAGTGGCCAATCGCTAAGCTGCTTTCTACAGCAGTGACACAATAGGTGCACTGGCCACACTGTCCTCCTAGCCCCTGACAGCAGTTCAGGTTCATTTTTTGTACGCTGGAATACGCATATGTCTTTAATGTTCCCACTGTATGGAAAAAAAAATAAATATCAACCTAAGCTTGCTTTGTTTTGCGATAATTACATCAGCCTAATTACTGCAGCCGAGCCGCAGTGCCACTGCTCAGAGCGGCGCATAGGCATGCACGTCATATAAATATGCATGAGCACGCCTGCTTATTTAAATACAAAAATGCATCAACTGCTGGTGGTGCCTTTTTGTTTTTGTTTTCTGCATGTCCTTCCTCCCCCCTCCAACACCCATTCCTGATAAACCAAATGAGTTAAGGACGCCTGGCAAACACGGTCACCATTTTCTCCCTTTATTTATCCAAACTTGTATTCGTTCCGTTCTAATTGCAAGCATTCAGTAGGAACTAAAAAAAAATTTCAAATGCAAATGAGCCTCAGTTAGTAAGGGGAAGGGTATTGCAGACCTAAGGCAGTTTTCTCCCTTGTCACTAACCATCAGAGTAAGCGCCTGTAAATGAATCTGCACGCACTCCATCACAGCCACGCATCAGATGCCCGGTTCTTATTAAAAGCCCGATGATCCCCCAGCATGTGCGCGCATCCAGCTTGTGTGTTTGGGTATTCTGTAATTACAGCATCTCTTGTAACAGTACCTGAATCCGCTCATATAGCCAAAAGATTAAATCATCACTATTCACGTATTAGACAGACATAATTGGGCACAGTCTGTAATGGGGATCGCCATGCTAATTTTTCTGATTTTATGCATGGGATTTACATATTCATGAAGAGAAGAGCTGTTATGACCGCCGACAGAGCAACATGAAAAGAAAAGACACCATTCTTCAGCACACAGAGTATACAAAACCTAGGGGGGAAAGATGCAGCATATGGCAACAAGGAGAAGAAGTTGTTTGGCTTTCGAGGGTTATTTTATTTCCTATTTATAAATTCTGGGTAGATGGTTTACAAAGATGTGTAAGTATTGCAAACACGAAGGCAAAGTAAACCTGTGTGATTAGTACTCATCCACTGGCAGCTGAAATAAAATCATTTTCCAGTTGGTGCCCAATGTTCTGCAAGTTTTGCTTTTGCATTAGGGACCGTTTTCAGTTTGTCAATGCTTAGGACATATTCATCCAGGAATGCACAAAAATACTAATGAATCAGAAAGGAACAGAAATTCCATCTGATATTTAGAAATCTTGATTTCATATTCTAATGCCTGCTCTGAACCAGCGAACTATACCTTTCCCAGGAAAGCTGGTGGTCTTCATTACCACAGGTATTTTTTTTCCCAGCTTATTAGAACTGCACGTTTTCCAAATCTGATAAAATGTATCCTCTGAGTGACTTTCAGGTTCTACTGTTTTTTGAAGAAAAAAATAAAATCACCAGAGGAAAGATAATTCAGGCAGTATCGTACACACAGTGCGTGTTGATTTTTATAACAATTTCAAATAAATAAATAAAGAACCACATTGTGCTTACTGTAACCTTGTCCCTTTTATGCATTTAGAATAATTATTTTTAAATGTTTGTTTATTTCTCTGGCAGCTGCCACTCAAAACAGCCCAAATTTCCTTATAATAGCCAGATAATATTACCTACACATGTGTGCTTTTCCTTATATTTTCCTACATTTGGTAAAGATGATACTACAGATAGCAAGGTGAAAATGTTTAATTTTCCAGGGGGAAATGAAAAATTTTAATGCAACAGCCGTATGTTTGGCAGGCCTTGTTGTATATCAGTTTTCACAAAACACTGTATTCAATACTACCACAAAAGAACAAAAAAGAGCTTTTTTTCTTTACATTTGTATACTATACATTTCTTGAATCACAGTCCTTCAATGCACTCATGCAGTAACATTTTTAATTACAGAATTAGACTATACATTACATTATAAAAATATATTTAAAAGGTGATACACTTTTTAATAAGATACCATTATAAACTTAACTAACAATATTGAATGTATATTTAAAAAATAATCACAAGAAATTGCTTCTGGTTCTCTAACAGATTTTTTTTTGCAAAAGCAAAACAAACAGTAAAAAACCATTTTATACCCATTAATATTAACTAAAGCATATTTCTTCAACCAGACCACTGTTACTGTCTCTGTCAAAACAATAAGCTGCCAAATACCTTTTTTGTGTTTGTCTCTACCTAAAATTGAAACTCCAGCGACCCCAAATCTGCGAACTAATTATTAATTTTTCCCTTTAGCTTATATCACAAAATATAAGCTCCACTGCTAAAAGGGAAGCCTTTAGAGAGCAGAATGGTGATATAATTCTTAAGGTATGAGCCTTTTAAAAACCTTAGCATGGCCTCTATTCAAGAACCCCACTCCATAATGTCAAGTACATTAGCGCTAATTTTAAGCTTTTGTTAGAGGAAAACATCTGAAGACTTCCAGTATTTGAGACAGTTTTGCTTAAAGAAAATACATAATTTTGTGTTCTGTGCTTACTGAGAGAGAAATATTAATATGTCTCTTGTTTGTAGCAATGAACTTGATAAATTTCAAGCACTGTACTAAAGCAAATGAAATCACATACCTGTAAACGTGGGCAGATTTTTGTCTGACTTTATAATCCCTACCGTACCGTGGGTTTTTTTAAACTCATTCCAGCAGAGTAAATGTTTGTAACAACAGTGTAAGTTAAGAAATTTCAGCAAAAATATTATCTGATTTGTTATACCTGGCATCAAATAAAATTGACAACAGTTAAAAAAATATATCTATGTTTAGAGTAAAGTTTCAAATTCTAGAACTGCATCAGTTTTCTACATGCTTTTTTAATTCCAAATGCTGTTTTCTTTACAAACTATCATCTTTTGTTCTGTATTTTTATAGCATATAGTATTATCAGCCTCAGTCCTTTATTCAAGTTCTTATAAATTCCCAGAATACACCATGCTATGTCAACAGCATTGGTTATGATGATATTTGGTGTGTATACTTCCTACATCTTCAGCTTCTGAACTATAGTCTGAATTTTCAAACAACACTTAGGCTCTAGCATCCATGTTTACACTTGGGTCCTGCTATAAGCTTCAGTCCAGAAAATTACCGCATAACTGAAATTTAAGATCCTAAATAAGCAGGTAGTCTGACTTTCAGAAGTGCCAGAAACCTGCAGCTCAATTATATACTACAGGAGCTCCTGTTAACTGAACTGCCTTAATATGATACAGATGCCAACCCCTTTGCTTTTGTCAAGGACCTGATGCAAATATTGACCTGATCTTTTTCACGTTAGTAACTCTTACAACCCCAAATGCTGTGATGATGGAATAGAGCTTTCCAGGCTTGGGCTTCTAAACTTCTGTGGAAAAATAGCAATGGTTTAAGAGATTAAAAATGCAGCATTCAATATTACTACTTAAATTTGGGGCAACACGAGACTAGTATTTTGGTTGAAGTAAAATATCAGGTCTGTAAAAAAAGTAAGTTTAGTTACTATCTAATAATCTCTGTATCTGGAGGAATTCTAGAAACTTGGAAATTCATTGCCCAGGGCCTAACCAGTTCAGTTGTAAACTACTCTGGCACTATGGCACTAACAGACACACACAGATTAAAATTCACTGAAGGATTTCCACCATCATATCTTTCAGGAAAATATCCAGCCAAACAACCCTACATGGGAATAGTAAGATACGGTAATTTTTCTCCCTTTTTAAATTCAGATTTTCCATGAAATTTTGCTGGGCTACCTACGAAATAAATACAGTCTAGACTATTAAAAACTTGATAATGAAAGCAGATAAAGGTGCATTATTTGGGGGTAAAATCTTAATCTGTTTACATGTAATGTTTCATACAGTCTTTGGGGATTTTAATTTTTAAAATTAAAAAAAACCCTCTGTTTTAAGAATATGTAAAAAATACGTGCCTAAAATCTTTGCTACTTAAAATCATGTGCAGTTCTAGTGAAAAACTCATCTTCATTTACCCCTTGAAGGAACTTATTTTAGGATTATTTTAATCCTCATTTCCTACTCAGTTGCATCTTCCTCTTATTCGGAATTCATCCTTTCCTCAGGCTCTACTTAGTCCTCCTAAAGAGTAAAAATTGAATGATACACTTTTGACAGTAATTTAATTAAACTGATTTTACAGGCATGTAAACATATGATTAAGTGTCTATTTCTCCACAGTAGCTACAGTGCTGTAAGCACTTTTACCTTGCAGTACCACACCCACCATAAACCTAATTTAATTTACCTGCCTCTCATTTATTTGAGAACAGGATACTCCAAGTGAAGTTACATGGGCTGTTACAGGGCATTTGCAGCCAGAGAGAGGAGTGAGAGGATGTGAGAGGAACAACTCTGCAGGCACCAAAGTGAGTGAAGAACAAGGGGAGGAGGTGCTCCAGGTGCCAGAGCAGATTCCCCCTCAGCCCCAGGTGCAGCCTATGGTGGGGCAGGCTGTCCCCCTGCAACCCAGGGAGGCCCATGGGGGAGCAGATACCCCCCTGCAGCCTGGGGAAGACCCAACGGTGGAGCAGGGGGATGCCCAAAGGAGGCTATGACCCTGTGGGAAGCCCGCGCTGGAGCAGGCTCCTGGCAGGACCTATGGACCCATGAAGAGAGGAGCCCAGGCTGGAGCAGGTTTGTTGGCCAGGCTTGTGACCCCATGGGGGACCCACACTAGAGCAGTCTGTTCCTGAACAGCTGCACCCATGGAAGGGACCCACATTGGAGCAGTTTGTGAAGACCTGTAGCCTGTGGGAAGGACTCATGGTGGAGAAGTTCATAGAAGACTGTCTCTGGTGCGAGGGGACCCCACGCTGGAGCAGGGGAAGAGCATGAGGAATCCTCCCTGAGGAATAAAGAGCAGCAGAGACAAGGTACGATGAATTGACCACAACCCCCACTCCCCATCCCTTTGCACTGCTCGGGGGAGGAGGTAGAAAAAATCAGGAGTAAAGTTAAGCCTGGGAAGAAGAGATGGGTTGGGGGGCAGGTGGTTTAAGCTTCAGTTTTTATTTCTCATTATCCTACTCTGATTTTATAGGTAATAAATTAAGCCGATTTCCCCAAGTTGAGTCTGTTTTGGCCATTGTGGTAATCGGTGAGTGATCTCTTCCTGTCCTTATCTCAACCCATGAGCTTTTCATTGTATCTTCTCTCCCCCCTGTCCAGCTGATGGGGGGGGAGCGATAGAGTGGCTTTAGTGGGCACCTGGCATCCAGCCTCACCAACCTCAATAAACGTTCATTTTCAGTACCAAACATTCTGAGTTTTATCACTTGATACAAGTACCAAAGCAACCGCATACTAAATGATGGATCTACTTCATATGCTGTTTTATCTCAAGACAGAGAAAGTAGGTCTATCTGAAGGCTGGTAAATGCTATGGTACTGTTGAATGTTTGAACTACCAGGACCCAGAGACAAAGATAATCATTTTCAACTTTATCAGCCTCCTTATGAGGCACTATTGGTGTGAAGAGGACTGCTGTGAACAGCCCTTCTACATCACTGAGGATTTCTGTTGTATTAAAAATATGCATCTAGGATACACTTGGAATTTCTTACTCTACATTGACCATAAGAGCCTACTTTTAACGGAACCTCTTTGGGATAATATTTCAGCATGCCATGCAGCAGCAGCCAAGCAGAAAACCTATGCCACCCAGCTGTAACTCCACCTATCTGTCAACTTTTTTGTAACCTCAGGTTACCTCTCCTCAAATACAGAAAACAATCACTGTATTTGAAAGGAAATGTAAAGTTAGGAAGTCCTCTAAGCACAAGATGTCTAAATGCTAAGTACAAGATGTCAAGAACAAGACAGTCCCCTTGGTCCACATGTGAAATCTCTCAGGGAGGCAATGTCAGCCTGGACTACTGGGTACCACTGATGAAAGCAGCAAGGCAATGAAGGATGGCTACTGACAGGTACCTCTGACATTGTTGCACAAGAAAGTTCCCCCACTTCCCCTATAAACACAGAAACCTCCACCATTAGTAAATAACACATATATTGCACCTTATAAGGTAGCAATTCGGGCAGGATTTGGCAGTCTGTGTTTAGTGTTAAACAACTTAGTGCCACTTGGCCTCCCAAGATGGGAGACCATGAGTCCTTTGTGGTGGCTGCCCGACATGACCTGCTCAACTGATTAGACATACACATGTCTATGTGGCTGGACAGGGTCCACCCAAGGGTACTGAGGGAGCTGGAGGAGGTGCTTACCAAGTATCAGCAGTCCTGATGACTGGGGAAGTTCCATTTGAGTGGAGGTTAGCAAATGTAATGCCTATTTACAAGAAGAGCTGGAGGGAGGATCCAGGGAATTACAGGCCTGTCAGCCTGACCTCAGTGCCAGGGAAGGTCACGGAGCAGATCATCCTGAATGCCATCACACAGCACATCCACGACAACCAGAAGATCAGGCTCAGTCAACATTAGTTTATGAAAGGCAGGTCCTGCTTAACTAACCTGATATCCTTCTATGACAAGGTGACCTGCTTAGAGGATGAGGAAAGACGGTGGATGTAGTGTACCTGGACTTTAGTAAAGCCTTCGACACCATTTCCCATAGCATTCTGCTTGAGAAACTGGCTGCCCATGGCCTGGACAGGCGTACTCTTTGCTGGGTAAAAAAAAATGGCTGGATGGCCAGGCCCAAAGGGTGGTGGTGAATGGAGTTAAATCCAGTTGGAGGCTGGTCACAAGCAGTGTTCCCCAGGGCTCAGTGTTGGGGGCAGTTTTCTTTAACATCTTTATCAACAACCTGGATGAGGGGATTGAGTGTACCCTTAGTAAGTTTGTAGGTGGCACTAAGCTGGGTGGAAGTGTTGACCTGCCTGAGGGTAGGAAGGTTCTACAGAGGGACCTGGACAGGATGGATCGATGGGCTGCAGCTAATTGTGTGAGGTTCAACAAGGCCAAGTGCTGAGTCCTGCACTTGGGTCACAACAACCTTATGCAATGATACAGGCCTGGGGATGAGTGGCTGGAAAGCTGCTTGGCAGGGAGGGATCTGGGGGTGTTGGTCGACAGCCAACTGAATATGAGCCAGCAGTGTGCCCAGGTGGCCAAGAAGGCCAACAGCATCCTGGCTCATATCAGAAATTGTGTGGCCAGCAGGACCAGAAGTCATCTTTACTCTGTCCTAGGCATTGGTGAGGCCACACCTCAAATACTGTATTCAGTTTGGGGTCTCTCACTACAAGAAGGACATTGAGGTGCTGGAGCATGTCCAGAGAAAGGCAATGAAGCTGGTAAGGGGTCTGGAACACAAGTCTGCTCAGGAAACTGGGGTTGTTTAGCCTGGAGAAGAGGAGGCTGAAGAGAGACCTTATCGCCCTCTACAGCTGCCTGAAAGGAGGCTGTAGCGAGGTGGGAGTCAGCCTCTTCTCCCAAGTAACAAG
>NW_009260028.1:506335-524199 GCF_000687185.1 Egretta garzetta | reverse complement strand
AATATCAGGCACTGGAACAGGCTACCCAGGGAAGTGGTCAAGTCCCCATCCCTGGAGGTATTTAAAAGACGGGTAGACAAGGTGCTTAGGGACACGGTTTAGTGGTGGACAGATACAGTTGGACTCAATGATACTAAAGGTCTTTTCCAACCAAAGGATTCAGTGGCAAACCAGACCTGACTTGGGGAAAAGTAATTTAACTCATTGCCATTCCCCAGTGCCACAGAGGGGATGAGCAATGGGGGTTGTGGGCAGTCCTTAACCACTCCTCTCTGCCACTCCTTCCTCCTCACACTCTTCCCCTGCTCCAGCATGGGTTTTTTGCACAGGCTGCAGTCATTCACGATAAACCTGCTCCTGTGTGGGATCTCCATGGGCTGCAATGGTTTTAAGGAATATTGACCTGCTCCAGTGTGGGGTCCTCCACAGGCTGCAGTGTGGATAGCTGCTACACAATGGTCCTCTCCAAGGGCTGCAGGGGATCCCTGCTGGGGTGTCTGGATCACCGCCTCCTCCCCCTCTCCCCTCGGGGCTCCCAGGGCTGTTTCTCGCACTTCGCCCAGCGTTTTGCCCTCCCTGCCCCAGGCCCTCCCCGAGGCGCCGCCATGGCGGGCGCCCTGCAGCCCCCCCGACAGCCCTGGGCACCTGTGCCAAGTGTACACTGTTGTCTCTTCCTTGACTTAAAAACTTCAACAGTTCACACATATTTTTTCCTTGACTGATAACACGTTTAAATGAGCACACATAGACCAGTTTGCCTGTGTGAAGCACCGCTGTGAAGTAGCTGTAGTGCTTATGGCTTTTCATCCCAAGCTCAGGTTTCTCTACAGAGCATTTTAGTTTTCTGTGGACAGGTATCCTCAATCAGCCTTCAGGACAAAACATGGATAAAGACCATTTTCTGACCAACAGTTAAATTCCTTCTGCAACATATACAAGAAACTCCTGCTGCTGTCTCACCTCCACAAGGCTGGAGACGTAGAAAGAAAAACTCTTATAAGAATTGCTCAAAACCTCTCTGACTTCTCCAGCAATTAGATGCTGGGGTGATCTAAGAGGTTACTATCCCCCATTATGAATCTGCAGTGCAGGAGCTGGGCAACCCTTTGAGAGCAGAAACAGGAGAAATAGCTTTCACTATCAGCCGCTGCCCTACCCAGGCCCCACAGGTCCGAGCATGGACAGGTAATAAGATGGGTCCACAGCCTTCTGAATTCCTCCAAACAAGCATGTTGCTGCAGAGAGGAACAACGGTTAAAATAATGCCTACTTTAACTGGCAAAGGACAAAACAGGTTGACCAACTCAAGCTCAGATGCATAGCCATGGGAATATCCAGGTGAGAACACCTAAACATTTTCTTTTTACTAAGGAGAAAACTTGCGTATCTATTACATTAGGTCTTCCCCCTTTGCATAATCCTTAGGAAGCAGAGCCAGATGTCAATCAAAGAACCCTATGTATTACTTTAATAGCTAGGATTAATAAATTATAGGTTCCCTAGTATAAATATGCGTGTATTCAGTACAAGCTGCTGTTTGAAATGTATTGATAATTGTGAAAGGATTTGGACGGTTCCCAAATCAAACTGTGCACTCCACGCAACAGCAACCTTCCCTGCAACGTTCACTGCCACAGTCTGTATCATAGCCTGCTCCTTGGTTTAACACACCTGGGTTACGCTGAAATACTTGACAAGTCTATGCTTGACAAAATTAGTACATCCTCGGATGTACCGCACAAGGCATGTGACTTAAAAAATGCACAAGGGAACACAAAACCAAGATACTAGTTCTGCAAGGTTCCCTCTGTCCCCCCCAGCAGAAGGATGCTGCTCTTGAGCATTTAGAGGGTGGCCCAGTTCTTCTAGTTAGCAGGCTCCTCTACAAAGGCTTAGGAAATCCCTGCTGTAGAGGCACATGGCTGAGTTTCTCACCCTGGTCTCCTGATGGAAAAGGTCAAGGATTGCTTTGAAAGGGCTCAAGTTTCCCTGTGTCCTGGGGACTGGACAGAAAGTCAGAGGAGTCTCTGCCTCATCAGAGTTTCTGGCTCAAGCAACATGTGCTGTAAAAATCAGGATGCTCTCCTGTTCCCCACAACTGTTTAGGCTGTTAGTTTGTTTGCTTGTTTTAACTTATCTGGAAGTAAATTGGACATGCCTATGAAGTTTCTTTGTTAACTTTGCGTTACTTGCTCTCCTGAAAGATTTAGCTAGAAAAACTGAGCTGCCACAGCCAGGTTAGTTAGTCCACCTGCAAGGCCCTTAATGAACAACAGCATTCTCAGAAACTGATTCTGCACCTGGGAGATTGCCTGAGAAACCCAGATCTGTGCCCGTGATCAGCAATGCCCTGCTTTGGGACCAACTTACTGCGGCCACTTACAGCTGTCGGGAGCCTGCCTGGAGAGACACTGGACCGGGTTGCAAGTAGTGGCATACTTCAAAAGTAATTTCCAATCTAGTTATTCCTGAGCATTGGTAACTTGTCCTAAGAATAAATAAAGCCAAGGGAGACTGAAATGAGATGTGCAGAGGGACTATATATGGCCAGCATGAATCATTTTGAGACAAAGCTGCTTTCTTCATTCTGACTGACAAAATAGCTCTTTATGCAAAAGAAAAACTAAGGGCTCAGAGGAAACGTCGAACTGGAAAATACAGTGCAAATGTTCCTCAAAACATTATTCTACCCTGCTTTGCCAAATAAGCCTTGGTAGCCATTTCCAGGGACCTTAACTAGAAGGAACCAGTCAGAAAAAAAAATGTTATTTGTATAAATAATGTATCTTAAAATATTTGTTGGGTATTACACCAGTATTAATGCAGTTATCCGCAAAATACTCATGAGAGGTATGGCTGTTACCTTTGTAATTTTACAGATGGGACTTTAATCCCAGATATATGAAGCTAGAAAGGTAGCAACTAGAAATGAAATGTTCATTTCCTAAATTCTCCTTCCTGTGAATAGATCTAGAGCAAAAAGAGGAATCAGCTTGATCTACACTATATAAGAATTAAATAGAACTTAATAATGCTATTCAGTGTTAGTCCAATTTAAAACACTTTAAATTTTTATTAGCTTTCATTATACTTGTATGCAATACAATATACATGGAACATATTTTGTATATAAGAAAAAATACAGATGTTAACTCACCTGCAGCTACACCAAAGAAAAAATGTACTAAAGAGAAAGCGAAAGAGGAAAAATTTGAGCAGGTAAATTATCTAAAACCCCAAGCTTGTAAGCATGCATACAACTCTTGTAGCAAGCTGACAAAACTTTATTCTGCAGTAAGGTTTCCCATTACCCAGGTTTTTTCCTTAAAATATCAAAAGTCATTGAATGCAATCGCTAAAACTATATATGAAAGGAGGGCTAATCCTACAGTCTATAAAATTCCTTTCAAAAAATTCTCTGAACAGTATTCGGCTTCTGAATTTGAGGCATCATACAGGAACAGACTGTTCCTCTCCCACGGACTGCAAGGGGGAAATGCTCCCGACACCATTAGCTTTCTTTGACATAGCGCTTTAACATATACCCTCCCACATCAAACTAAAGATATTACATACCACAAGGACTTTCATAGCTATATGGATAGGTCACTCAGAACAAAATGCCTGTATTAACTGTTTCCTTGTTCATTTATTTTGCTTCAAAAAAGACCTCTTTGCCCTCTGCTTGAAAACAGAGCCGGGAGATAGATGGTGGGAGAGGAAGTCTTAATGAATACGTGTTCAAGGAAACATTTAGGGATTTCGCTGTGGGATTCGTATTAGTATCAGTGGGGGTTGTTTAAGGATTTAGCTATACAATGGTTTGAAAACATGCATCTCAATGTTGGTAGGAGGACATAACTGCTCTGAATTTGTCTTTACCCCTATGTCTCCAGCCAGAGAGGTTAATAAAAGATTTAAAGAGAAGCAGTGGCAGGATAGAGGTTCTGCTGTGATGGCAATGCTGCCTGTCCTGCTGGGCTCTGAAGTCTATTTGACATGTCACTTCATGCCATCACCGTGCAGCTGGGCAAAATGCAGGCATAGAATTACGTGCACTGTGCACTTTAAGCATCAGCCTACCCAGAACATTCACTAGAGAACTTAAATGGTAGAAAGTGGAACTAAGGCCAAACATGTTAAAACACTCGGATTTCTTCTAACTTCTTAGGAAAAAAAGATGAAGAACCTCATAAAAATTCAGAAAATTCAGGAAAAAATTCATGTTACTTGTATCCTTTTCAACACCTGTGATTCAGCTTTAAGTTAAGCCTTTGATAAAAGCCTTATGTAACAGGAGGGTTTGTGCTAACAATTATGTTTCTACCCCTACCTAAAGCAATAGTTTTCAATTTAGTATTTAAAAAGTAATCAAAAGGGAGCCATTTTTAATACATATGTGACATGCAAGAAATATTTAGCACTAATCATTCTGGAAGTAGCTAGAAAAGGAAAGGAACAGAAAAAAAATATCCATTAGGCAATAAGGATTCAGTGAACACCACACTTTGAATGCTCACGAAGACAAGAGAAACTCAAGAGTTATTAGCAGGAATTCCATGGTGGTGAGATTTTGTCTAGTTTTTGCTGAGAAATAAAACAATTTCCCCTGGCAAGACAGCATCTTAACACACCTCACAGTGTTGAGGAAACATGGAATTTCATTCTTCTGTCAACCTGCTCATGTGATATGAAAAGTACTGTCCTGAGGAAGTAATATGGAGGCTAGTACTAAGGTAAGAGAAGCACAGCCATGCCATCACTTTGTCTGTTCCCAAATGCTGGTTCATTGCAAATCCACAGCTTCTGTTATAACTATTTCACTTAAATACTAACACACCTGGAGTACCCCTTCCACTACAAAATAGGCCTTCAGGCGTGAAACCTGTATAGACAATATGACCACATAAAGAACTCTTGAATAAAGACCAAATGAAAAAGATGCACGCAAGATGTGCAAATGGTCTGTGGAGATGAAACACATCATTCCAGGTTAAAGTCAGAGCATTAAACTGTCTGTTCTGTTGCTATGCAATGTCTGAGCCTATGGCTTGCTGCAGTATGTAAACCTCTTTACATGAACTTCAGTGCATCAAGGAATTGACCCAGACATTGATTATACTGCATACTAGCTGTCCTATATGGTGATGCAGCAGTACTTTCTTTTTTTTTTTTGAACACCCTACAGGAGGCAGACATTACATATCCTCCCCCCATTTTTTCAGCATAATCACCCAAGAATGAGATCATCAGGTGGAAGGGCCTTGCTCTGTTTGGCAGAACAATGATGAGAATGGTGCCATGGTCAAAGAGAATTTAGCTTATTGCTCAAGTTTACACAAGTCTTCCATAGGTATTTTGTTACAATACAAAGATAATGAGAAACACAGCATATACTTTCTTTCCATAAACGTAACACACAGGTTTGTATATGTTCTCCTGCCTGTAATGGAGGGAAATAAACAAAATTCTCAAGGGCTCTAATCCACCTGTCCCTCTGTTTTACCCTACTTTTCAGAGGCTGCAGATGTCTGATTCTGGCCCCTAAAACTTGGGATGACAAAACTCAATTTTCCCTAACCACGAGTGAGAAGATTTCACCCTGCTTGATACAGTTATTCCACATGCCAGCCTGCATTATTCCAAACAATACACCCCCATGGCCTTTGACAAGCTGCATCAGTACTGTTACATAAGGAACACTAGTATCACTGTTGATTTCAGGTGCCTTGTTTACTACAGGTGCTGCAAGACACTTTCCATCTAATAACCAATGATAAAACCACCAAGTAGTACGGGATTTATGCATCATCATGAACCTTTTTTTTTTCTATGGCAGTAAACCAAAACTAATAATTTCCATGAATATATCTGATCTTGCCAGTCATTTGCATGATGCAAAATACTTTTTTCCACCACTAACCTGCTATGTATTTCCAAATAAAACTATCAAGAATGATAATGTTTATACACAGCAACAAGAAACACACTTGTTTATGTGCACGGAAAAGATTAAAGTCAGACTGAAAAACCTCCAGTGGGTATTGCAGTCTGGTAAAGGTACGTGTTTTCCCGCATGCACATTATGCATGGACACTGAGATAGTAAATGGTAAGATTTGCTACAGAAGCACATGTATAAAAAAAATAATATTTAAACTTGATTGTTCCCACATGCGCTATTCCAAATGCAAGGAAGATTTCCCGCTCCCCCCTGCCCCAAATTCTGAAACTTGAAATAATAACTATTTCTTCTTTTTTTAGAAAGCAGTCCAGCTCTATTTTGTTTTCTCCCCTTTCCTCCTACACACTCCACTCAATGTACAAGAAATTCTTCATGTTCCACAAAAGAATGTAGAAGGTGTGTAAAGGAGAAAGACAATGTTGCATATACCTGTTAATTCTTAGTACCAGCCACCAGGTTATACTTCAAATGCAAGCATGGCTGGCTAAAACCAGTCAAGAAAGTTGCTTCACATGATACATTTTTGCTACTTGCAGGAAAATAGAGCAACTCAACAGGACAAATGCAAATAAAGCAATGGACAGCAGTCAAATCTCGCAAAACCTTGACAGAAAAAAGCAAGTACGTTCCCTTAATTATTGTCAGATGACATGTATAACATATGTCATCTGTTGTCTTACATACGTATCTCAGAAAAAATGCTCTGCAGCCTTTTGGTGTGGAAATTTACATAGCCCAGCTTCAAAACACTGTGCATCTCACACGGCCGCAAAACATGTCCTCTCAAGTGTTGCATCCCACTTACCCCAACACTGTTTAGAAAGCTACACCCTGCTGTTTGTGAACACCCAACGAGGGATTACTTCGTCTTTGTTTTCTCATGCTGAAAAGTCAAGGCTGACTTCAAAAACTGAAACAGTCAGCCTCTTGTCACTGAAAATTTGATCAGGTGTTCCTCCACTGCAGCAGTTCAGGTTACATTTCTAACAAATGCCACAAACAGCAAAATGCTTTCAGCTATTAAATCTCCTACATAAGTGTTGAAAGTAACTCAAACCAGCTGAAGCAAAGTGCAAGATACATGGATAGTGCCACTATTCTTGTTAAATTTTTACTGTGCTGGTGATAACTGATGACACCCATTGGAACATGATTTTTTATTATTTTTTGGACTCGGAATAGCGTCACAGTTTCAAGTGCTACATTAACTTCTGAGAGATTTCATTATAACACTCTAGCAAACCAGGAAACAAGATGAGAAGGTGTAACACAACTTTTCCTGACATGGCCAGTCTAATAGGGAGCCAGAAATGCTTTCATTTAAAATGAAAATGAAAGGAAAGAAACCCTAACCTAAATCCATCTTGTGCTGCAATAATAATTGCCTTTATCCACCACACCATCAGCCACAGTTTACGATAAATGTCCCATATGAACCATGAACAATGAATGAACCATATTGTCTGGAAATGGTTGTACCTGCCAGTCATGGTATTAGGAGGTTAATAAAGATGCATATCCAACCATTTAGTAAGGTTACCACAAAGAGAGAGATTGTTTTGTCCCAAGTAATCTCGTGCACTCTTGAGACAGAGCAAATGAACAATTCTTTCTTCCTCTTCCCTGTCCCCCGCCACTACCCAAGAAGAACATTTAGCTTAAAAACATGCAGAGGTTACTGCTGCACAGCCATAAATGCAGCTAGATGAGTGAGAATAAGTGCACACATCTGGTAATCAAATCCTCTGGACAGAGCCGAAAATGAGAAAAAGGTTGTTTGATAGGAAGAGAGGCACCCAGCCAGGAGAACAAGTCTCAGCAAGAAGGGGAAGGTAATATAGCTCACTGACTCTGTCCCGATGGAGCTCATGGGCATCGGGTTCAGCGGAATTCAGTGAGCGAGAATGTACAAGGGAAGGGGAGCAGAGGGTGCAAAGGAAAGCTGAATGAAATTCAGTCTTCCAGAGAATGGGGGGAAAAAAGATTGAAATTGTCAGACAAAGGAAAGGCACAGGTTGTTTTATCCTTGTCAACCCCATTCTCCTCATCCATCTATAATAGACTCTTCAGACAGAGATGGTTCCTGCTCCAGAAAGTTTAGCAGTCAACTATATGTTTGTACCGGACCTTGCACGCAACAGGGCCTTGGCCTCTGGATATTGCAGAAATATTAAAGAAAAAAAAAATCAGTAATAGGAGGTAGAATCAAATCCTTGAAAATGGAAAGACATGGAGAAGGTTAAACTACAACCAACATAAGCTGGACTACTTTTGGTTAAGTACATCATAACTGATGTTTATACTGCTGCTTCAAAAAACTTCAGCCCACTTCTGCATTCAGGCCAAGTTTACCTGATAAAAGTAACATCAAATACTCCTGTAAAGTGCATTATAGGGGAACCAAAACCATCAACAAAGACAGAGAATCAATCTATGAGTAATACTGCAGAAAGAATAAAGGACAAATTATGTTTTTCTCCAGGTGGAGTTAAATATGCCTCAGAAAATGGCTTTTTTGAGTTTGTTATTGTTTTAAAGCAATAACGATAAATCGAAAAAGTAAATAAAAAAATATCCTAAACTCATTTCCAAATAACATCTGTCACTGTGGCATCATCATTTTCCAGTTGGCTTGTCATTTTAAGATGCCTAGAAGGCTCTGAATACCTGGAATGCTAAAAAATTACTGTTTGGGCTTCACACTTGTGTATTTATTAGGACTGAACACAAAACTTGGACCCATGAGCCCTCATTTGGTCCCACAGTTCCCCCTCCTTTTTATCTCCATTCTGTGTTGGAGAAGGCTTGATAGAGTTGCTTTTTATAACCCAACAAATCAAAGCCACGTTCTGAAAACGTTCCAAGTGATATCCAAAGTAGATTCTAAATGGACCAGTTAATTTCAGCAAATCTTATATATTTTTGGAAAAACAAAAACCAAAACCAATCAAACAAACAAAAAAACCAACCAGATATGGATAACCTGACCCTTGCTGATATTTACATTGGTGTCATACTCTTCATATAATGTTCTTTCTTACTTCTTTTTATGTACCACTTTCTTTTTCTTTCTTTCTTAAAATACTTTCTGAATAAGAACCATAAAAATAGTCTGTTTCAGTCCTTAAATACTGGTAACCTTCTATAAAGGGTTTCTACTTAATTTCTTCATTCTCCTTATTGTTATTATTTAGCTTCAAGTCATAGATTCCAATGTGAGGCTACTGAATAAATTTCAGCTTATTTATTTTACTTTTGTAGCCAGGAACCTTTCATGGTAGAGTATTTTAAGAACTACACTGTAACTTCCCCTTCATAAGGCTGCCATGCAGCAGTGTTTTCCTAAAAGAGCATCCTCCCTATTGACGATCATTTTTTCCATCTTCTGGTAAGAACATACCTATGTCATCAATGCAGTCTCTCACATCATGCTGGGAAGGCAGTACAGCAACTAAGCATGTTAAAAGCTACTCTGAGGTCAAAAGCACTCTACAGTAAATACTTCAAAACTGTGTAACCGCTAATATATTAGGCTTTGCTTTAGGATAACTGAGCAATGATCAGCGGATATCTAAGTATTCAGATTTTTCCCTCCTCAGTGCTGAAATGGCAGTAACTTATTCTACAAAATTAAACTCACTGCTTCATGCCAGAGATGCGAGATACTTACATTGCTACCAATTAATTAAAAGTCTAACTGACACCAGTTCATGCTTCATTAACACATGCCAGTCCAATACCAGAGACTGAAAACTTCTTCAGAAAGGATAACCTCTCTTTTTTTTTTCCATTTCTGAATGTTGACCACACAGCTATATCTTATTTTAAAATGATAATATCATAGAAGATAGAGTAAGGTTCCCCCCAACTCCCTTTTCCTCCAATCCTGTTGTGGTACAACTTTGATCATAAAGAGTAACAAAAGCTAAGTGACATTTCTGTACACCCTTGAGCATCTGCACTTCATGAGAGCTAGGAACTACTTGTCCTTCTTAGCATTTTTACTAGGCTTGTAGTTAGCCATAGCTGATGGAAAACCTTTCTTTTGGTGTGGGTATGAAATACTTAATATACTAATTAAATTTGTATGTGTAACAAAACCCTGCTGAATGTCAGTCTCTGTTGCTTTGGTTCTATCATACAAGACACTTGGTACATATTTGGAGAGAACTGTGAGGGTTAGTGTAGTTTGAGCTGAAGTTTAGCTTGCTCAGTTAGGGAGCCCTTCACCACTTTTTAACCACAGGGAACAGCAAAGAAGTTTCAGCTACTGTCTGACAGAATATAGGTTTGAGACAAGACATCTGCAAAAATCCTTTAACCTCCTTCTCCACCCGCAACCACACGAATCGCCCAAGGAGAAGTAGAATAAGCAGTTGAAAAGGCACTGCTTCCAACCAACAAAGCAATATTCAGAGGTATTTTCAGGAGACTTATCTGTCCTATGTGCATATATTTGATCCAAACTATTTCAAGACACCTTTAGTACCTAAACATTCAGATACAAACCTTCCAGACTATCACAGCATCTTCTTCGTTCCTATTCCCAGTGCAGCCCAATGGAAGAAATATCCATATGATCAGTCCAATACCTGCTGTTGGTCTTGGAGTGATTTCGCCCTGTACCAAAACACAAGGCACTAAGAACAATACCCACATCTGTCTTTCTTTTCACTGTTTGTTTTAATGTACAGTAGGCTAGTCAAATCCAAAACCCAAAGTTTTTAAACAGTAAGCTTTAAGCAACTTGTTTTAGTTGACTGATTATCCAAAAAAGGCTAATACTAGTTTCCAATTATGTGAAACTTTTGTAATTAAACTGTATTATTTGATATGATTAATCCAGGTATGTTCAGAGACATCAGACATCAGCCTCTTTCAGTGGCATAACATTAAGAAAAATAACTAGCATAAAGAAAGTCAGGTCTGAGTGATAAAAGGCTGCCTTTAAAAAAGAAAACCATATACATTTTTTTTTCCATAAGAAATTTTAGAAGTTGGGTTTTCCTTCATTTGAAATCCTGATCACAGTGCTCTGAAGAAAAGCATACACATACAGAGTTACAAATTTAATAAGTTTACTACTCAGCTGTATAAGTCATCCATCAGAGGCCCCTGGATACTGGGTGTTCCTAGTTCAAAACTAAATTATCTGTAACAAATGAAACTTTACAAAAACTAAAATAAAAACTTATGTAGAGTGCCAATATATTGATGGTATGCAAGTTGCTTCACAGAACATGACCCAAAATGCTTTCTCTGCCCCTCCTCCTCGATATTTTTTACTGGAACAAGATATGGTGCTTTTAACATGTAACAAGGACATTAAAATAGGTTACAAAAGTGGGATGACTTTTGTCCCAGTGTCACACCTGTGATACATGCCAGTGCAGGCTGTGGGGAGGGAAAGCAAAGAGAATTGTTTGTGGGTTTTTTGGCTTTCTCTAAGATTATGGAGCAGGCAAGGAATCTATTTAACAAGACATCTTTGCTTTCTATCAAATTCAAAACGGGAAGCCAGGGAACACTAACCCATCTGATTATAGACATCAGACAGCCAAATCATTACTTGAATGAAACAAAACCCGATTTTGTGGCCTATACCTGCCATGGATCCCATCTTTGCTCTGAATAACAACAAGGACAGACAGCTGCACATTGGAAATTAAGGGCTGGATTTGATAAATGAGAAAGCACTTTCCCATACACCACATATTAAGAATATGCTTGAGCTCTCTTTACTAAAATAAAATTTCAAAATGACCATAAAGTTTTGCTGATTTGGATGAACAGTGCTGAGTTTGCTATAGTAACAACTTAGATGAGGAGATCTATGCCACTCATTGCTGCAGATTTTTCTAGTAACAATATCCTAAAATACCTCTTATATTTCCCTAAAACAAATACAAATGAGTATGAGCAAGCTAGGTTTCTTTGAAAGAAAAAGAAAATGAAAAGGAAATCGATTACCACGTAAATTTCCCAGATCAATATTCAGAATAGCAAGGAGATTTGTTTGTGTGTTGTTCTTTTTCTTCCTTTTTTTTTTCCCCCTCTCTTAAATATTGGGGCAGAAAGACACCCTGACTCTAACCAACGTAAATTCAAAAGCCAAGCTGTGATTCTTCTGTCTTGTGGCCATGGGACACAAATGAATGGAGATTACCTTTTGATTTTTATATTGCACTCTGTTCCATAAATTGCCAGTGAGCATCCTTTGAGATAAACTTAAATGGCACACATTGAATAAGCTTGGGTAATAACCTGTCAAAGTTCAATAAATAAATTAACTTCAATAAAGATAGGTGGAGGCACTTGGATTGAGAACATAGACACATCTATCTTCAGCTGAAAGCTAGCATTTACATTTGGGACAGAGGTTCCTGATCAGAACAGCAGATAAAAAGCAACAAATAACAAATACTCCCCTTTTGTTTGAACAATGCTAATTCTGTAGTTCTTCTTAAGCTAAAGCCACACGAACAAGAAAATCACTCATGATAAAGGTCTTTTCTTGGCTGAAGTCAACAGCAGCTGCCATTTTTTCGTGGACATTGTTTCAGCACCAACCTCTACATGAAGACAAGAGGGATGCTGATATTACCAAGCAATGGTCAGGGAGATGTTACAGAAATATAAGAAAACTGACTTATTTAAAGGCAGGGTAATTTGTTCATTCACCCTGTTTGGTACTACTTATGAAGGACCTGAACAATCTATCCCCCATCTTTTACATCAAGACCAAAATGTAGACATAGTAAAATATTTATGAAGCTATTTATAGTCCCTATTAACCCAGTTCAAGACTGAGGACAGTGAGGAATACATCTGGTCCCTCCTCTTGCCAAAATTAGCTTTTCAGCTGGCAATTCTAAAAGGCCATGTCATTATATCAGTTAGTCAGCCGAGCTATAAAATCTATCAGGTTGCAAACCCAGATGCCAGAAGATGACAGCTGAGCCAGAGTATAAATTTCCTATGATTAGATAATTTTGATTATTTATTTTTCAAATGTACTGAGAAGATATTCTTGTATAAATCATAGTCCATTTAAGACAACATATAAACTCTCATCAGGTCAAGCATTTTTGACTGAGTAGTTTGAGACCAATATAATAAACTTGAAGACCACAGGACAGCTGCAAGTGTTTGCAGAATATAATTAGAATATAATTTCACATTCTGATTTACCATCAATGTCTTAAAAGTTAGCTGAAACATTAACTCAATAACAGAAAATCATCGTGACTGACAAAGTCATCCACTGGTCTCCACTAAGCAAGAAGGCTGGAGAATGATGACTCCTTCCCCAGCTCTCTTTCTGCCTCTCTGCTTGGCCGGGATGATACAATGCAGACCATGCTTCCAGGCCATAGTACTTTTGTGGAAGGGATCCCCTCTAACTCCTCACCGCTCTCTGGCCCTGATCTAAGTTTTGGAGAATCTCTCTATAGAAGACTACATATATAGTTTACATAGCTGGACACACACAAAAAAAATCCCAAAAAACAACTTCATTCTCTATTATATAACTTATTTCCAAAACTCACTACTGCTCATCTTGGTGTATAAATACTACAATAAAGCTACTAGCAACAGGCAGCACCAACAACCTCCACCCTACCAGATGCCACTTTTCCTTTTTTGCAACCCGTGAAACCACAGAAAGTTGTCACACTGGAAAGCAAAACTGGAGAACATGATTTCTCCTGCGAGGACACAATCGCTTGCTATGATGAGTCTCTGAGGCACCATCATGTGCTTGCTTCCAGAGCTCTGCAGAGATCTCCCTCTCATTCAAGCTGTAGGCTGCCTGCCTGCTTAACACTGCACTCCAGAAGTTTCCTCCAGCTAAGATTGCTCAGGCAGTGCCAGAGCAGCAGTCATCTCCCCTGTTCAAGGCTCGCACCTCACCTAATGGGCAGGAGCCGAGCCAAGCCCTCCTCCCGGCTGCTCAGGTGCACCTCTTTTTAAGAAACACAGCATAGAATATGCGTGCATTTAATTTTGAGCAAATAGAACAGTTTTATCTTCCATCCCAATTTGAAGGACAGTTCCCAAAGAAACAGGTCACTGTCAAACTGGAAGGCTGTATCATGCAAAGTCCTGGCAAAAATCTGGTAAGTTTTAAATATTTTCATTAACAACTTGGATAGCAAATAAGTTGTAACATTTATGGCTATCACTGAGCTGGGAGGGGTCGCAGGCACCCTCGAGAGCAGGATTAGATTTCATACTCATTTCAGAAATTGGAGCAGTGTCATAATACCAACAGGATTCAACTCAATGAAGGCAAAATTCAAATACTTCACTGCAGAAAAAGTGAAAAGAAAACACTATATTAAAATGGGAGCTACCTGGGTAAGCAGCAGTAGTTGAAGCGGAGCTGATGTGTTATTAATAGCTCAAACTGAATAGAAGCCAAACACACAATGCTGTTGCAAGACTGGTAAATGTCAATCTGGAAAATATTTTTTAAAGTGCCATGCAAAAAGACATGGGAGGTAAGTTTTCCCTTCTCCTTGCAATGAGGAGACTCAGCTGGAGTACTCTATTCAGTTGGGTTGTTTCTCCTTGAGAATGGCAGAGAAATTGCAGAGAGCCCTAAGGGAAACCTTAAGACTGACAAGATGTTTCACAAACGTGATCTGGGAAGAAAGGTTAAGGGAACTGCATTTGTTTGGTAAAAAGAAGAGAGGATTAAGCAGGAGCAAGGGCTTAAAAACAGAATTCCAATACGTAGAACTTGTTATAAAGCAGGCAACAAATAATTTCTCTCCATAACTACCAAGAGATAGGATAAGAACTTATTCAATTACTTTTCAATAAGAGGGATTTCAATTAAATATTACAGGAGAAGTTTCTCACTCTAAATGTACAGGCAAAGAGAGAGCCCGCATCGCTGCTTTTGCTAGAATGGCAAATTGTCAGAAGGAAAAAGAACATACACCAATGCTAGCATTGCAAGCTCCCGTAGTTAAACACATGAAGAATGCTAGCACTGGAGTCTCTTTGCAGATTTTCAAATAAATTTTCACAAACCTAGTTTTCCCGGGAAAATTGTTTCAGAAGAGTTTCAGCGAGAAATCTGCTGGAATGGAGTCAGCCTGCTTGCAAAAACTCTGACATGAAAAACAAACGCTTTTTTTCCTGACATAGAATTGGTAACTTTTTGAGAACAAAATACTGCATTTGTTGCTGTGATGGGAGTGGGGGAAGGTCAACATCAAAGAACAGCAAAGAAAAATACCGCATCAAAAATCTTGATCTTCAGAGATCCCTTTAGAACAGTATTTATAAAACAAAAACAGCTAACAAAACACAATTATACAATAGACTTGTAAAAAAAGCTGTCATTCTGCCAAGTGACACATGAGATCCTTTTGGTAACAGGATAAATTGGTGACACATATAGTTTAATAGTTCAAGAACAACTGCATATTTCTTTTTAAAGGTACAATACAGTGAAATTATATTACATAATGAAATAGTTATTTTCTACTTTTAAAAGAAAATCTTAATTATTCCCAAATAACTGCATGTCCATACCTCTACATGCACCACTACCCATCTTCCCTCCCCCCACCCCAAAAAAAAAGGAAGGAAAAATAGATTAAAATTAGGGAGAAAACACATTGTGGAAGTGCTTGTTATCAAGCCCGTAGCTAGTTTTTATAAAACAAAACCAAATGCTTTTCCTTACTAAGTAGGCATTTCATTGTCAGAAATATAATACAAGTTATGTGGTTGTCATTCTAGCTGGAGATAGATGATGAGGAGGAATGAATATGCTAGAAGAGGGAATGGAAGTGCCTCTCCTTCAAATACACCTGTGATCACCTAGGATGAGTACTCTGCTGCTGGCACTGGTCATCATTGCACTGCTAGTGACGGTGTCCAAGGAAACTAAATTCTAGATTCGGTTTAGTCGATCTCATTCTCCACTTAGGTGTATTATTATTTCTTGGGAATTAATAATAATTATTTCTGGTGTGGAAAAAATTATGACAACTAGGATTTTTCATTTTTAAACTCAGATTGCATTCCCCTACTGCACCCATCATGCCTAGACCTAGAAAAAGTGGGAGCCCAAATTTCTGACTTAGAAACATTTCATGGAGAACAAAACCGAGTTTTTAACTAGAATGAGGGATCTCAAGCATGAGGAAGGCACACACGTTCTGATAAAAATTTGCTTCCCTAGCCCATGGGGGCTACAACAGTACCAGTAGCTGAAAATGCACATTATTTCTCAATGAGCTGAAAGGCCTTTTAATCTGTAAAAACATGATTAATATGCAAGCTTCTTGTGGAAGCGTGAGTGACATTGAGAATACAGAATAAGCATGTGAGGGAGGGTTTTTTGGTTGTTTTGGGGTTGGGGGAGGAGGCAGAGGGGGGTGTTGGTTTGTGGTTTGTTTGGTTTGGTTCTTTTTAATTTCTGGTGGTACAGTCAGTTTAAAGATTTATACCAGAGCCAACAATTAGAATCTCTTACAAGATGTGTGTCTCTCTTCTATGTTAAAATAGACTTCGAAGACTATTTTAATGACGCCATACATCTGGAAAATTTCAGTGACACTATGGGTACCAGTATAAAGCTCTCTGAAGCCAGTATTTAATAGGGAAATAAATGACCTGGTGACAGGGCTTGATATGGACACTTGCAGATTTTTAATGCCCAAAACCTAGGCTTGAATGAAAATGAAATATTATAATGGCCTCACTCAGATTTCCTGAATCCAGCACAAATCATTCTAAACTTCCCTGAGCACAAAGCTTTTAGAGAAGGGGTTGTTGCTGGCTGGGGGTGGGGGGGAGGTTTTGTTTTGTTCAGGATTGCTTGGGGCTTTTTCCTTCAAATAATGAGTTTTGTTTCAAATTTTCCAAAAGAATTTGCAATCTAAACACAGACAGATCTGGTAAACTACAGATAATCAAACCGCTGTCCAAACAACAGCCCCGTAAAATACCTTCAAGTAATGCAAGTTAAATTAAAACCATTCAATTTTAATAATCCACAGAAATTACTAGCAAAAAAATTCCATTTGTTGATTTAAAAGATGCCACCATTATGATTTGGTTAATCTGATAGTGTCTTTGTAAGCTGTTCACGTAAGACCTCTGGTTAAAAGGCAGCCAGTGATGGATGAAACAGGTCTAATTACATATCTCTTTGTAGGTTTGTCAAATGCATAAATATTATACAAAGAAAATGGCTGTGTGATAAATTATAGTAAATTACTATAATAAAAAAGTTTACTTTTGTTTTAGATAATCAGCAAATTAATTGTGTTTGTTGCCAATTTAAAATGTATAATTAGTACTACATCTGTGTCATTTAAATGAGCTAAGCAATTCTCATTGTATCATTACTGGAGGAATTTGAAGTGTACTTAATGTATTAATGATTCACAATGGGGAAGAATTCTCATTAGTGGAAACTTTTGCATAGTCAATAACCAAGAAAATTAGTAAATAAACAAATGGGCTCTCCACCAACCTCTGAATTCCATGTAGGCAAATAAATACTTGATATAAGGGTAAACCTCTCAACAAAATAAATTAGGTATACATCAAGGATGGATGTTTGCAAAAGCCACACAACAGTCCTTCATCCTTTTGGAACATTTAATGGAAAATTTGAGAAATTAAATAGGCAAGGCTAACATCTTAACAATGATATACTAGACAGAATCCAATGGTTTTACCTGTCCTTGCTACCAAATCACTCATGCATTCCAGACTGGTTGAAAACTATACAAATTACCAGAATTTCAAGGCATTCAAGCTGTTCACAGTATTCTGCTTATGCAAAAGCAGAATGAGCAAGCAGTAAAGCACATAAATGCAATATTCTAGTGTACTGAGATAGCCCTACCAGCAAACCTCAGCAGGAC
>NW_009260028.1:505290-506310 GCF_000687185.1 Egretta garzetta | reverse complement strand
GATGCAAGTGGCCACTGTAGACCACCTTACATTTGGAATAAATGGGGAAAAGTGCAACCAAATGGAGGTATTAGTTTCTGTACCTCTCTAAGACAAAATTCATGCTCAAGTCACACAGGCATTTGGGTTTGCAACATTTGAACTCAAACCAGCTGCAAGACTAAGATCTATTAGGAAGAACATCATCAATCTGCTCTTCATGTAGCATACTGTTTATTTCTGAAAACCAACATTCCTGTCAAACTGGAAAATATTTCACGGAATTTCTGGCTTTGAGTAATCACTGCCCTAATATTTAAATACACGCATCTTCAGCAAACCAAGAGAATAGTTTCAGTAAAACTGACCTGTCTAACCAGCCAAAAATCTAGGAGTCTGGCTTCTAAAAACTGGAAGAAGTAAGTTAAGTTTAATCTCATTGAAAATAAACCTTAAAAAAAGAAAAAGTATTTTTTTTTTCAAAACTACTTAATCTAGCTAGAAACTAGCAGAGCCAGAAACAAAAACTATATGAGTGAAAATAAAAAACCCCACTGCATTTAACTACTCATCATTTTAATTTACTACAGCTAAGCAGTATGATAGTAATCTGTATAAGCTTTTTATCTCTCAAACTATTCTTGGTAAACATTAAAGATTTTCCTTTTCCTCAGATGAGTATAGCTTCATTCAGGGCACTGAAATGAACATGAAATATTAAATTATTGTACACACACAAAAAGACAAGTTACTCCACTGTGTGACTAAAACCACTACAAATTATGCCTTTTAATTCTCTAATTCATTTCATGAGAAAAGCCAGAGATTAAAGTGCATGTCTGTGGAACTGATTGCATTGCCAGAGCCTATAAATATATTGGAAAAAATAAAACCAGGATTGGTCTATTCTTTCAGGCTAGAAAGAGAACTAACCGAAATACTTTTCCACTTCCCTCAGAAATCGAAGGAAGAAATTTGCAGAGAAACTGGAGCTGTTTTTTCACCTCATGCCCACTTCAATGCCCAGGCACCAAGTTAGCA
>NW_009260028.1:498379-505275 GCF_000687185.1 Egretta garzetta | reverse complement strand
CAAGGTAAGGGATTCGGGGTCAAACTCTAATTTCACTGCAGAAGGATGAAGGTTTCCATGTAAAGCAGAACAAGAAGAATCAGGCTGCCCATCTGAAAGAAGCCAGGACCAGCTCTAGAGGAACATGAGGTCTGGTTGGGTGGTTTGTTTGAGACACTGTTTGGGTGTGTGTATGTATACTGTAAGTTGATTTCTACGTTGATTGAAAGGAATAAAACTGGAAACAATTTTGAAGCCTCACACAGCTCTGCTATATATATATATAAAAAAATAGTCTTTCAGGCTACCATTGTGACATTTAATTGTAAAAAATAAAAAAATTTCTAACAATACAAAGCCCGTGTTTTGAAAGAGCCCACACTTTCCCCTGGAGTAGCATGCAATTCCTATAAGGAATCAAGTGTAACGCTTTTCTCAAGGGCCTTTTGAGTGGGTTATTTATTGCTGTTTCCTGTTCAAGTTTTTATGGGCAGGTCAAGTGCCAGAGTGTTGTTCTGCTCTGGCTGCCAAGAATGATAAAAGCTGGACTACAGTTTGACAACAGGACCATATCTAATTATTAAAGCAAGCAATGCATGGATTGCAGAGGGGTCTCCCTACCAACCCACTCACCCTTGATTTTACTAATTTAACAGACATCATCTTCATGGAACAGTATACAGCAGCACCAACTGTAACGTCTATTTATAAGGCATTCTTTTCAAATTACATTTTTAAAGTTTTCTTTTTCTTTTCTCTTTCAAAAAATAACTAAATAAAAAAAAAGCGAAAAAAGAATGTATTCTTGCTTCTTCCGGTTTAAGCATATAGCAGCAATGGGGACTAAAGATTTCTTTCATAGCCATGAGCTACTTGCAGTCGTGCTGCTGTACTTGCATCCCCCACGCTATGCTGTCAGTGACCTCAGTGGTGACCTGAAGAAATGGTTATATTCTTTTTTTTTTACCTGAGGAATAACAAGTAATTCAGCTTCTGTATTCTAGGCATTAGTTATGCACTTCTAGTACTGAACAGAGACCAATCATTATACGAGTCAGCATTTGTTTTATCTTCTTATGCAGTCAGATTTCCAACACAAGTTCATTTCAACATGTACACATGTACAGCACATGATTTACTTGAGGTGTTAATGGCAGCAGGGGTAAATTTATTTTCCTTGAGGGCTGCCATGAAGTGGATTTCTTGCTTCCCATTGTAATCAGTCCTGCAATTTGGAGACTTTTGAAGAGGGTCTCTTACTAAATAAGAGCTTTCTGGGAAGAACATCTATTCCAGACAACAGCCAGTCAGTCCCAAATTGTATAATGAAAATTGTCATACACATTTACATTTGCAGTGAATACGAAGAAATGAGAAATTAATACAAATAAAACAGATGCCAGAGCAAAATTTAACAAGACTTTTGAGTCCCAAAGTTTTGTTAACATCGGGGTTTGTTTTACTTCTGGGTTTTTCATCTCTCTGTGCTTCTTTTGGAAGTTCAGAAGAAAAGTAAGCTAGAAATGTACATGGTGTAAAACATCTAATGCTTCAAGTGGTATGAAAGTAAGTAGAGCTTCTACAGATGTGCACATTGATGAAGATTTAATTGGGAGGCAGGTGCACATAAATAAGAAGCATATGGAATGGGGCAACAGTAAACACAATAGGACAGAGCTCAACCCAGATTTAAACACAACAGAATTTAATCTTTTTTATATTTGTAAGATTTCCCACAAAAAATGTACTCAGATGGACATTCAAAATTTAGGACACACAACTAATATTTGTTGTCCAAACCATGATCTGAGAATAGTGATCAACACTATTCTTGATATCAAAATGGTGACACTTATAATTTTTTGGTTATTAAGTATTTGAGGTATCAAATGAACTGAATTTGAAAGCAGGCTGCACATAAGAAGAGACTACTGCTTCATGTATTTACTACATTATTTCAGAAACAGAGAAAAACCTGTCTTTAGAAATACTTCAGTACGTGCTATTTGGATATCAGAGGTCAAAAAGGTGAGCACTTTGTGGATCTGAAATACAAAGGGTCATGTACCAAATTACAGATAAGAGATCTGGGCAAAAAGAAGAACAGGACAGGAGCTGAGCCTGTTCCCTTGATGCTCTGTACCATTTTGAATTTCAATTTCAAACAATAAACTACTACTAATAAGAATGTAAAGTTTCTTACCTCTTTGCAAAGAAAGCAGAAAAAGTGTAGTAAGCCTGGGGAAAAAAGTTACATATGCAATAAAAATCAAGTATAAATCAGACCTTTGCATTTAAATTGGAAGTCAAACAGCGCTGAGTTACTACTCGGCAATAACTACAATAACAATAGTTATGATAGGCCTTTTCCTCACAACAGCACATTCCTAAAACACTACCCTTGAAAACAGGTACTTTATGTATTGTGGAAATAAGTGGGTATTTTTTTCCAGAATGAGGTAGTAGACTTTTACAAACATTTTTGTGCTTTATTTCTTTAATGTCTTCTCTGTTAATAGTGTTAACTTCGTGCTTTCACCAGGAAGGAAGATATATGCTTTGACTTTATCCTTTTTACATGTTCCAAACCGGCATAAAAGGTCCAAAAACTTCACCAACTTATTCCAGTATTTTTGACAAAGTAGATAGAATAGGCATAATAAGACTCAAGAAGAGAGGAGAGTTTGGTTAGAAGTTGGCAAAGTTGGAATGGATATCCTTCCTCCTCACTGGTCTGCTAGTTGCTGCAGAGATGTGCATGGTATCAGTTGCCACGGAAAATGATTCAGCTGGAGTATTGTAAGAGATCAGGACTGGCCACTGGTGAAGCCTGGGTGACAGTTTTCTAGTTAGAGAAAAGGCAGTGTACTCTAGCGTAGCAGAAGGCAGCTAGTCAGGAAAATAAACACGAGGAGGACTTGGTATCAGTACCCAATTTGAGACAGTACTGGTAACCACCAGCGTTGCCTTGCTCAGAGCCAGCTGGGTCTGGGGTAAGACAGGATGAGCCCCTTTGCGCCAGACCAGCTGGAAGTCTGCCATTTACAGGAAAGATGAGTTAAAGTTGGGTGACAGAAAATGGCTAAGCCAGGGGAAGCAGGGAAGTTGTGGGACTGTCTTCTGGGAGGCCTCTGCAGGAACATAGCTTGCTTAAGCCCAGCAGAATAAAAGCTGGCAGAACCTGAGAGTGCTTTGTATTCCTACACTGGGTGTAAACGCCAGGCAGAGACTGACAAGAACTAAAAAGGGACTGGATTATAAACACAAGAGATTTCTCAGGTAGAACTCTCTATAAAAAGTCCAAGTAACCCCAATGCCACTGCACTGTCTACCAATAATACCTCTTCTCTTAAAAATGCACTGAAGAAAAATAAATACATAAAGCCTGCCATGTACCTCTGCTACAGGATTACTTTTTTTAATGGTTGATTAGTGAAGATGAATTTCAAGCACCCAGACAGTTCTTGGCTCAGAAGGAGGAGTTTGATCTTAACAGGCTGAACATCCCTGAGTTTGAGAGAAGTAGTGCCCTCCTTTACCCAATAATTTTACCTTGTGCCCCATGTATCGATGGACTTCTCTCAGGATTTCTATGAAAGTAAGTATGTAGTCATTGCCTAGTTAGGCAGACTTCTAAGAAGTTTAGAATCACTATGAGGAAAAGAGACCCCCTTTTTGGTAAAAAAACCTAACCTCCTAGAATGCAAGGTGACCTTGCAACTTGTAAACTATCCCTACCTACTATGATAACTTTGGGAGCGTATAATGTGAGAGAGTATTGCTTTATTTCATTTGCAGCCATCTCAGTCCAGAACTGCTTGATTTCATAGTATACTTGTTTCCAATAAGGAGATGAAACATCTATATGGATATAAAATAATTCCTAAAACAGGAGAGAATAAAGCATGATATTTAATTTTATTTTTTCCACAATAAATAGATCAAAAAAGACCAACTGAGCTACCTCATACGTCTCACTGAGCCTCTTGATTCATTCCCTATAAGCATTCAATGTGATTTTTTCCAGTCTACCTATTAATGTCACCGGCAATATGAACTTTCACCACTTCCCCTTGGAAAGTACGCCATGGTCTGATAAAACCTTTATTGTCAAGATAATTTAGAACAGACATCAGGAAAAGCCAATTTTATTTCATTTTCATCTTATTGCACCTCACCCTCAGTTATTTATCTTCCTCCAAAACATTTTATGTACTCAGAGATGGTGAACATCATCTCCTCCATTTAGGTCACCAAGTTGCATTTTGGGGCCTGAACTTTACATTAATTTTGTAGTCGGTTCCTACCGAAAGCGGAGTAACGCCATTTTGTAGCTAGTCTAAGAGGCAGCAAGCAACAGGCTGCTGTAGCTCTTTTTGAACACAGATGCTGAAGTTCCTCTGAATAGAGCGATTACGTGAGTTGTACTCAATTACATCCACAGGAGTTGATGCCCACTGAAAGCCTGCTTGCAAGAGCTGAATCATACACGCGCCCAGAAAAGAACACCACACATTGTTGCAAGAGAGCTTTGTGCATACGTGTAAACTGCTGATGCGCCACTAAACAGTGTGCCAGTAAGGACACGGAGCCTGAATGCCACAACTTTGTAATCACAAGAAGGCATGTAATACACCAGGGATAACTTCTTATGTACAGTGTGTGTGTGCAAGCACGCGTGTGTGTGTGTATTTGAGATCTTAATGCAAAGTAAGCCTGAAAACAGAAACATACACTCCAGTGTCAGCCACGACTGGACTGTGCAAAATAAATGAAGTGAGCTATTCTGGGATCTGCCTCTGTGTGTGCACTAGCAAATCCACAGTGTTAGGCGAGAGCACCAGCACATGAGGCTACACGTACTTTGTGGTTCTGTGTTACAGGATCTGCCACAAAATCTACCCCAGTCAGAAAACTGTGTTCCAGAGGCTAGAAGAAGATTTCATTTTTAAAAATACGTAGTGTATTCCCTAGCTCTTTTTGATCACCATGAAAGCTTAGGTAGTCCCTATCCCCTGAGCAGCCCAGTGCATTGTGTTGATATGTTTATTTGCATGGTTATGCTGCAAAACTGATCAAGTAGTTAGTATGGCTGAAAAAAAAAACCACCAACCAAAAAATAATTTTCCTGTTTCAGATAGATTTGTTCTTTTACTTAAGTCAAGACACAGCAGCTACAACGACAAAGCAGAAACGAGTGGCCAAAGCAAAGGCTGCTTATGTGTTGCTGCCATGTATGTGTAGCACAGTCTTAGATAAAAATATATGCATGCACATATATATATGTATGTCTGTGTGTAGGTATGTGCGTGTGCACTATGCATATGTATATATGTGTATATATACGTAGGTACATGTACACTTATATACACACACTCAAAATAAAGAATTAAAAAAATTATAAATTGATTTCCCAGGCCCCCTAGTCCTAACATACGCAGTGTAACAGACTTTTACCTCAACAGCAGTGTTAATTCTTCAGGGTCATCTCCTTCCCACTGTTTTTCCTCTATTCCCAACCTGCACAGTTTCTCAAGGAACTTGACACATTGTTCATCAAACTTTACAAAGTTGCTAACGAAATCCAGGGGAAACAAAAATAATCATACAATGCTTTATATGCATATTAAAAAGTAAACCAAACAAAACCCACCCAAACGTTTTGTCTGTGATAACAAGGAAAGTGTTGGAAGGTTCCTATTCAGGTCAACACAGTTACAAAATATCTGACAATGTCATCCTGACCTCTACTGGAAATCCTAAGTATTTGCAGGCTGAAATCGTGGAACATCAGTAAACCCAGAGCAACACATCATTTAGATATGTAACAAGTATTTCCCAGCATCTTTTCAACATTAATTATAAGACATTACAGGGAATAGTAGTGGAGAGTTGCAATACTACCAGCAACTAAAGAGGACATAACAAAAATATTTTGCAATGTTCCAATATGCTCACTTCTACGGCTGTGTATAGGGTTATGTCTTCTACAGCTATATATAGGGTTTCCTAGATGCACTGGATTTTAATCTGATCATTTATCCATATTATTTTTTTTGCATTTCCATTAAGGTGATGGAACTATAAGGAACTAGGAGCTAGAGTCACAGTAGGTACAAACATTTACATCGTATCCCGAGCTCCTAAAGCCCTTCGTATTTAGAAGATTAATATGAAACTCAAAGTGACATTCAGAAAAAGGCAAGAAAATTTTCTGCTAAAATCTCAGGAACTTATAAAGGAAGGATTAACCCTTCCAGGTTCATACCAGAACTCACAGATGCTGCACAATTCAGCTATGACAAATCCTAGAAGAGGTTAGAAAACTTACAGCCTGAAATTTGTAGTTCTGCATTTCAACCCGACTGTATAATTTACAAACACGTTAAAAGTGACATCAAACCTCCTGTTATGTGGGGTCACTACTTTTCTCAGTAGATAAAAGTTATATAATAAGACTGTGAGAAGCTCACAAAACTGTTCTACATTTTGAGCAGTTTTGGTGTTTGCTACAGCAATCGCTAAAGATGAGCCAAATTTAGAATTATTCTACTCTGCTTGTATCAGACATGTGGAAAGCCAGAGCTTGCCATCCCAGCTGGGACATCGCTTGCAAAATCAGTATATGCTAGTTGAGCTCTCAACTGATGCCAACCACTGTAGCTCCAGGGACACATACGAGAAGACATACCCTCCTCTATATCTAGCTCTTACAGTTTTGCATTTAGCAACCATCTTTGCCTCTGATGAATTCACACAGCTTTTTTAGATAAAACAATAGGAACTTTATTTAGTAAGTGTTGCTTAAGACATTACTCTTACTGGGACTACGTACAGTGGCCTCGCAGACAACACCCTCCTTTAAATCTTTGCTCTGAACATGGACAAAGGTAGATGAAGGTGAGGAATGGCAAAGG
>NW_009260028.1:493340-498326 GCF_000687185.1 Egretta garzetta | reverse complement strand
ACAGGCTGAGCAGCTGAAACCAGTGTCCCAAACTACACAGGGAAGTGTGTATTCCACATACTATAAATCAAAGCCACCTGAAGCCACTTGACTATGGAACAACACAAAGTCTTGGTATAGCAAAGCACGGAGTTGTCAGAAAAAACTAGGATTTGGCCTACTGCAATGAAACTGAAGAAACGGAAGCTTCAGCAGAGAGCAAGAAACCTTTCTGAATAGGGGCATTTAGCAAGAATAGCATTCAAACCAGCGTTATTTTAAGGGAATGGAATGACTGGGTGTAACCTAATATTTCAATGGCACACGCTTGGAAGAGCTCATATTGGTGCATACCCAAACACCGCATTTTCCTCCGAAGACAAGTCTAGCACTCTGAAGGCTGAACCGGGGGCTTGGGGGGATATCCTTCCTGCCATTACAAATTATGGAGTGTCTCATGTGCCCATTTCCTTCTTATATAACATAAGTTGATAAATCTGCTTGACATAAATCAGTTACGGAAGAACACAAGCTTACTAAATGCATCTTTAAACCAAGGGCAGGATTCTCCCTCAGCACTAGATCAAAAGCTCAAGTTATATTTAAGCTCTAATGAGAAGCAGCCTTATTTATTGGTGGTTGGGGCATAAGGCCAAGAAAGCTTCTGCGTTCCAACTCTGAAGCACGCCAAATACTTTACAGTTTTGGACAAGTCTGTGACTCCATTTCTCCATCACATAACCAGGGATTATAGTATTTGGTTACCTCATAATGGCCCTAGAAGAATACAGACAGTCCTTCTGTGTTGTATTTAATAAACTACCTTATAGGATCTGTAATCTAAATTGAAAAGATTTTAGATTTAATTGACAAGAAAGTATAGGAAAAGATGTGAAATAGGGAAAAAAGTTATTACACTAGAATAATACTATTTCAGTTTTAAAGGGCTATTATTAGAACATCAGAAATGGAGCGTCAGAGACACCCTTGTTTCTTTGATTGGCACATTGTTTAGCAATGAGAGAAAACCAAACAATACCCCAAATGGTAAGCGATCAAAGAAAAAAAAAAAACAAAACCACAACCAGTCACCCTTGATTCTTTCTATATCTGTTAGTTTCATCCACAGCAGCTATTTCTTACATCAAATTACGCCTTTGGCCACCCACATACAGCCCAATACCACCGAGGATACAGCTTAGTCTGTATGCCTCCCTTCCTTGTGCTCCAGAGGGAGCAATTCCTGTAGGAACCCACTGGGAAACAACGACAAAGGAAAATATTTGCCTGTGAGGGAAGCAGCAGGGATGCCATGCCTGTGGTTCTCCACTGGGCCACAAGCCACTCCAGAGGGCACAAGGAAGGGGTATTACTGCCCTGAGGAGGAGGCTACGCCTGGGACCAGCTCTGTGCACCACGCTGCAGGCTCTAGCAAGAGATGCCCAATGTACAGCTCATAGGCATCCACTGGCCCACAGCCAGCATCCCTGCGGTGCCTATGTGCGTGCACGGCCCCTGCCCCCCAAAATCAAGAAAGCCTCCAGGAGAAAACACAAGCACCGGCTCAGTCCCACTCTTCTCTCAACCTGCTGCCAACCCAGGCTTTTCACCCTGTGCTACATAGAGGGTGACTTGGAGCATCGCATGCCTTTCTCAAGGGGCTGGCGTGGCGATGTGCTGAGGGACGCACCTGGCAGCTGGGGAGGCGGGAGGTCTGGGCGGCACATACGGTGTGAGCCGACCACACAAGTGTTATGCTCAGGCACAAGGTTCCTAACTGAGTATAAGCAGGTGCTAAATCCATGTGGTTTTAATAACAAGCATGTTTATGGTGGTGCCTTTCACACTTTCTTAGTTGAAGTCTATCCAAGCACCCACGATGGACATTCCAGTATCAGAGCGGGCCCACCTCTTACGGCACACCGTTCATGTGCCTTTTCAGGCTTGGCGAGGCTTGAAGAATATCAAGCATCTACCCACAGTAAAGTTTTACTGCATGTAGCACAAGAGAAGAGAAAAAAAGTTCAGCTTTCAAGTCTCGGACTGAATTTGTAGTATTTACATTTTGGAAAATAAAACACCTTTTCCCCCAATTCTTCATTCATTTTTATACTCTGTGACACTTCACAGTCATGTTTTCTGGAACAGAAAAAGAGGTAAGACTCAGAGTTTTCTAAAGGGGCCTTGAACTTGCTGCAGCCTGTATGAACTGAGCTCCTTAGCCATCATCTAGACAGCAGATGTATTTTCACAAAACCTCAGTGATATAAAATAGAAGTGACCTGGCAGAATAAAGGGAGATTTTGAGTTTCAGCAGTTCTTCTGAACTAAATTCTATTTAATACTTCAGAGCAGGTGTAAAGAGAAAGCATGGCTGAATATCTAGACTCAGAAGTCCTAGCATGAGCTACAATATCTGATTTTATTAAGTAAATCAGAAAAGACTTTGGAATACAGGGAAAGAAAGTTAATGCAAGCACATCAATCACACCTTTGGTTTTGACCCTTTTTACCTCTTTAAGATTATAAAATGAGACATTTTAACAAGTTTAACAAACCTGCAGAAACGTGAGTGAATCTTCTACTAAAAAAAAAAAAACAAAAAAACCAAACCCACAAACCACAACAGTAAAGAACAGCAGCTCTTGAACTAAAACAGTTTCTCCACTGCAGAACAGCAACAGGGTTTCTAAGGATAGATGTAAATACTGAGTTCTCCTGCCAGTCACTATTTCTTACAGGCACAAAGTTTCAAAGTATGGACATTCGTGTTGTCTGTCAATAAGAAGCTAAAATTAACTGATAGTTTGAAAGGTGCTTGACCAACAGCACATTTTATCTGGATTTCTGGTATTTAAGATGAAAGAAAAACACGCAATGATGACAAAAATGCATTATAGTTTACACAATTATTATGTGTAGAACTATTTTAATTTTCAAAATCGCTTGCTCCCACAACTATTTTCAACTTTACCTTAATTGCATTTCTGAAAGTTTAGAAATCCAATGGGAGTGTTTGATAAGTAGTTAGTGATAAGAAGAAGGAGAAATGATGGCCAGGGGTCATATTACTAGACAGAAGCTCAAGAGACTCAGAGACTGTGCTTCATCAGTCTCTGTAAGCGTGATGCAACCAACTTGCTTACACAAGGGTACTGTGAAGAAAAGATTCTCACAGTCTGCGGGATAAAAATTCTATGGAAGCAAAGGACATACAAGTGAACATACATGGGAAAGAAAAGATTATCAAGAGGTAATGCATTTTTTTTTGTCTATACAAAACACAATAAAATTCCTGCTACTAATTTTGATTTTGATGTGAAAGTTCTTCCCACCATAGTGTCAAAATGCATATTTGATGGCAAAGAGATTAATACAAAGAGTTTTGAGGCCTAACAAGCATTTCATTCAAAGTCATGCCTTTTATTTCCAAGGGTGGTTTTTTTTAGTTTTGTTTTCCTTTGTAACAGTAAGATTTGGGCAAGGTATAGATAAATGTTCTAAACCAGATCAGCTTAATGAAATAATCACATTTATACTATACTACTTATACTTTAAATACAAGTGACAAACACCTTTGGAAAAAAATAATAGTATCTCATACTCAAATATGAAAAGTTTCTTTCAAGTTAAAACAGTGAGAAAGAAAGATGGAAGCCAAACCACAGTTCTTTATATACTAGCTGCTAAAATTAGATGAGGGTTATATTCTAGAGTGGTCCTCTACCAGTAGGACTCCCAAGCTTAACAAGTATTTTCCAACAGTTCACCGATCATGCTATGGATTCAAATTACACATAAAACCTAGGGAAAGCAGAGAAGAGACGCCTCAAACTCTGCACTGAAACTCAGTGAGATTATTCCCACCTCTGCCAAAGACTTCTTAGGTTATTTTTGTTAAATGAACTGGGAGCAGATTTCCCACTATCCAGAACTCAAAATCCTCAGCCTATATCTTCAAATTATTGAATATCCATTTGGTTAGAGAAATACAGAGCAACCATAGGCAGCCTGCTGCCATGGGGACACTGCCTGTTCAGCACCTGAAATCATTAACTTTTAAACATCTAAAATCCTTGTGTTGAGGTCATGAAAATTTGATCACTAATTTTTTTTTTTTCTACTTCACTTTACTCTCTCTGCAAACCAAACAATACTATATTTTCTCAAAGAAAATCTTGTGTAATTAGATTATAAGAGGCTCAAGTTTTGTCTCTTTTCACACATACAGAAAGTGAGACAGCAGAACCATAATTCTGACTGGAGCTTTTAAGCACAACAACAATAAAAATAACCCTCCAGTCCTTTCTATATATTACTCTTTCTTAACAGACAGTTACTAGATATGAAGGAAATTATGTAAGGCATATAAAAAAACCAGAATGTTTTGACAGTGGAACTTGATAAATTGTCTCAATCTCAGCACAAAAGATGAATAATTCTAAACTATGAACTAGAATCTATGCTATAGACAAAAATGGTCTCCATACATTTAACTGCAGAAGGTTTTCTAAATACGGCTATATATATTCTTTCAGCAGAAACTTGCATTAACAACAAATGTTATACTATTTGGCAATTATGACTTGGTGACAAAAAGCCAGGTGTCAATGACTGTCCACGTTGTTGAGACTAGAAAAAAATACAGCCTCTGAGCTTGCACAGTGTTATTTGGCCCAAGGGTAAACATGAGCAAATACAGACCTCCAGCCTGGTAACGCGTTTCGGGCTAGTCTGAATTGCTGTCAAGCTTTCAAAGCCATTGACTTTGCAAGCTGGTTTAGACCACTTTTGTAGCTCTAATTTAAGCGCTCAAGGTCAATAGGTTCAATCATGAAATCAGTGTGAACTTCAGCATAGATCACAGGACAGAGCCTATAATTAGCTATAAGGACATTCAAGGTAAGCATAAAATGGTCCTAAGAGCAAATATATGGGTAATTTAAAGCTGCCAATGCTTACAGTTTCAAGTGGACAGGCTTGCCTATCATTTCTATATAATGCTAT
>NW_009260028.1:481755-493319 GCF_000687185.1 Egretta garzetta | reverse complement strand
TTCCTGATGTATTATATTTACACATGTGCTATTTGTTTTAGAGTATCTGTTTCCTCCTCAGGAGGAGTTAGGACAGTGAGCTTCTACAGAAATGCCATTCCAGTTCTAGAACTTGACTAATGGAAAATTATCCAACCTTTCTAAGCTTTCCATAAAAAAAGAAAAAAAAAAAAAGAAAATCATATGTCAAAACCATAGTCATATCTTACTTCAAGTTATGCAACAATGGAAAAAAAAAAATCATCAGGTGCACCATTACTGGGGGGGGGGGGGGTTGTCTTTTTTTTTTTATTCCTTAAAGCTGTATCTCCTTCTCACAGCTTCCCACATGATTCCCATAAAAGCAGTAGATTCATTTTTACTTTGTCATTATCATTCTTCCTTTTGCTCTCCTACAGTAAATTCACTCAAGGAAAAAAAAAATAAAAAAAACCAGTCAAGATACCACCTTTCAAAACGTATTTCCATGACTGAATTCGCATGTTCTGTAATACTCAGAATTAAAAATCTGCCAAAAATGAATCCTTAATACATTCACATAATTCCAAGCAGCGAAACCATCATCAAATCTGAAATTACAAGCAAGGTCTAGAAGAAAGCAATTTTTCCCAGCTCTTTTTGCACACTCAGATGCATCAATTTGCAGACCATTCTGATCATCTTGCAGAGGTTCAGCCCACTTTGGCTCACGAGTGTTATCAAGTGGGACCTTAAGGCATTTTCAGTGGGGTTGAAAGTACACGGGAAGCAAACAGATCAGAGAGCACTGCACAGAGAATGTTAAGAGGGTAAACTGCATTCATGTCACAAAGCGTTTTCACTTTTTCAAAGAATCTAAGCTGTAGGCATTTTGCTGTCACTAAAATACAAGATTTTTTCCTGAACTTCAAATTTGAAGAACACAATGTTAAAAAAGCACATTAAAAAATAGCATCCGCAGCCACTACAATTTTTTTCAAGTGTGAGGGAAAGGGGTAAGAGTGTCTGTTACAGATCACATAAACCATATGGAAAAAAACCCGTATCACCAGATTCAATAAAATTCCGAGATACATATCGAGATAAGTCTTATTTAAATGGTGTGGAGCCACAGAAGCAAGGCTATGTTTGATAAATTAAAGTTGCATCTTGCCGCTGTGCAGCTTGTGCTAGTCTCTAACTTTCCCACTTACCCCTTCAGCCCCTGGACAACAGAATGAACTCATTTTATTTACAGTATAAATTGTCCTCCTACTGAGAAGGACAACATTGCACCTCTCAGCAGAGCAAGTTCAGTACATTATTTATAGTCCAATTTTAATTATTTATTTTTTCATAGCACACTGAGAAAAAAAATTAACTAAAAAGACAAGCAACTTAATTGTCCCAATTTTTCCTTCTGCACACTCAGGAGATAAATTCCCTGGGGTTTACTCTATCAGGAAAAAAAAGCTAATGCTACCCCCAAACAGAAGAGCATGTGTAGAGGCTATCATGTGATATCCCTACAAGACACAGACTGCTTCTAAATGCTCTCTAAATTGTTAAGGAGAAAACAAAACACACTTCACCCAGGTAGCTCTAAAATACGTGCACACACTTTTTAGGGAGAGGATAATCTGTTGTTACAGAGGCAGAGTTATGAAATCAGCTCTCTTGTGGAGAGCCACTTTGTATGTAACTAAATCCCATCCTCAGTCAATCGGCCACACAAAGACACTAAGATCCCTTTTCCAATCTCTAGAAGTAGCATTTTAATTTATTTTTTTTTTTTGCAATAGGCTGCAGTGTCTTTCTGTGGAAAAGAGGAGCAATGCTAACACTATTTTACTCATAAGACAAAAGCTCCAAAATACATCTATTGAAGCTTGCACTGAAATGCTTCTCTTAATCTTTGTGAAACAGTAATTTAAAATAATATGAACTAAAAGCTGCTGAGCAACACTTTAAGGAGCAAGGAAATGCCAGAGAAACTTCCCGTAAATGATACAAGAATCAATTAACCTGTTTGTATACATTTAAACCAGAATAACCTTCCCCTTCTTATATGTCTCTGCTTCAGTTATAGCCCTAGTTTTAAAACCAAGTGGAGTATTTTAAATGACACTAAAACACACCTGATTTATGAAACACTGTTTAAACTACGTCACCTTGAACAGGCCAGCATTAAAAGATCTCATCATGACTGGTTCATGTCATTTACATGTTCCCCTCTGGGGGGAACACAGATTTACAGGGCTTCATTTGGTAACCAACTTTGAATACAGAAACAAAGTGGCTTAAGTACCTTATCCTGAATGAATTAAAATTGAAACCTTTTCAACACAACAATGCTGGTTGCAAAGGCCTGTGGTATATACAACATTTACATTACTAATGGCTAATTATCTACTAATGAAACATAAGTGGTATTGCACTCTAACCAATGGCTGTATTGGGATACCACAACATTTCTTTATTCTAAACAGTAATTACTGCAAAGCATAACATAAGGCACGATCTACAAACAATATGTGAAATTCAGATCTGCCTGTGAGGGGACAAGGCTTTCTCAGCAGAGTTAGGCACCTCAGTGTGCGATCCAAGACAACCACCTTACTGAGGAGGCAAGGTTTGAATGCTGGCGTGAATGCTGAGAATGAAGAAAAAAAACCCCAGCTCTCCAGTCTTATGCCTCACCTGGACATTAGACATTTTAATCAGAATTTCAAGAAAGTGCCTGTAAGCACTGGGGATCCAAAGCTGAAAAAAAATTATGTCCACGCTTTTTCCTGTCTGAGTCTTTTCTTGTTGCTTGAGACTTTATGGCTAATTGGTCCTTAGGATAGCTAGTCTCTTATCACACACTTTTTTTCCTTCTACTGGGTTTGTAAATTTTCATAAAATTTTCACTACCAACAAGTAATGCCAGAGAGGGGCTGTGTTTCACAGTAAAGAGAAAGGTGGTTTTGAAAATGCAAGGGAAGTTGTCAGAAGCTTTGGGACAGGTTTACTGTGAAATTTGTCATATATCTCAAAAAATTTTATTACTTATCAGGCATAAATTGAATTCTTTTGAGGAACTTAATATTTCTCTATCCTAAAAAAGCACACTGAAGGCAGACATTAGGAAAAGGGGTCAGGCACCTCTGCAGCCTTCCTTCCTGCACCATAACACAGCATGGCAATGCTGTGATCACGGAGGTGTGGGATGGGAGGAGACATTGTCCGACCAGGAAGCCTGGACACAGGAGGCAAAAAGAAACATAAGGAAGAATGGCAAATGAGCTTGTCGAATCTTGTACAAAAATTGGAGCATTTGATTAGAGAATGCCAAGTGAAGTAATTATTCTAATCGTTGTTTTCCTGAGTGGTTCATCTTGTAGTGAAGAACGAACCAAATTTTTTTCCGATTTCAAAGAAAACATTTTTTATTTCCATGGCATGAAATCCTGAGCTTTGATCTATTCTTTCTCATAACAGGAGAGTTATTCTCAGAAGAAGAGAGTTCTTTCCAAAGCCTTAGCTGGAGCTATTCAGCTTTCTGAACTCTCCCCTTACCTCATCTCCCTCATACAAATTTTGAAAAGATCTCTCGCCCATATTAACAACAACTTCATACTTTGATAGAGTTTTGAAGCAATTCCTTATTTCTTCTACAGAAGGGCAAATCACTTAAAGAATAAGCATTCCTTGGCCAAAATTACATTAAAGCACAACATACTCAACAGTTTATCACTTAAGCGATGGAAAAAATGACAAGAAAAGGCAGGAGAGAGCGAGATGAAGAAAAATGAGATAAAAGAGAGGTGCGAGGAACAGCTTAAAGAAGAGAAAACTATAGTTTCCTAGGGGCACAAGAAAAGTAAGTTTGCATGTGTAAATAGCAGAAACTATACAGGGAAAAGGGAATGCAAGAGAGAGAAAGGACTAGGTTTGTTTTGCTTTTAAAATACAAGTTGATTTTTTTTACTGTAGGCTCACCAGTAACTCTTTCTGATAGGTTTACCTGCTGCTTGCCTTTTTTTTTTTTTTTATTTCAGAATGCAGAACTGTTAAAATGCCAAAGGAGTCCCAATTCAGTCTGATATGCCAAGACCTTGTCATAGTGAGTACAGAGAACTTCTCTGTAGCACATAAAAACAAATATTTATGTCTTTTTGTACCAAATCTGGTTTATGTCATGCTATAGTTTAACTACTAACATGACTCTGAGAGGATTAATGCAACAGCAAGTTTCCTAACTTACAAAATATCCTATATTTTACACTGGGGTTACACAAAAAAGGTCTTCTAAAACAGATACTGACAGAGACTAATAGTAGGTGCTGTAACTTAATCTCAGATCTCCAATTATGTCAAACCTCTTGAGCATCATATCCAGTTTATGGTATGGTATTATCACAATCCTTCAATGGAATTACAGTTTTGTAATTAATCTCTCCCTATCAGTTACACTACACAGAAACCGTGAAGTCCAAATACAAAGAGACCATAGGTGTGAATGATTGCACTTGAGTCTTCTCCCCCAACCATATTTTTAAGCCCAAGAGTGATAAATGGTGCACCAGTTATAAATGGGCAATAGGGTCAGTGGAACTAAAAGCTGGGAGTTCAAAGAAAAGTCACAATTCTTAAGAGTTCAGGAAAAGGCCAGAGACTGATGTCGCAATACTTAATGATAAATGGCCAGGGTTGTTATACTCCAATTAGAGAAGATAGGTGATTGGCAAATAACCATGGCAATGTGAATGCTACAGCCTCAGACCATCCAAATCACCTTACTAGCCTATAAGCACTGTAGTTGTCCCATATCAGCCTAAATTTTTCCCTTGACAGAAACTGAGGAGCCACAAATAAAACAGACACAAGAAGTTCTGCCAATAAGGAAATTAATCCTACGAATTAAAAATAAATCAGTCACATCTATGCTATGCACATCTTTATGTCTATGAACAAGATTTATCATAGCAGATTGAAGGCCAAATCTACTGACAATTTAGGTACCTAAAGCAGGAGAAATTCAGGAACTAGAATTTAGGCACACAAGTTCAAAAGGCTGACACAGGAACAAATCTGCACAGGCACTACTCCCATAATCCAGGTGAACACCCTGCACACCAGGAGCACTTTCCATCCTGCACTAGTGTACAATCAGGAGATGAAAACTGATGGATCTAGAAGGAGTACCAGCAGAATGGAACTTGAGGACCTGGCCTTTTGCCATTCCCATGCAGGAAGGAAAGATAAGATGGTTCCTCATTTCAACTCCAGTACTACTTCGTTTTTTTAGACAACAGACTGATGTAAAAATAGTCACCACGGTAAGGCCTGGAACAAATCTCCTTCCTGCTAGCTAAGATCCAGATTCTAGATAAGCTAAGTTGGAGAGATCTCCAGACATCTCGAGAAAAGATTTCCTGAACAGACTTTCCAAGGCTGCATTTCCAGGGTTTGTTCAGAGCTGTAGGCACCAGATTCCCAGATCTTCTTATAGCATGATCTTATATAGTTGAATTTGTAGGACCAGGGTCTAAAATTGGATCACAAAAGTGATCATGTACAGTAATATACAGAAAGATTTGCGTTAGGAATTAAATTACATGTATTTTCTGAATCCTTCTCTCTAAAATAAACAAACTTAATCTTTGCTTATTGCTTTCTATTGGATCTCTGCAATAACAACAAAAATAGTTCTATGTTGAATATTTTTACATAAAAGCTTGAACAGTAATGAACTAAAAATAGATATATATTTGCCAGAAGATTCTTAGAAAGAGAACATCAGGAAATTTTGCGTGGAACAGTTATTCATGCTATCAGTGCCTACAACAAAATTACGTAAGAGAGAAATAATTGGCCATCCTCAGTTTTATATGATAGATTTATGTGATGGATTAAAAGTCCTAATAATGCTAAAACAATTCACCTATGAAATGAATGACAAGACCATAATATTTAAAAGAACTTGCTTACCTTTAAAGACTAGAGTTGCAATGGGAATAAGAAACATTGTTCACAACATGCAGAACATTGCTTAATGTTATAAAGTTATTTTAAACAGCACTATGCAATTTCCCTTATGAAATCACTCCTTACCGTGGGACGCCCTCCTTGTTTTCAGAACTTAACTAAAAAACAGTATAAATGTTCTTAAGTAAAACATTCATAACGCAGGAAATGGGGAAATTAATACCCCACCTTACTTGTACATACAGACTAAACACAGAGTCTTTATGTGCTCATATAACATTGGCTAAATGAGCGTTCACTTCCTCATTACAAATGGGTAGCTATCCAGTTTTTCACTGAAAAGTCACTACCCTTGGTTCTAACAAATTGCTGGAGATTAGGAAAATATTATTGAGAAGTATCGCTGTATCCTGATATATTACACATTCTTCCTTAAGCATCCGCTGCCGACAACTGTCAGAGATGTAAGGGTAGGCTGCAGGGAGCTGTCTTACAACCCCACAGGGCCACACTACTAATACTGTGACTGGTTACGGTCCTGGTGTCACAAACACTACACATGCAGTCAACACTGTTCCCTTTATTCTCATATGTCAGAGAACTGTATTTATGATATCAGTTTTTTCCAATATGCTCTGGAAGACATGGTCGTCTAAGTGTAAGGGCACGCTTTCATGGAGCTGAATTTTTGGACACCTAATAGTATTTAGAGGTAACTGTTCCAAATGAGCCTACCTTAGCAAGCAAGCAAGCCTGACTGGTCTATAAATCCTCTGCAACTCAAAATGCAATTATTTTATTTAATTTTGTTTTAATCACTGGCTCCTCTTCGGAAGCATGCCTGAACACTCACTCACCTGAGCACAGCATGGGCAAATCTTGTTTAGTCTGATTCTCCCATTGCTTCACAGACAGCAGCATGGGCAGGAGAGACAGGGAGGCAAGGAGCAAGGGGCAGCAGTTTGCTGACAGGCCTGGGGTGGATGGTGAGGGAATAAAGCTAGGAGGAGGAAATTAGGAAAAACAAGAGAACAAGGCTGAAGTTACATGGATGTCTCTAAACAGACTGATCTAGAACAGGACACTGCTTCCCATTCACGAAGAGAATGAAAAACACTGAAATAAGAATCACAGAAGTTCACAGAAGTCCACTATGGGATAGTCATCCCTTCCTCAGCTAACCATTTTGTAGCTCATTTAGTGGATACTACACTTATTTTGTAGAGGAGTGTATTTTTAATACACTGTACCTGGGGTATCATTTAACTTACCTGTAATTCACCACCTCCTTTTGCACTTCCCTCCTTTTCCAGTTCCCTTCCTCCCTATCTACAAACCTTCCACAGCAGACCTGAGATCTGGCAGCCCTAATTCACTCCTCGCAGGTGATCTGAGCAATAAGTGGCATTTAGCAAGTATTCTACAAGTGGTAGAAGGTAAGGGAGAGGCATATGGTCATATGCCCATTTGACCCTGTCAATAATACCTATATGGTATCTTATTACAGGCTGCCCCACAAACTAACAAGAGAAATCCTGTGGAAGACCAACATTTAAACAACAACAACAACAGTCACGTGGGGATGGAAATGGAGGGCTTTCAAAGTTTGCCATTCAGTCACAGTTATGGACCCAGATTCACTTCAGAATACCCCAGCTCTCAGGGCACACCTCCTAGCCATCCAAGGTACAGACTCACACGTCTGGTTTGGGGATTTTACATGGCAGAGAAACCTTTGCGTTAAAGTTGTTCCAAAAGTGACGACTTCTCAGTGATTCAGAAAGGGGGTTTGAACCTTGGTCTCCAAGATCTCAAAGCTGTAACTTGATCACCAGCTATTTCAGAGAAAGTATCTCCAGCTCTGCTGGAGCTATTCCACTTTGTAGAAACAGAGTGAGAGGCCCTGCCTGGACTGCTGGTGGCTGGGGGGCACCCTCTGGCCATGCAGGAGAGACAAAAATCTCAGCCTGAACCTCAGCATCCTGCTAGGAGCTTTTATAACGGGGTTATTTGCTCTTTGACAGCAGAACCCATCTCTTTCTTTCTTCCACCCACCCAAAGGGTGGTCAGGCAGATTGCTTATGAGTCAGAATTAGATCAGATTTCTTTAACTAGAAAATTCCCAATCAGCTCCACTCGTACAAGGCAGACATGGGGCAAATGAAAAGCTGTGCAGGTATCCTGACAATTGCTACCTAGAAGCAGTCTGCTGAAATTAAAACCAGAGTTCAGCGTTAGAGAGGTCTGGTTTCTCCCTGACAATTTCAAACTCTGTGACAAAATTAGCAATTTTGAGAGCAAAGATCAACCTCACTTCTGAGCCTCGATATCAGAAGCTGGCAATTGTTGCAAGTCGAACACTGAACTTTGAAGTGCTGCACTTTCATTTACTCCAGCAAAAGTCCTTATCGCTCACACATAAACCACAGTGACTTTTCTCCAAAGTGCAGATTGCACCAAAGCTCTCTTGCAAAAGACTCTGAACTTTATCTTCCGTTTTGAGAATACTGCTCGAAAAAAAATACAATTTGGCACTTCAGAAGAGACATTTGACTTGTCCTTGTCTCCAGTGATTGCCCCTTATAGCCCTTGAGCAACAGCAGCTTTGGGAGCATTTCAAAGACAAATGCTCTAGCACCATGTTCATTCGGTGTCAGAGAAAGCAGTTCGTCTGAGCCACTGTAATTCCCATTATCATCTTCTTTGCAAATCATCTTACTGCTCAGCGATGCATACAGCTTAATTTTCTTGGTCTTGTTTTTAAGTTGTGGTACCTAACATGGCTGATACTTAAGATGCAGAAAAGGTGTTTCAATATATTTCTTTTTATCAAACCTGAAGAAAGTAATAGCTGCAGCCATTTGGGGTAGTAATAGCTGAAAAACATCATTAAGTTCTTAAAGCTTGTGTTAAAATGTAGTCAGCTACTCTTAAGAAAGCAGTCATTATCTTTCATCTCAATGAAATAAAATGTGGGTGTCCGCACACACGTATGTCAGTGAATGTACACAGATATAGGTTTGTGTTTTTTTAAACTTAAGTGACAGCATATCAGAACAAACACACTTTGGCGTATATATACTTACACTCTAAAATAATTTGTCATATTTGAAAGAAAATAAAGGAAAACCAAAAAACAAACAAAAAACCCCCCCAAACCCCCCAAACTCCCCAAAAAATCAAAACCCCAAACCCAGAATTACGAATATTTTTCTGCATTTCATTTAAAACACTTCATGATCCATACTGCTTTCTAGTAGGTTCTCAAATATGCTCCATTTGATTTAAAACCTTATAGCAACATTACCAAGAGGAACAGAATCAGGTCAGAACATTAAACTAGATTTTTGTTTTACATCGGCTCCCAGGCAAATCTTCAGATTTTCCATGTTATTTGCAAGGACATTAAGAAGGTCTTGTTCTTTCTACCTCAGTGATTTATTCTTTCCATATGCAGATGTGGTAATTCTTTAGAAGCTGGTTAATTATATGTTCTAGCAATGACAGTAGGATCTTAACAGAATAACTTTGATTTACCAACCTTATAAAAAGTCTGTCCTTACCTTTCAGAATCTGATTTTACTATGGGATGTGCTAAATTAGAATAATAATTCTTCAAATAAATTAGTTTAAGAAGTCCATGTCTGACACCCCAAGATACAGCTGCAAATACAGTAAATGCTTTTATATAGATATTTGACAATTTGTTAAACAATATTTACAGAAAAAAATTTGTAATAGCCAAAAAACCAAAAGTTAAACTATTATTAGAAATTACTTGGTGACAACAGATGCTCTTAAACAAGCACCTACTAGTTTTGTCAAATACACTTTGCGTTGCTGCAGTACACTCCCACACAAAGTTTTGTTAAGAGTTGAGGGAAAACAAGATCTTCATTCAGCTGGATTTATTTTTTTTTTTAACTAGTATGTATTCTGCATTCAAAATAGGACTAATTTTTCCTAAACCCTGCTAAACTTAGCCTCAACTATGAGGACTCAGCATGAGGGTGCAGATGTCAAATTTTGGAGGTGCTGCTATTCAGATACTTTACACCTGGACTAGGCGGACTCTATTCATAACCTTGGTTTGACACAAACCACAGAGCACCTGGAACCACATGTGTTTTGCTGACTTGCTTCATGCTGTAGTTAAATATTTTAGGGGTCACTGGGCACCTGGGCTGTTCACTGTCAGAGTCGCAGCCTGGTGGCCACAGTTCTGCCAAGTTCTTTCTCCTGGTCAGGGAACAGCAGAACAGCTTCTGCCTTATCTTTCTGCTTGCAGAAGCCTGCACCCAGGTACCCACTCGCTCTCCCTTAGAAGACCATGCGTAGCTCACACGACCCACGGACTAAGGCACCGAGCCTGCAAACACACATGTGCTTAAGATTGCGCGTGTGAGTAGCCTCGAGGAATTCAGTCACGTCATACAGGTAAATAATAGGACTGGTACACAGTACGTGATATAACACATTATTACCACTACAAAAATCATCAGAAACAATCTCCTGTACCCTGCCTGCCCCTTTCCAGTATTCTCCCCCAAATACTCTCTGCTAAACAAGACTTTGACTCACTGGGACTATAAAATGTTAGATGTAGTGCTATTCAGTGTGAACCAGATAATTCCCCTCTTGCAGAATGTTGTAGGTTGGTTGTAAGAAAGTTTTCATAATTATTCTTTTTTTTTTTTTTTGATCCCAAAAATAACTGATAGATCTGGACCCAGTTTATTGTTAGAGGCAAGAGTGTTACGGCTTTAGGTAGTGAATTAAACAGGACAACTAATTGCTTACAAAAGCTTTTAGAAGGAAAGAATCCCTGTAGAAAGGATCTGAGTAATATCGGATTTACACAAGATGAAGAGCAAGTTGCAAATACACCGTGTTCTGGAAGATGTTTAGGTAAAACCAGAGGCATCTTCTTCATGAGGTTATTTCCTAAGAGCATGCTATTTCTTTATGTACATATTCAATTGGGCCCAGTGAAAAATTTAAAACCTTATCTAAACTATAACAATGTATGCAATTAAGGAATATGTTCTATATATGCTATATATATGCTAATATTTGTTTCCTTAAATGTCAATTAGAAAGTTATAATTTTTCACATTGGAAAACGTCACAGACAGAGTCAGTTTTTATCTATCAGCTTTATCATCAGACTGGTAGTAACCAGAATCCAAAATAATGAAAATAAATAAATCCTGCCACTCTTGCTGCCACCTAAATGTGCTCAGCAGCTTGCACAGCCGGACACTAACTGTAAGACTGAATCGGAACAGATTCTTCCCTAGGCTGCTTTTGTTTACATTTAGGGGAAAAAAAATGTTCTTTCATTATTTAAAGTTACATAGCTCAACAATAAATATTTAATATTCTTCCCATAGAACTTGATAGTATATTTATATCAAAGACACTGTTAGCTTGGCTAGAAAATCCCTTAGGAAAAGTCTTACCTTTTGTGGAGGAGACAAATTAAACCCAAGTTTGCAGCTTGACACTTTTTTTTTTTTTCTTCTAAGGATGAATTTATCTCTTTTCAGTTCAGTACCTCTGTGCTCTCTTCTGACCTAATTTTGTCTGTGATAAATGCCAGAGTTTCAGCGGAGTCACTTGAACTCCTGTAA
>NW_009260028.1:481384-481706 GCF_000687185.1 Egretta garzetta | reverse complement strand
AGGACACTAAAAGCCTTGCAAGGCTACAGGTGAGGTAAAGCCCCAGAACTGCCATTCTTTAGACAAAACTGCATTTTGGTTTTCTGCTAATTATTCTGTACTAACATAATGAAGTTAAAGTTCATTCAGACTAAACAGGTCTACAATTTGTACAGGCCCAATACAAGCTGGTTTATAAGATTCATCCCCAGGGGTATTACGTGGTTAGAGGACTTTCAAACTAAATTTCAGCCTTGGCTTAGACAGAAGAAAGACAACAAATGCCTTCTACTGAGAAGCACTGCAAAGCACAGGTGGCCAAAGAATTTTCTCAATTTAAGGA
>NW_009260028.1:450896-481373 GCF_000687185.1 Egretta garzetta | reverse complement strand
CCTACCCAAGCACGTTACTGGGAATGATTTTCACTTGCTGATACAGGGTCAGCAAGCAGCATGAAAGACCCAACACAGCTGCATCTGCTTTTGCAGAAATGGGCAGAAAATGACCACAGAAGGTGCAGGGTGGCTTCCCATCCTAACCCTTCTGGGTGGAGGACCCTCCACCAAAGCCCACGTCACAGAATGAGGCAGGCAGGAAAGCTCAGGTGCATCAGGTAACAGAAACACTGCGTCCCTTAGGAGCAAGAAAGGAATTCCCAGTTCCACCGCCTATTAGCAAAAAAAACCCTGTAAGATATCTTACCTGAAGGGCACAAGAACAAAAGTTGGCTGCTTATGCTGTTAACACTCATTTCATACGAGATGAGCAAGAAAATACTTTCACCAGAAGAGCAAATTATCCTCCATTAGAACAGCTCCATTATTCCTAGAGCACCCCCTCAATCCTCTGAAAATACAAAAATAAATGAAAAGATAACCTTTTTTAAGGAACAGGATTATCAGTTTTTTGAACTAATTGTAGACATGTTAAGGGTACAGTGCTTCCCAAGCCTATATGGTAAAATTCCTCAATGTCTTAAAAGACTGGCTGAGGCTCTGAAAAGTCAGTATTTAGTAATACAGGTCTTCTTCACTTCATTATTGCTAGAAAGATGGGTAAATTCACATGACTACTGCAAAATGGTGTACACACATTGCTTTGGTATGGTCAAAACTTGCAGACCTACATAAGAGGAACACATCTGTGGAAGTATTTATAGTTCACATTCTTGTTTTTGAAGGAAGAGTAGATAGCTTTCATATATCCTATTGCTTAAACATTTCTTCATCTTCTAGAAAGTAGTTGGATTTTCAAAGAAGGAAATTAAGTGTTGTCCCCCAATGTCAATGGTAGTAAGGTGTTTACTGTAGTAGTGTCTCTTTGGAAAACTCACCCTAAATTAAAAAGAAAATGTAAAAGGCATGGGCATAGATGTATTGATCATCAGTATTCTTTCTTGCACCATGCTTCCCCATTTTTATTTTCACAGTACTTAAACACCTAAGCCAAACAAAAGCACTCTGGTCATGTAGAACTTCATGGGAGACAAATGTTTAAAAAAACCAAACCAAAACAACAAAAACCCAACCCCAAAAACCAGCATGACTCGGGCACCCCAGGTTCTTTTGCAGCAATGAGACTTGAAGACCCCCCTTGCTTTATTCATTTCTGATGTCAGATTAACAGTATTTCTTTTCTAATGCTATTTTCTTAGAATAAATTCTACTATTACTTATACAACATGCAACCAGTACCAGAACACCAGTTATGGAAAACACAGCAGCAACATATTCAAAGCTTCATATTGCTGTTGTAACATGTTTTCCTAATTTTGGCACTTTTATAAACACTTTTTAACTTGTACTTGAATTGTTCTGGCCCTTCAGACTTCCTCAAATTGCTGAATAGGATTTTAGAAAAAGGAGTTGGAACTGCCATAGAGAAAGGAAAAGAAAATGATGTTTTACATCTGTCTATTGTTGCTCTCTGCCTTCCACGACTAGAGATAGCAGGATTTCCAAAACTGGGATTCAAAACGGCACAGTTCCTTCACTTTGAAATCAAGAAGGGCATTTGCCTCTGAGAATTGGAGGAGGAAATTACAGCAGTGCACACAGCACCAGTTTGTAAAGCAAAATACTGACAGAGAGGTGGTTGTTGTTGTTGTTGTTACTATTGTTTTGAAAAGAATACCAGAAGCACTCAGCACCAGAAACCAAGGGGTCTAAAGACAGCTAAGCCTCATCTTCCTCATACGTCAGTACCACGACAGGAGTCCTGGTAAGGCAGCGGGCTTGGGGTGCTAGCCAGCAATTTCATAGCCCAGCGCCAAAGATTCTTCCAAGGAAGCATCAACTGCATGAAAACAACTCCTGCGAACCTGTCTGGTTTCTGCGGCACCATCAGCACAGCAGCAGTGAATCTAGATTCAGTTCTCTTTCTTCCAAACTTTTCAGGGATCATGGAGAAGGAGATGTCTCAGTGCATTTATGCTGCCTACTCCCACGAGGAGTTTGCACAGCGGTTTGATCTGCTACAACTGAGAGGACTGGAAAGCAGCTAATTCTGACACGAGTGATGACAGCAAACCTTTTTTTTTTTTTTTTTGTCCCCTCCTTTAGGAGGGGAGAAGTACAACTAAATAAGGACCAAAAGCTGGATCCTAGGAGCAGTTGCCACTAAATAGTCATTTCAGCAAGGTTGTTTTGTATTGGTATCCAAGTTGCCGCTGCTGTTTATGCAGTGATCCACGGTAGCCATGCAAAAAGCCGTGCACAAAACACTTCTGGTCTCTGGAATCTTACAGTTCACTCAGGACACAAAGGCTTTAACAGAGGCAAAAAGGTACAAACTAGAAGCTGAAAATGACAGTTTAAGTCCCACTTTCATCTTTAGTATTTACCCCCAAAAAATAGCTTGGCTGAAATTCCATTTAGCACAGAAATAGCTGAGAGCTGAATAATTCCCTATGGAGCACACACTCCAAATAGTTTTAATATCAGCATAATAGAATTGAATTGTAATTGACATTACAGTATTCTAAAATGAGTGTTATTCTGCTTTCACCTATATCGTAAATAACATTTTCTTTCATGTTACCTATAAAATGACAATATTATTTACGAGAAGAAACACAGATTAGACTTAGAGTGTGAATATATCAGATACCGAGGGCTAACTAACATTCTGCAAAGTGTGTTTGTTCCACATAGCACTCCAAAACCTGTATACGTTTATTTGACCCATTAACTCTATAGATTTTTCAGTTTCTTTTATACTTTTCATATGCTTCATTACTTTTGAAAGTGATTTTAAATATTATTAATTTTTCAAAAATAAAATAAAAAAAATCCTTAAATCATTTTTAAGGTTGCACATTTGCAGAGGTCTGAGTAGCTTTGAACAAAAATATTGATTATCAGCTTTCAAGATGGAACCACCAAACCCTTGCAAACAAATCTGCTAACACAGCAACCTACAGCCATCCAGAACTTCTAAAACGTGAGTCTGAAGGCTTTTGTGTTTATCTGAACATGCAGTATATTCCATTTCCTCCTTTGTGGACAAAGAATCAGAACGCACACACAAACAGACATATATACACACACACACACACGTACATCTGTGCCAGTCCCAGCCTAGAGCCAGCAACTGCTCTGTCTAATCTATGGGAGGAACAGAAGACGACTGGCTTGGTGATATATAATCAAGACTTGGTTTTAACATGTTTTAGGCTTTCTTGAGAGGGAGCATTCAATCAGCTTCTCTAGAAGCTCATGGTTCTAGAAGTAAGATCCGATACCCAGATCAGAAATGTACTCCTCAAACGCATGGCCTAACCTTATTTTTCTTTTACTTCTGCTCAGCTTCTTTTCCATACACTGGGGAGGACATACCTCTCTCCACTTTGTCTTTTAAAGTTAAAATATATCCAAGATAGGTGCTCACTCTTACCGTTAATGATTTTAGTACACTAACAGCAGAACTTTCCTCTCAGCTGGGGTTTCAGGAATCTACTCTAACACAAACCAGAAGGCGACGATGAAACTAGACATCTCCAGGCTTTGTGTTCCTCCCTCTGCCTCAAGTGAGCGTCAGGTCCAATTGCCAAAGGGCTGTATTTGCTCAGGGATACCTGCTCATAAACCACGACAGACAATACTTGGCTCTCCGAAACTGAAAGCACGTTTCCAAGAAGCATATAATCCATCTTTCAGAGGAAGAATAGGGCAGGAATGTATTTTTCATACTTTTATAACCTCTCATTACAACATATCACATAAAGATTTTTCCAAGTGTGCGTCATTTCAGACTGTACAGGTTACAACTACATATTCCCACTGCACATTTCCATTACAGCTTAAACTTTGCTGAATTAACCACACAGAAGACTTACAAGCCTTAATACACGAAGAGGGGATAGTCCTGCACTATGCTAGGTTTAGCAAACAGGACAGTGAATCAGCTTAGAAATCTCCCAGAATAGTCTAGAAAGAGCTTAACAGCAACAACAACAACAAAAGAGACTATAATGAAAAAAAACCAATTTATTGCACTTTCATTCTACAGGCACACATACAGCTGTAATAATGTAAGGGCAGGTAAAGTACTGTTTGTTTGGAGTTATAAAAAAACCACCAAAATTGCTGTTTTTATTTTACTTCTCCCACTTCTGTAAGTACTCCATTAAGAAAAATCCTGTGTTTGAGTCTGATGTTCTATAGCTGCAGGTTGCTCACTTCAGGCTGAACCCAGCCAACTTGCATAGAAAGAACAAAGATCCGTGTGATAAAAGAACCCAGCATTATTACTGCATGCACTAACTCCATCCTTGACTTTTGGCAAAGCTTCTCTCTAAATATTTTGCAATGAGCATGATATGCAACTGAAGAAAGTTACTGCTGCTTTTCAGCAAAGCAATTGGAAGGGGAACTCCGGAAAAAGCTCAGCACCAGAAGCATGACGTATTTCCTTCTATTCAGTGCCAGGATTTTGATAGAGCAGGCTGGCAGCTGAGGGCTGCTGTCAGCCCTCAAGCTTTCCCTTTGCAAAGTGACAGAAGTCCGTCGGCACCAGGCTGACAGCCGCATGCTGTGCTGCCACTGATCGGCAGCGTGACCCAGCCCGGACAGCAAGGCTGAGCTCTGTGCAGCAGGTAGAACTTCATCTTTGGTCAAGAAAAAAGGAGGGAAAGGAGCAAGCACAGAGCAGCTGCTGTGTTAATGAAATCCACCAAATGGCAGCTCTTTAGCACGGACACCACAACCAGCCTAGTGCTGGCCTCGGTTCTCCAGCTCCCCCAGAGTGCTGTAAGTTACAAACAACTGGAAAGTATTTATGAGGGCAAGAAAGAAATATGCAATGGATCTTGAGAGTTAGGGCTTTTAAACTTCTTGTTAATATGTGAAAACTGAGTATTTGAGAGATTTTGTGCTGTAAATGTGGGTCCTGTTTAATAGGGCAAGTTTGAGTAAATAAACGTGTGTCTTTCCTGCCCATATGACTTCATATACTGCTAGGCTGTTAAGGCGAGAAAGAAAATTTCAGAAGTCCTAAAGCACTTCAGGTGAGGAGAAATACTTCCAGAAAAGCTCCTCTAGCTATGCTACAGCTGACTCAAATTCCATCCATCTTCATGATTTTGATCATGAGTATGTCTAAACATCTCAGGTTCTCTCTGACATTTTCATACAGTGCTATTTTGGCTTTGCACATGTGGGACTGAATGGCACAGAGGAGCAAACATGGAACACCACTTAAATTCATCAAGAATGAAAAAGTCGCCAACAGACCTGGTCCAAAAACTGTGAAAGACTAATTGTGCCTTCCAGTATGTCCAGCAAATATTTTGCTGCTTTGTAGCTTTTGTCCCCACCACAACTTTAGCCAGTAATGTTTGGTGCTCTGAGTGTGCATCTTGGGGTTTCGTGTAGAAGGAACTCCTTACTGTCTGTGGGGTGAAGAAATGTTGCCGTACGTGCTACAGGAAGGGCAAGCACAAAGGCAAGACGGAGTCAAAGGACAGAAGAACTCTCCTTGGGAAAAGCTTTCTTCATTCACCCTGCTGCTAAAACCCCAGCTAGTTTCATCAGGGGCAAGTGATGCAGAAGGTAAGGCAGAAAGCTATGTGGGCACGCACCCAGCCCAGCGTTACACCCTGGGAACCTGCACGTGTGCGCCGGCTGCCAGAGCCCCACCTTCCTCTCCTGCAGCCCTGGTCGCGGCAGAGCAGGGCCACTGAGGTTTCCCTGCCCTCCCTTCACCAAGGAGCAACCCGACCCTTGCCTGCCCTCTGCTCCTCAGCCCCACAAGTGGAACCAATACCTGGCTGAACATTAGCTCACTAGATGCTGACATACCACTCTGGAGAGCCTATTTAAAAAGTTAATAACTTTCAAAATCCAATTAGGGAGTCTAATTACCTAAAGTAATCATTGGTCTGCCTACTAAATCTCAAACTAGGTGAATGCAATAAAGATTAATTCCTTCTTCGTTTCTGCTTAAGCACCAAATAGGAGGTTGGAGACCTCCGATCACCTCTGTTTTCAGGTAGGCACTGCGATGACCCCTTCTTCAGAGCAAGTTGAAATACAGCAGAAAAGCTCGAGCCACAGACGCTGCATACCAGTGTCAACGACTGAGGCATCGTGACGCTGATCAGGCAGGCAGGGGACACTGCCATACATGCTAGAATAGAGACAAACCTGCCACTTTTGGAGCAACTAGCTTGGCAAATTGAGTCAAAATTATCTGGTTTGCTAGGAACAGCAGCAGTTAAAATATGGTGCCTAAAATTATAGGCAGCAATTCTACTTCTTCACTCAAGTATTTCTGTGGACTTTTTCCTTTGTGATTTAGGCCACGTCAGATAATCTTGTTTTCACTATTGCTTCTTCACATGTACACATTTCCAAACAGGTAAGAAACTTGCTAGTTACTAATCCACTAACTAGTTAGTAAGAACTGGCTCTAGGCATCCACTGAAATACCATTCCATCATTTCATAAACTATTCTTTCTCCTCCCTGTTAGGCATCAATAGCAGCCATTAAAAATAACTGCTATAATTATTTTCCTAGAAACTTTAAAAAAAAAAACAAACAAAAAACCCCCCAAAAAACACCTCCTGAAAACTTCAAGCATATGGCTGTCCTGAATCTGTCATTAGCACACAACCTCAAAACAGAAAGTTTAAATTCACAAGACGTCAGATTAGTTTTTAACATCTTCTAATAAACGATCCTTGATTCTCCTGTTCACAGGCACCCCAGGGTCCCAGAAAGTCCCACCACTTTCCTAGGAATGCTTCCCAGGAGCTGGTACATCCCGCCAAAGCCATGGGATTGGTACAAATCCAAAAGTGAATTTCAGAGCAAAAGGACCAGTCACTAATAACGTGTCACTACCAATCACCAGCCATTTTAAAATCAGAAAGCTGTTTAGTATGAATGGCAACACTAACCACAGCCATTAGAACAAACGACTGAAAGAAGCTGCCTACCCTAACAAAATAGTTAAATCACTTTAGGCTTTCTGTGGTAAAACCTACACCATGTTTCCAGTCCAAGGAAAGAAAAAAATGGTTCTGGTTCACACGAAGACATCAGCAAAAACCATGAAATTATTTTTCCCTGCTGCAGCCAGGTGCAGGCATGAAGCATCATGAGGTGCTAACATGCCTTTCTGCCCAGGTGGAGCAAAGCACAGCATTAACTGCTGAAAAATCAAATGCATTTTAGCACATACGCCACGCCCCCTCCCCCCCCAGCTTTTTAATGACTCAACTTTGGTGTCCATTCAAAAACAAAGCATCAAGAAGGTCTGCATGAAACTCCCTTTACGCGTCCCACTAGAAGTGAGAAGAGGCGAGCCACCTGTCCAGGGGGTCCCTGGCCTGCCAAGACTCAGAGAAAAGCAGAAAACAAAAGCAAAAGGCAGCTCCTGTACCCCTTCCCCTGTGAGAGGGCTGCGGCGGCCGGGGCTGCCTCAACTGCGGGGGGACAGGACTCGCTGCCCCCAACCTTGGGACCAGATCTCACCGATGTCAGGCATCGGGATTACGGTCGCCTACGCGGCTGAAGGGTGGTCCATGCCCTTTGGTGGCAAGGGCAAGTTTGTCGTTGCGTCCTGAAGAGCACATCGGAGTGCTGAAGAATTAAGCTCATGGGAAATATAAAATATTTCAGACTCCTTTCCCCCTGGAGATTAAAACCTCGCAACCTTCCCAGACAAGTAGCTGCCCCCATACCGCAGAAAGCATTCACATTTTTAAGGGAGCACAGCAATACGTTTCAGGCCTTAGCAAGCCCTGTTCCCCAAGACAATACATCATCAGAGACTCTGAAGTAAGCACCTACACCATTATGCTCTCTAGAAAACACAAGAAGTATGACGGGCATAAAAGCAAACCAAACCCAGTCCAGACAAAACCCACAGGCACTGTAAAATCTGCAATACAAAAGCATTGTTTTATACACTTAAAGAAGAATGGCTGTCCAAATTAATGCATTCATTTTAAATTATTTCCTATGTAGGTAAGCTGAAAAGCTTAACAGGAAGGCAGGAAGGTTAAAAAAAAAAAAAAAAAAAAAAAATGAAGTATAGACTGTCACTGAGCGCTCCAGTGAAAACTTCCAGATCCCTAGTTTAGGGAGATGGGCCATTTAAGATAAGAAGTAGAAACTTTTAAAATATTATAATACAGTAGGTAAGAGCTTGGTCAATATGGAACAAACAGGAAACTTCAAGTACGTTAACTGTATTCCTCATTGCTAGGCTATTACCATGTAAGATTTTTCAGAAAACAAAGGGTTTGGTTTCAGCATATTTACAGTCTGTCTGATGTCATTTTCACCAGAGCATTTATCTTTCTCTGGTGTAGGAGGCCTACTACTAATGCTGACATTTGTAACTTGGGGACTTAACATGTGGAAGTAGCTTCCCATACACAACCTGGTAATCTCCTACCCAGCCCTTCTGCACGTGCTGTCAGGACGCTTGCTGTTACTCTGGAGAACCACAAAAACTCTTCATTGGTGAGCTGAAACACAAGCAGTAACTGATGAAATCTGAAAATGCTGTTAAATTTGAAGGACAGATATACATTGCCATGAGTCAGTCAGTCAATACAGTGTAGCTGAGATTACTCAGGGAGCTGGATTCAGTTGAGCACAGGTTTAATATAGGATCCTCTGCTTTGCTATTTAGGAAGCAAGAACATCACTTACCCAGCAGGACTAGTACCCTAGAAAGGAGAGGCTCAGAAGGGACTTAAGTAGTAAAAATGAGCTTGCAGGTGTGATGCTAAGTGGGAGAGTAGCACAGCCAGCACTCGGCCAGGCTGCTGGTGGGCAGGCTTACCAGCTCTGCGCCCGCTCCGCCGACGCACCAGCCTGGAGCCCCAGTCCTGCCGATGACAGGGGGAAGCAGGGGGAATGGCCAGTGCACGGACAGTGACTCCAGTGGAAAAGAGGGGACTTCTCTCAGCTGTTGCCATCCTTCCCACCTCCAGAAATGCCACACCTGGCTTCCCTAGGGCTCCTGCCCCAAATGCGCCTGTTTCCTCTCCCTCTTTCACAGCAGAAGGGAGCCCCGTGCTCCACCTCCCGCGGCCAAATCCAGCTTTGCCTACATTGCTGAGAAGCGTCGAGTCTCCTCTGGGCAAAGAGTCAGAGTTGATCAAGTGGCAGACGAGGGAACACAGCAGCCTTCACGCTCCCGCTGTGTGGAAATCCTGAAGGAGCATCTCTGTCCATTCACACCTCTGCGTGTTTCTGCAGCTGATAACACCTCTCATTTCTTTTCTGATCTCTCCTGGGATCAAACCCCACAATACTTTCAACTCTGGGAAGACTACAGTATTTGGAAGCCCTCAATGTTTACTCGCAGTCCAGCACTTCCCTTAGTACCCTTTTATAGAAGGCTTGTAAATAGCATTTATAACACTTGGCACACCACTTCAAACCAAATTATTCAGTTTTAATAGCAGAAATAATGCATAAACCAGATTAGTTTAAAACTAAGTTTTGTTATTTGGTTTTCTTACTTGATTTTATAGGGAGAGGTATTTTGGATTTTGGTTTTTTGTTTTTTAAGAATCTACTACCTGAGATGCAAAACTTAAAGAATCTTTCCAAACAAAAAAAGCTTCATAGGCAGATTATAAGAATGTATTACCTTGGGCTATTAAAAGTTACAAGGTTTTCAGTTCCATAGATCAAGGTTTCTCTGTAAAGCCTAACTCTCCAACCTCTTCCCTAAGAAAGCATGAGGGTTTTTTCTCAAACTGCCTAACAATGACATTTTTTGCTTAAAACTTACTTGAAAATTTTTTTTCCTAATCCATATAAAAGTTTGCTATGTTTATGTACTAATTCCTTCTACTTTATGATTCTGCATCTATAATAATTTAAAAAAAAAGCAACCCCTCCGCAAATTCCAGAGGTTTTCCCAGCCCTTAGTCCACAGTTCAATTAAAAGTTTCACTATTACAGATTAAGGTCACAGACAAAATACAAGTTTTGTTTCTTGAAGGAAAGCTCTCCCTGTTCCCTGTGTGTCCGTGAAATACAAATGGGCTCAGAGAACTTTAACACAGGTAATGACGAGGATATAGTCCCACAACGTGATAGGAAATACCCAGATACAGAACACAGATACGGGTAGGGACTGCACAGCCACCAACTTATATCAGCACAGCAAGACATAGCTGCTTTTTGCCAAAATTTGACTGCAGTTTAATAATTCAAGACAAAGCATGAGGGTCAGGTTAAACTGAAGTGAAGATCATTCAACATCAGGAACAGCATCTACAGCCTTCAATAAACCTGGAGAGTGCCGAGACCCAGTGCACGAGACACCCTTCAGGCTTCTGAAGTGCTCAGTTAAGTCAAATCTCCAACAAATTCTTCACTTTTTTTTTAACGTGCCAAGAGACCATACAGGAAAAAAAAAAATCTGTGGCTTGAACTAACTGTCCATACCTTCCCTATTTCAGGCTCTCAAATGCCGAGATGCCAGACAGCATGTGTGTAGACGGTGTGACTTGACCCACAGATCCTGCACAGGCATACACACCAGAGCAGTTCCAAGAAAAGCACTCAGGAGCCTGTAGAGGCGAAAACTGAAGCCCACGCTCATCAGATGGAAGCAGAAGAATCCTGGTTCCGTATCACTAGCTCTACCCAGTAGCGAAGGCTCGGTGGTTAGACCAGCTGATGGCGAAGCAAAAACCAAACAAACTAGAAAGCCTGGAAAGTGGATATTTGAGTGACTTAAATGGGGAACAACAGGGCAGGGGGAGGAAATAAAAATTAGAGTGAATGAAAGAACCATGGAGCCCAAACCTTTATTTGAGAGGTACTTCAGTTAAGATATGAAGGGAGAGATGAAGGATGACGATATCCTTAACACTCATGATGAACCCATCCAGTGAACACCATTCTGAAAATAAGTCCCTCTCACCATATATTTACCAGCCTGTGAGAGGGGGATTTGGGTTGATCCTAACCTGCAGAAAGCAAGTCAAGCTGTTCTTTTGAAGCGCTGCCTCAAGAAGCTGTTTCTGAGAAGCCTGAGTCTCTTCCTGCTACTTACAGTGAAGATCTGAAATTCATGGTGAAGAAAAGTTGGTAGCCAAGTCCAAGATTTTAAGGGCATGACAATGAAGTCAGAGCACACGTGTGTACAGTAGCAATGGCCAGAGCTGTAAGAAACACAGGTGTCTGCAAAAGTTTTGTGGCTTTGCTCCCATAAGGATCAAAACTGAAATAGAAGAGTTGAACCAAGCAGGAACGTTCTGGTGATGAAGACTCAGCTAGGGCAATATCGAAATTGTTAGTTTGCCTACAAAGAAAGATGCTCCTTCAGAATTAAGAGCGATTTCAGTTAACAGCTTATCCAGGATTCCAAAAGACCTTCAAGGACACAATACGCAAAGGAAAACTGGATACCAATCACATGAAAAATAATTCTGTTTCACTTGAAAGAATCACTCCCCTTTTGAATTCAACCTACTGCGTTTTGCTAAAGACCTCTTTGCATAAGAGCTTTTTTTGTACGTGTATTAATATCCTCTTCAGAAGCAGATAATGGAAAGATGCAGCCACTTTCCTCTCAATGCCATGACTGATACTCATTTTTCTTGCATCCTTCTAGACAATAAACCAGAATATGTTTGGTTTTGTTTTTAAATGTACATATTTACGTTGGAAAATGCTGCACAGATGAGGCGATCTATTACACACCCGGTGCATTTCTTCATCAACATTCTTAACTTGTGTTTATATAAGGCCTCCCACAGACATTTGGAGTCACTGGTTTTTGAGAAAAGGAAACAGCACAAAATTAAGAACAACAACATTGTCTCTCTTTATGGACCTTTACGTTTGTTGGACAGTATCAGACTCTTTCCTGTGTGCTACTGTTTATGTCGGCTACACAAGTGATAGACTGCAGTGCCTTCAGGGTCCTCCACGGTATGAAGTAACAACTGGAAAAAAAAATCCCTTCCATTTATTTGATGGTGCAGGTGATTTAGTAAATGAATTTGGGTTAAATTCCCTTAATCTTTTTGTGTTCTATAAACTGAAAAAAAGCCTGATAAAAATCTCACAATTCCTATACTGAAGGGAAACATCTCCTTACGTAATTCAGTCACAGATTATTAGGTAGCCAAATGAACTGTATGCTCTACACAGTTACTTGTATATGTTTTGTGCTAAGCATCGTGAATCCAAGCTATCAGCATTGCAGTGAAAAAAGCAAGGCATCCAAGACAAAATACTATGTTAATGATTTAACTGAAGGTTTAAATTAATACAAGATATTTAAAAGATATTAAAATAGTAAAATACATATATATTTATTTCTGCTCTACTAGACAGACCTTCTCAATTCAACTCAAAAATTCAAGTCATTGCAAATGAGTATTTATCTTCAGTGCTATGAATTGCAACAGATTACTTTCATACTTTAAGAAACTGAAAAAACTGAGACAAAAAGAACAAATAATCTTGTCCTTGCTTGCTTCCTTTTAAGTATCTTAGATATTCTTCCCAAGTGAAATACTTTCTTTCTCTTTTACCTTAGAAAGAGTGCCTTTTCCCCTGTGTTTGTCATGGGAGATTACACAGATGAGGAGGGTAACTGGCTCCTGCAGAGTTAGAGGGTAGCTTTCCTTAAAAGTTTTCACAAACATTCAAATTCAAAACCTGTTAGCAAAGAAATAAAATTGCTCTTTCACTTTTAGTTGTTTTTACCATTATTGAAAAATGCAAACAAGAAGTTTAATCAATTCAAAACCTTGTTTAAAAATACACATTACTAAGTAAGCATATTCGTGAGTTTCAAAGTGCAGCAGATGCAAAATGTGAAATCTTTTAAAATGCATCTTCGCCCTTTTCATAATACGCGTAACTTTTTCCTTGAAAGGTGACATTTCACACATCAATAGTTTCAGACCTAAAAAAAGGCTCCTGAGTAGTACTGCACACTTGTAAGAGTTCAAAATTGGTGGTTTTTTTTAAAAAAAAGGATAAAAATAAAAACCGGATAGTTTGACAAAGTATGAAGCACTTCAATAGTGAAAACAGAAAACATCCCTAACAAGATTTTGAATTGAAGGCCACACTCTCTTCACTGTATATTGTCATCCAGTACTTCTCAAGAGTGAACAACTTCTGAGACCGATATGTACTCTGCCTCTTCTTGTATATGAGATGCCTGCATTTATGCCCACTACATTTCCAGGTGGTCTGAACTTAATCACTCACTTCCCTCCCTCGGTGTTCTTTTATTAGTAGGTATTCGAATAAACATCACTTGAAAGCCTGTAATGGAAAGTTGAGTGCCGCTCCAATAAAAACATACAAACAAATATTCACATATTTTACTGTTCTAACACAAAAAGTTCTCTATAAAGAATAGGAATCAAAACAGTGTCAGGTAACAGGATTACCTAAGGATGCATTAAATTTCTTTTTCCACAAAATAATTAAGTTTCTTCATTAAAATCAGACAGTATTTCAGTTCTACAAAACAAGCCCTATAGATCTTTTCTTTTGCTTCCAATAGAAATTTAATTAAGACAGAGAAAAGATTTCTGAGATATTTTGTTGCAACAACAGCAACCTATTTTAAGTAAGGAATTAATGTAAGGTTTTATTTCTGGTCGCTTACATGACTAAAATACCAATTAAAAAATGTATTAATTCTTAAGCTTCACAAATTCTGGTTTTTTAAAACTTTTATTTCCTCTGCTTAAATCAGTTTCTAGAGATTTTGCTCAGAGGGTGTAATATTTTTCTACTGAAAATACTTTCAGGTTTTTTTTTTCCTGTTTTTATTCTAAGAATAGAAGGAAGGTGCCATTATTGTTTTGCTTCAGAAGCCAGTCCCTACTATCAGAAAAGACTTGGCATGGCCATACACACACACACACAAAAGTGTTCAGGTGCAGTATCATACAGATCAATAAAGGATGTACAAAAAAACCATAGTGTATAATACTGTGACAGGTTTTCAATATATTCACATACAGTAATCTCCGACTACCTGTAACTAAACTGGCCATAAATCCTGAAGAACCTTGTCTATAAAATTGAGTAACCCGTCAATATACTGTATCTCTTCTAAAAATACCCGTATTTTACACTAATATACAAGGTATCTGCTTGCAAACACAGAAGTAGCCATAAATAAAACTTTATTCTTTCATTTCATTTACAAGCTACCAAGTACCATGTATTTACACAGCACTGGACACTTAAAGTAGTTGCAGTCACAAAATGATCCAGACAGCTGTTGATAAAGTAAAGGATCTTAAGATAAAAGCAAAGTAATACTGTAACAGATAAGTGGCAAAAAAGCAGTTTTGCCGTAATGATCAGACTTGCATGTTGCATCAATTCTGGTTGAAACGACTGAGTGCCATGCGATTCTCAGCTTTAATTGTTTGCAGTCTGGCTAAAGTTTGTACAGTCATTTCTCTTTTGCAGTTATTAAAATAAAAAAGTTAAAAACTATAGCAGCAACAAGCAAACCCTGTGACAGGAAGGCAAGGTTTAAGAACTAAAAAAGTTTATACAATGTGCTTAGGAAGGTTGCAGAATTTATCTTCCATCGGCTGGAGTTCGACTGAGTGACAACATGATTCGGGCGTATCTTTCACACAGTTCATGTGTGGAGTAGGAGGGTAACTTTGGCGGGTCATTAAAACCTTTAATCTCTGTAGAACAATCTAGCAGTTTTGGCAGGAAATCTGTCAGCTTTTCTTGCAAGTTAGCTGCAAATAGAACAAGAAAAACAAACATAAGCATTTACGTCTGTATGCGAAATTCTCCTTTTTCTGCCCAACACTGACTTTTTTTTTTTAATTGGTGGGTGGGAAGGGGAGGAGATTTACTTGGAATAATCCACTTCCTTCAGGTCTGCCAGCAATAATTAGGACACACCAATTCCTAGTAAGGTGTTAATATAAATGCGCCTCGCGATAGTCTAACACCATGAAGGTTTTTGCATTCAAAAAGCATGTTTCCTTTAAGGCTTAATAACCCAGTGCAATATACAGAAAAATTGTTTATTTAGATGTGTATGGGATTATTCAAAAGTCAGGGTAGCTCAAAATACATTACCAAGGCACAAAAGATATAGGCTCAATTCAAGGGACCAAAACCATCACATTTACAGGAAAGGTGCACAAGGGCCTTTTACCTTAATGAATAAATGACTTACGTTCCATTTCTTGTCCAAGATAGGAACACCAACGGTTTCTCATATCTTCCACAGCAACAATATCTTTTTCTTCCATTTCATCCACCAGTAGTAATGGCAAACACGGGACAATAAGCTCATTCATAATGATCAGGCCATTATTTACTTCCTGATCATCTCCCGATTCAAACAGTGCTGCAGCATGTTCATTTAGTTTCTTCATAAGCCACCACAAAAAAGGAAAGCCTTTAAGTATACAGCATTTCACATTCTACCACGCATCAGTTTCTGTTTGTTTTAAAGCACAGTCTTTCTACAAAGCTACCTGGTAATCTGCATTAACCACAGTTGCGCTTTAACGTTTACAGCAATGATGCATATACTCCATTAAACCACTTGATCTTGTGCTATTTCTCAAGCCACTTCATTCGATACCCACCAACTCAATCTCTGCAGCTGTTCTTTTTCAGACTGAGGTCCTACGACCTGCTTTTGTTTTCTCACTATTGCTAAAAGTGATCAAACTGTGGTAACAGGGCGAGTCTGCTCACCAACACTGCCAACTGTTGTTCCTACCTAGCCCAGATATGAAGGCAGTGAGCACACCATTTAAAATCATAGAGAATTGATTATTAAAAAAACCAAAAAAAGGGAATAATGTTTTCCTTCTTACTTTTACTTTTTTCCTTATGCTAGTCTAAGTATTAACTTGTTAATGAAAGGTGGTTTTGGTTGGGTTTTGTTTTGTTTTCACAATGGCAACACTTTTCTATTAATTAGTTTTGTTAAAGCTATGCAGCAAGTTCAACTTTTTGAAACATACTTCACCCTTCACTTACTAGCAAACATTCTCGTCTGTAGTGAGATATCAGCTCTTCATCATGCCCTCTGTATGGGCCTTTGGACAAGAGTTCTTTGTTATTCTGGTAAGCATAGATAAGGTAGAGCAAGGCTTCCATATAGCTAAAGTAAAGTAAAGAAACAAAAACATTAGATGCAACATCCAGGTACCACCTGTTTCAAGCTAACTACCGTGCTCTTCAAAGGACAGGTAATGTCATTTGCTTGTTTGACTGTAAGTCCACCCTTTCCCAACCCATCTCTTCGTAATGTTTTTTCTACCACACAATTTCACCTTTTATACCCGTTAGAACAATTTATTTTATTATCAGGTTAGATCACTTCCACATGAAGTCTGATCCAAAGCTCACTGAAACCAATAGATATCATTTCACCTCCAAAAATAGCTTTGGATTAGCCTTGAGTATACATGAAAACTTAATTTTTCCTGCACGTATTTATGTCACATTAGGTTTGATCTTCTGCTGCCATATATATCTTAATAGCATTCTACACCTTAGCAAATAAGATTTAAAACTGTCACCTTATTTCTAAAGAATAAACTGTGAATTTTTAGCCTCACTAGCTGTAAGTTCTTCCAAACTATTGAAGTCTGAAGCGATGGAAGAAGCCCCAACAGCATTTCAACAGCGAAGTGCAGCTAGACTGTTGATATTTCTGTCTTTAATCTAAATGCAGAAGATAAATAGAAGCCTAATCGGTAAAGGACAAGTAACAGAGGACGTAAGAACCTAACAGTTAATAATCAGAGACCCCTTCACGCACAGATCAACAATCTCCCGTCACACCATTGCATATTATTTCCAGCAAACACCTTAAATCGTTAATTCTCTGACTTACAGAAACCCAGTTATGACAGCCAGCCACCTAAAGCAGTTCAGGCAGCTACCCTAAAAAACATTTTTATTCAAACTGAAAAAATCTAGGAAGAGACATTTCCTAGCAGAGTGGTTAGAGGAACAGTACATTGTGCACTCACTCACTCCTAGTGAGGACAGGTGGTCATGGTTAAGGTTTAAACCACCAAAACACTAAAAATGGATAAAAATTTGCAGAAGACCTACAGTAAAGCCTCCCAATGAGATAACATAAAAAGAAGGGAAAAGGCTACTTGAAATAGCAATGGTTCCTTAAAGCTTTAGCTTCCAATATCCCTTTTTAGAAGAAGATGAAGCCCAACACCATAATTTCAGAACCTACTGTGAAGTTATTTCTTCCACCATGAGATCTGTTCTTAGTCCCTTGCAACTCTAAATATTTTTTGCTTAAGTAATTAATACATTACAAGTACAGTCACTGTTCTCCACCTTTTTGTCCTCAAAATACAAAGCTAGGACTTCTTTTAATGAGAGCGTATCCCCCTCTCTTCAAGTCCATTTCTCCTGCCTGTGAAAACTCTTCACACCACTGATCACCAACACAACTGACCAGACAGCAGAAAACTTTGCATAGGAGGAAAGGGGAGAAGATGAATGCAAGGAATTGGAATTGCTGAATATAGAAGCCAGAGGAGCAGGACTTTCTCCCCCTTTCCATTCTTGGTTCAGTTACTTGTGAAACCGTGGGATGAAATCAGTGTCAACAATTCAGTTGTTAAAAACTTGCTGCTGGTAGTGTACTTATTCCCAGTCCCTCTCCTCCTGCTCCTTCCCTCCGTTGTGTGACACCTTTCCCTGGAACAACCACAGCGCCATCTAACAGCAAGATAAGCTATTTTAAATCATCATTACTGCACATCCAACCTCAGAGTCCATATGTATCTCAAGAGCCTGAGGAATACAATTACAGTGTAAATGACCACACAGATTCTGCCTTTTCACACCTGAAGTACATAGAAGCTCCAGCCTATGAAGCCAAAACCTAAAAATCACTGAAGCTGCTCACAGAATTATGGAGGTCACTGGGTCTAGGCTTTGGAAAAGAGGCAGAAACCACAGGTTGGCTGAATTTTAGCACTGCTTTGAAAAAGGCATTTCATTCAAAACCGAAAAACTGTATTGGCTTTCTAAGAAACTTAAAAGGCAACTGCTAAGGTCTATGGTTTCTTCACTTCTAAGTTCCTACCACAAGAGCGAGCTGCAGGGAAAACTCCTGCCAAGCTTCATTAGCTGGCTGCGTTCATCTCACCCATAGCAGGTTCCTGCTCTCTAGTACAGTCAGAGAAGATATGCCTGAAAGACCCTTTAATTCTCTACCTGCAGTGAAAAGAGGGTCTTGTCAACCACCATAAGGGATCACGAGTGAACACTGGAAGTAGGCATGACTTCCCAGCGCTCAGCATAAGGTGATTTTTCAGTAGTACTAAGAAACCGCTGGTTCCGCTGCACCTTCAAATGCAGTCTGGCATGTTCCGCACTCCAGCACCAAGACCTATAAAAGTAAGCTATAGAGGAGAAAAAGATACACTAAACTACTACTTTAATGTTGATTTTGTGTTGGTTCAACACAGCACAATTATTTAAGGAAATCAGTGACCACCTGGATAAAGGCTGATTTTTGGCTCCATCTAGAGACAGAGTGCTGCTAGGTACCAAACAGTGTTACCAAACTAAGAAAAAAAGCTGGTTGACTGAGGGAGATGGGTTTCTGAAAAAAAGCCTGAAAACAGTCCTGCTGATGAAAGTCGTATTTCAATTAAAAAAGTCTATGTTTTCATAAATATTTCTGAAGTTACATTTCTATGATTTCAATGTTAATAAGGGAATCGTAAGAGTTCATCAATTCAGTCTTGTTTTCAGAGCAAGGATGGCAGTGCTGCCCTCTAGAGCATAGGAGACATGATCCTCAGTAAATATCTCAGCCCTTTGGAAGCCTGTAGCTGAAACATAGGTGCATAATTGCAACAGATGCCTTTAGAGAAGGTCAATAGATACCCAGATCCTTGCCCATCCTCCAATCATGCTTAACCCTAGTCTTACTGTCTTTGTATTAAGTATCTCTTGAAGCACTTACGAAATTGCATTTCTTGCCAAAAGGAATGAATGCAATGCTTGTTTGTATGTTAGACGAGTCTGATAATATTGTATTTTATTTCTGACCAATACCAGAGTCTAAGACTGGTCATTATAGGTCTGTTTTCTAAATTAAAAAGTAACAAATGCCTCACCCTAACTTTGCAAATGGAAAACTATGCCAAAAATGCTATTCAGCACAGAGCAGAAACCTGTGCTTCCCTCCCTCCCCCTGGCATAATCAGAATATATTATGGTAAGAAGTGGATTAGTGAAAACATTAGTATTTTGCAGTTGAAGTGCCATCCTGGAGTCCCAATGCCAAGGAACTTGAAGATCTTCCATTCCTTAGAGCATGCATAAAGTCCGGGGGTAACAAAAAGGGTTTCTATATACCACTCTGATGTCTGTGACATTTTTGCCTCCTTAAGGGACCAAGCCATACCAGAGTGTTTATTTTTCAAATAAGCCAGGCAATCTGCTGACCAACCTTCATACATAAGCTGTTCAAGATTGACAAACTAGCATATTGCAATTTAGATTATTAATGAATGTACTATTTATTACATACTAGCAACAAGAAGACGAAACAGGCTCATTGTTTTAGCCACTATACAAAGACATAGCTTGTCACAAAGACAAGGCAGCATCTTTTCCAATCAATTTTCCTCTTTTATTTGGGGCCTTTCTTGCTTGGAAGTATACAAGACAAGATAAAGGAATATGAAGCAATTTACTACACAACATACATACAAGAAATTAAGTTTGACTCCCACTATAATTCCCCTACCTACTGTGTTATACAGGAAAAAATCAGTAACTGACTGCAGAACTGTTTTCACAGTCAAAAATTTGTATCATATGATAGCTCAATTTTCACACAACATATGTCAGCCACTGGATATTTTGCAGCTAATCATTTTGTTCCTTTGGCTGGGCATGGGAGAAAGAGGCAGTTTTGAACAATTCTGTTTCAGAGAGTCCCTTCTGCAGAATGCTTTGAAGTATTTATACTATAATCATCATCCTTGCTGAATGTAGTAGATCTGAGAATAAGTTCTAGATGTAGTGTGTTAAGTACATCAATATCACCAATTTTATATAGCCACAATTCCTGACTTGGCTGGAAAAGAGAAGGGAATGAATCACCATTGCCTCACAGAGCTAAGAAGAATCAGCTACAACTATGATAGTTATGGATTATAGTTTTCCTCAAATATGTTCTTTTTTCTTGACCTTTAAAGCCCATCACAAGTGGAATTTTGGCTCAGACAAATACAGAAGGCGAAATTGCTTCTGTGGGAAGACCCAATAAAAAGATGGTTAAGACGGAAACTTGACCCATTGTGACTGCTGATGAAAGCAGCTAAACGTATGTGCGCATGGGGTGCTAGAGACAAAAGATTTTTATATGTGATGGATACCCAGAGAACTTAGATTAGGAGAGAAGGAGGAATACAGATGCACGTGGAGGGTGCTCTGAAAAGAATACATCGCTGGATAAGGAAAGAGCAAATGGAGATTAAGAATAGGAAGCTGTGGAAAACTTTGAGGTAGATGCAAGACTGAAGATATTAATGGACCAAATAAATGCTTCAAGAACACAATAAACAATACTTAATTTTAAAAATAGCTTTACTTATCAACATTACATTTTGCCTTCAAATTGCTCTACCACATTTGAGTTCTATACTACCACTTACCTCTTTTTTTGGAAAAACTCCAATCCTACCATGAGAAACATGGTGGTTTCCCTGAAATTTCTATAGTCTTGATGCCATCTCTGCATATAAGAAAGGGCATATAGAATTTCATCCACAAACATGAAATACAAATGTTTTTTCAATTCCCACCCACCCACACAGACACTTAGTGCTGAATACTCACAGTGAAGCACTAAGGACTCCTAGTAAGCTTGCATGTGGGAAAAGTTCACCTACATCCTCCCCCCCTCAATAAAAAGAAAATTCTTAAATACCTAAAATATTTCTAAATGAGATTATTTTTCCAGAATGCATTACCATTTGAGAGGAACACAATGCATCTTTGGAGAACCACAGTCATCATACGTGATCCTCTTTTTCTTCTCAAAAAAAGTTGAGAGTCCAATAGCCTTTTTTTCCTCCCTACATTACATCCAGTTATTTACTCAGGAAGTGTTAGAAAGCTTTTTCATACACTAAATTTTAAGCTTCACTTTCAATATAAGAATGTCAGAGAAAAAACCTGAATACATTCCATGGGAAATGACAAGAAAAAAAAAACCAAATGCAATTCAGAATGTGGAGATATTTATACTGGAGCAAAACATTTATCTTATTGCATTCACCATTTATACAAAGTGACTACTGGTAGACTTTACAGGTAAATGCTCGAAGTAAAAAAAAGCCCTTTTAGTGCAGTTGGTTAGTAGCCAACTTTCAATTGCTAATTAAAGATAAAATAGGGGACAGCATACAGATTCAACACAAAGAGCATGAGAAAGGATCCATGAAATGCCAACTCACTATGCAGGACAAATACTGATATGATCTTTGGAGAAACCACCAACTACCTGCCTCAGGAGCTAAAGTGGCTGCACATACCTGCAGGGGAATAGAAAACACCTCACTCCCTCACCCTCAAAGCTAAGTCCAGATTTGTTTATTCTACACCCGTGCAATGCCATTCAGAAAACGGTAAGATATTGAGCATTGCCCAGCCTAAAAAATGCAACACAAATCCCACTATGAGAGTCCTTTCTCCTCACAGGCCAGGGACAGCACACCAACATAGTAGTCATCTACTATAGGTCCTAAACATGGTAATGAGAAATGCCAAGTAAATATTTTTCATTTGGTTTGTTGAAGGGAAGATTACTCCCCTAGTCCTCCTGAACAAGCTGTTTGGACGTACGAGCGTAACAATGAGGTTTAAGCCATACACTGGAATCTGCCTAGGACATAAATATCCTCTGTGAAGAGGCCTTAATGAACAGCATTACACAGAGTTGAAACTGATGTTGTAAAACCAGCTACAGGCTTAACTTTAAATATGAGATGAATTATTTTGGCACATATCAGTCATGATTATTTAATGTCTAAGATTTGCTCTTCTTTCCAAGTTTTTCTTCATAGTGCAGGAGGAAAAATTAAATGCATAAACTGGTTATGTACAGTCTCAGCAAACAAAAGAATCTAGTGCTTGTAAGAAAATGGGAATGGTTGGGGGAAAAGCAAAAACGTGACTGTGCCTGTGACCCAGTTCTCAAGGTGTGTCAGGCTGGGCTTAGACCACCCTCACTCCTTCACTGCTAGCTGTTTCTAGAGAAAGCCAGTTGGCTCATATGGTGATAAATTATGAAATACTGTTAGTGACATTGAGACACGTTAAGGAGTAAGGACAGACTCAAATGTGACATTTATTTATGTCTCAAGTCACTGGAATTACAGATGTGAGAAAAAACAGCTTTAGATCACCTGGTGAGAGCAGCATTCCTACAAATAAATCGTCTTTCAATAACCAGTTTTAACTTCTTAGTGTAAGACAAGAAGAAATTTGTGAAGATAAAATTCAGTGTACTGGTAACTATTTCATGTTACAGTTTAAATTAAAGTATAAAAAATACTGACCTCGTATTCTTCCATGTTTATTTCATCTGGCTTTATCATTTCAAGTTTAGCTTGAGCAACCTTCATTATGTTACGGCACCTTATAAAAAGCAACAAGAAATCATGGAATATCACTGGATATTCGTAAAGGGTATTACCCATACAAAGACAGCAGCCTCAAACAGTACAGCCTTATGCAAAACAGTATGAAAACACTGTGGAAAATGTGCTTTTTATTATGCATGGTATAATCAGCAGGAGACGGCATACTTTAGAAGTACATATGATGGAGGCCTGTGCTACTTAGGAATTACTTCTTGTTTTATTTTGCTAAATTGCCACCTTGCTCAGTCTTTCTTTTTATTTTAAAATTCAGATGGCTTGAAACTCCTCGATATTTACTTTGCAAAAGTAGCATTAGAGGATTATTCACTGTGCAGGAATCAGACTAATGTTTTCTACCTTTCAATTTATTTATGTCTTTAAAGAAGTAAATATATGGAATTTCAAGTGGAAAACAGACATTGTTTGACATTCAAGTAAGTTACCTGTATAGCCTGCAAGGCTTTGCTGTCTACTGCTGGCTTTCAGGGCAGTGAAGAATGCAAACTACGCAGCCTTACATAGTGTTTTGGAAGAAGGTACAGAAATCTATGTGCAAAATTATGAGCAACACTGAGTATTTCTCCTTATTCCATAAGGACAGAAACCCAACCTCTTATTCACTCTTTTTATACAGATTTTTATAAAGATGACTTTTTTTTTTTTTTTTTTACAATATATACTTGCTAGCTATTGACTAGAAGATAAAGCCAAACATACACACTAGCCTTCCCTCTATTACGTGCACTCTCTGAACATGCAGGGGCGTCTCCACCCGCCAGAGAACGTTCGTGAGCACAGGAAATGAGACCGGCACATCTTATTACCTTTCATCAAAGCTCAGATTGTGATCTCCAAACTGTTCCAGTAATGTTCTCTCAATTATCTTCTTTGGTGCCTGGTTTTGGATGAAGTAAACAATTGCATGACGCAAACGGTAATCGCATTCAGGCGGTGGATCTTCCTGGGCTAATTTCAGCAGACGCGTGTATTCCAATTTAATTGCCTAAATAATTTTAAAAATATAAATTATTCTTTCTGGCTTTTAACTCTTAAACATCACAGACACTAACAGGATAATTCACATCCCATGGCCTTTTGCCTACAAAATAAATTTTCAACAATTCGATATTCCACCCTTTTAACAAGTCTGTACTATGTTTAAAAAAAAAAACAAAACCAAAAAAAAACCCCACCCACACTGCCAAAAAAATCCAGACAAATGGTAAAGTTCTTCCTGTCTCTCCCCAGCTAAGCCTGCCAAAATCCCATGTAAACCTTTAGTACAACAGCAGTCCCAATTTGATGATATGTCTCCCTGAGAGAAGGTCTATCCAATCCCTAGAGAGGCCTCTTTAAGCATTTACAGTCCAAAAGCATTGTAAGATTTCAGACACTGAAAGAAATCTTCTAAAATCTTGTAAGGTAAAACAGGCATCCTTAATACATTGTTAAAATGCAAATACATGAATCATAGAATCATTTGGTTGGAAAAGACCTTTAATATCATCGAGTCCAACTGTACCTGTCCACTACTCAACCATGTCTCTAAGCACCTCGTCTACCCATCTTTTAAATACTTTTAAATACCTCCATGGATGGGGACTTGACCACTTCCCTGGGCAGCCCATTCCAGTGCCTGATAACCCTTTCAGTGAAGAAATGTTTCCTAATACCTAATCTAAACCTCCCCTGGTGCAACTTGATGCTATTTCCTCTCGTCCTATCAAATAGGATATATATAAAAGAATAAAACAAATTTTACGTGTTTATTAAACTTTCTGTATGATTTTGGAAACACTGAGTGAGAATGGAAAGTGTCTTTCAACAAAAATCAAACTAAGATTTCTAGAGAAAATAGTTCAATACAAATAGTATTAGTCTGCTATAGGGCAGGATGGAGCCACCACTGAATAATTTAGAGGTCATCAGAAGGGTTTACTTTTAGAGCTTTGCCATCACATTAGATTTTAATGAACATCATCTGTGATGTTTATTAGATTTTATTCACTGAAACTATACAGTATGAACAAGAGCAACAACAAGAAAAATAATTAGAAAAATGGTCACAAATGTTAATATGTTCCATAATTTATCTCTTAATACAGGGAGGTGATCAGATTGTTTGCTAACACTAAATGTTGACTTGAAACAAATGACTTAACACAGTAGCTTCACACATTAGCAAAGTTTCAATACAACATATGCACAAAATAAAGCTCCAAAGCAGGCGGAAAACTACCCTGTTCTATTTCAAATTCCTTTACGTTGAAATACCTAGCAGGAGCAGATGACTTCTTGATGTTTAACTATCAGAAATTTGGACTCCCATTCTGTACTAACACACATTTTGTTTCGTGACTAAACACGCGGGTTGGACAATACTCATACAGACTTAAACACAGAGCATGTGGAGAACTTAAAAAAATTAAGAGAACGTTCTGTGTCAGTATTTTAAAATACTAATTGTATGTATTATCATTAAAAAAGAAGTTTGGGACAACCCATTATAAATATAAATATAAAAAGCCACAGACAAGAGTTTCTAATTATCTTACATCATAAGAAGTTGTACCATTAAAAAACCGACACGGATAACTACGCAATTAAACCCTGCTTATTGGGGTAGGCCAGAAACAAAAAGCAACTGCTATTAGACATTTAATTTCTCAGAGAATTAATTAGAAGTAGGAAAAAAAATGCAACAACCCCCCTATATTTTTGTATAAATATTAAAATAAAATAAAATGTTATACTACAGACCCAGAAATCCTATGCACAATGAAAAAAATGACACTTTACACAGAATACAGGAAAAAGGGATGGTAGAAAGAAGCATGACATGCTTTCATTTTCTCACTGAGAATGTTATATAAAGATCTTAAGGCAAATATTCTGTAAGGAACTGTCTATAAAGTTTAAAGAAGGGTGACTGGAAGAGCTCCTTGACCCAGAAATATCTTAAGGGATTTGTATTAAGTCACATCTCAAGCCTGGGATCTACAGGGGGAGCGAAACCTTGGCAGTAACAAAGACCCACGTCAAATGGGTTTTACCTGGGTTACACTAAAACAAAGACATAGAAAAAAACTGCACAATTTTCCGTAAACACATATTTTTTAAAAAACAAACACATGAAGAAAACCCAGAATATAACAGTATTAAAAAATATCATAGAAGCTGTTACAATAAGTTTATAGAGTAACATGAGATTTCATCTGATACGTTTCAATATACGAGTTTTGCTACTAAGTAGGACCATTTCATCTGCATATGTTCATACTTATCTATTTGTCAGAAGGAAGCATACTCCACCTCTTCTAAGTTATTGCAAACATGACTCAGCAGAAAATCAGTAAGGAAATTTTTTCTACACTCCCACAATTTAGTGTCAGAATATTTTCTCACTCAAAGACAAATTCTGTCCCCCATGAAATGAAAAATGTTTAAGCATTCAAAATTAAAGACTGAAAAACATTTCAACTGAGCACTGTTTTGATAACTCGAAGCACTAAATATAATTTTATTTTGAACTGCATTTCTGGTTTACAATTATAAAAACATCCTTCATATTCAAAAAATAATTTGATGTGATTAAACTTTCTGGTAAGGAGTTTGATTTGATCAAATGAGGCTTTTATTTTCAACTTAAAAAAATAAAAAAGCTTGACATCTTTTCATAGAGTGATAAATTTGAAAAAAAACCCCAGCACCGAATCCCAAACAAAACCTATTTCACTAAGCATCAGGCTATGGCAGGTGCCTCTCCATTCCCTGAGGGAAGGCACCATTAGCAGACAGCCCTGCAACCAAGTGTTGTGGTCCTAACACTTCTAGGTATCCATTACAAAGCCCCACACAAACAGACAATACAAACACACCCGTGAAATTTCAATTTCCTTACCAAGGTTAGAGAATTTTTGGGGGGGGTGTGTGTGTGCTTTTTTGGGTTTTGTTTGTTTATTTGTTGTTTGTTTGTGGTTTTTTTGTTTCTTTTGTTTTTTAGTTTCTTCTAGTGCAACTACATCATGACAACTGAGTAGCAGTCTGTTTTCTTCTTAATGACAAGCAAGAAACTTCTTCCCCCCTCCAAATCACATTTGGGAGGATTTTACATCATGTCAAAGTAATTCCCTTCCTAATACCCTGAAAACGCAAAAGATCATGAGCTAAAAATTCTCAGAGGTTTATGTATTTAAGAAGACTAACACATTATTAAATCTGGTATCATTATGAAGCCTAATGTCTAATTCCCAGTAATAAAACACTGCATAAATAAATAGTATTGACATCCAAGCAGTTACAGAAAAGAAACTAATTTAGATTTACTAAAAAAATCTTTTAAGGAGTACAAAACAAGAATATCTCTTTGAAATAAATAACAAATGACTAAACATTTATATCCCTGGGTTAAAAAAAAAAAAAAAAAAAAAAAAAAAAAAAGTGTCCCGAACAGTCTACTGAATGCATGGGTTTTGTTACTAACGGGGAAAAACACCCCCGTATTCTTATTGATTACATATCTAGGTTTCATGTTACTTGCTACTATTATTAGAAAGGTAAAATGCAGCAGAAAGGTGTATAAGCTACTGATATCAAGGCAGTTTACTGCTGAATTAACAGGGAAATAGCTGTCTATTTTTCAAGGGAGAAGTATCTAAATGGAGGACTGATATAATAGGAGAGTACGTATAAACACTGGAACACTCTTAATATGCATCAAAGGGTGGAGGGAGAAGGCATATCTAACAAGAAAAGTCAGAGGAGAAAAAGTTGAAAATGTTAGTTGTACCTTAAAGAACCCTGCTTCTGGCCCACACCTGTCATAAACATTCCTGGCTTTACCTATAGCCATGATAATACCTTGCATGTTCGGGGTCAGCATGACCTGCCACAAGGGATTTAAGGTAAAAGTTTTGAATGATTAATATTTTAATGACCAAATTCAATATGTTTTTAGTCTCATGCAAGATAAAAAGCAACTTAATGCATGCATACATTGAAATGGCACATTTCAATACAGATATGGTGTGCATATTCTGCAAATCAGTCATGGCATGTGTTTATATCTTTACTGTAACGACATATGACTAAAGGAAGCTTACAGAAAAATTGAAGAACTGTGTCAAATACAATTTAAAAGTTATATGGTCAAAATTTCCCAGGAAAGGAACATGCATCGTTCAGCATTAGTATCCGTCAGAAACTGCATACTGAATGAGTGTTACCCATGGCCACAAAAGGATAAAAAAAAAAAAGTTTCAAGGAAAAAAATCACCCAACCACACTTTATATACACTATACTAAGAACATAGTAATCTACACTGCTTTTATTTTATGTGTATTTCAACATCAAAATAAGGGACCCATTGCTGCAAATGCAATTGGTCCCTGAAGCATTTGCAGACAAATTCTTAAAAATCAAACCCCAAACATTTAACAAACACAAAGCTGAACGTAAGACACACACATCTCTCAGCTATTCATATCGGTTATACACAAACAGCTTGATCTCAGAAAGGCCTTTCCCCTTTGTTCCCTGCGAGGAAAGAAGAACACTCCCTCTCTCCCTGCCCAAGGTATAGCTAGCACAGCAACAAAAGATGAAGAACCCTAAACTCTCCAGAAGTTTCCCTTACGGAAGAATAACATTAAAAAAAGTGAATACACTTACAGAAGAAACAGGGAAATCAGGAAGAAAGTTTTTCTCTAGAAAGACAATAGCATGGGGACAACAAAGAAAAAAAGAAAAAAACTCCAAAAGCAGGTGAGGCTAAATCCTCATGTCTTTAAAGGTGGAGACCTGTGAGAAGCCAAACTCAGAGTGGTGATGTCAATTAGATCACATTATTCCCCATCCCATACTCCCAGTTACAACTGATCACAATTACAGGGCAGAATGACCTGAAATATCCATTTGTCTAAGGAAGCAAAAGCTCCCCATAGCCCACCAAGAACACATGCTCAGACACCTGAGAATATGGGCTGCACCAACGCTACCCCCAACCAAAACAAAGATGGAGTAAGCAGTGTCAAGGCAGGACCGTTCGATGACCTGGCGTGTTGCTTTCTGCTGCTAAAATAGGCCAGCAGAAAACAACATCTCTCAGGATAACATGGGCCTCTCATCTGTTCCTCAAGTAGTACAAGGTATGCGCACCACCCTGGGTCTGAACTGGGAAAAAAGAACTTTCATACTTTTGTATTTTTTTTTCTTAAGCTTTGGAAGAGTCAGCTCCACCACCAATATCAGTTTCGGGTTACTTCCATGGATAATTTAAGCCTCGAAGTCAGAAAAGTTTAACCTTGGCAAGTAAGGGATTGAACTTGAACATTAGCTTTATTGGACTGACAAGAAAGCACAAACAGTAAGAACATCGCTCACTGCCCTGTCACTCTTTAAATAATGTAGTAGTCCACAGTCTATCACCAGCATTTCAAAGGCTATCTGGTCTAACACAAACATTCAATTTCCACAGCTAAAAAGATAAATAAACCTCCAGTGTAAATGGTACCATGCAAAGCGTGCCCAATTAGAATAGCTAATGCTTTATTTTCATATTTCATTACAAATTAAGACATCGTTAAGGTTACAAATTGCTAAGCATTTAGTTTTGCAGAAATCTGTTAGGTGTCACGATGTGCAAACATGCCAAAAATTCTCATCAGGCAGCACAAGAAAGCACCGAGGAGGAGCGGTGCACACAATTACAATCAAATGTACCTCATCGTCATAACCCCCCTCCTCTGACTCAATCACAAAAGTCCCTACATCAGGAATCGCCACCTCTACAACTCGCTGGTTAGGAGCTGGTTGAGCTGGGGCATTATCAGAGCTCTGCAGAAGAAAACCATTATCAGTATGTGTGTGGGGAAATAATAATCAGGAAAAAAAAAAAAAAAGATAAAATTACAGACACACGCAAACTGACAGGCTGATCAAGTCAAATGATGTGCACTGCTCAAGTTCTGAAAAAAATATAAATATAACTTATAATCTCTAATTACTTACAGTTTCTTAATTTTTTTAACCACTACATTTTAAAATTAAGCCATCATTATTGAAAAGATTTCATTTGTCCTTTATTCACTAATTACATCTTTACAGGTTAGTATGCCAGTATTGCAACTCTAACATCCATTACAGATTTAAGGCAGTTGTTAAAGGATGAGTCTGTAAACCACCACTTCTTTTCATACATTCATACAAAAAAATACTAAATATAACTGAAATATCTGATGAATTCATACTAAGGGATGGCAGCAAGGCAAAGGCTAACATTTCCTGATGCTCAAGAAAAAAAAAAATACGAAAAAGCCTCTAGCAATTAAGATATTTTAAAGAATATCTAAAGGTGCATTACGGCTAACATTTCCTGATGCTCAAGAAAAAAAAAATATGAAAAAGCCTCTAGCAATTAAGATTCAATAGGTTTATTTTTTTAGAGAATTAATTAGACAAAAAATCAGGGGAAGATTATGGTAATCACTGAAATTCTTGCTAAGTTTTAAACAATGACAGCAACAAATCTCAGCTCCTATGGTCTATCATTGCACAATAGCCAGTTTACAACATTTGCAGAACTTAAACCTTGACTCTAACCTAAGCAATCACAGAGTGCCGTGCTACCTGTTCTGCAACTATTATACAATAGTCCCATTTTTTAACGATTCCAGAAACACACATAGCATCTATTTCCACTCAGCACTGTAAA
>NW_009260028.1:445849-450876 GCF_000687185.1 Egretta garzetta | reverse complement strand
GTGCAGAAGGCAGGGAAAAAGGACAAAAGGGCACAAAATGGACATAAATGACCATGTGGTGACTAACCTACAGTCCCATTTGTTACATGTTCTGATGTTGGCTTTCCTTCTTTTAAAATGGACAAACAAAAAAGTGGAGGAAAGGAATATATGCCTGCATGTCAGAATGCATATGGAAGTAGATAATTAAAAAGCATGCTGATACACCGAGAAAGCAGCACAGTTCTGCCTGGGCTAAATTTGGGTGTACAAAGAACAGCTTTTAAATATGAATAGAGTACCTTCAGATTAGCTAGAAATTGGCTTTAGATTCTAACAACTGAAACATTTGTTTCTAAATAATGAGTTTGCATGGTTTGGGGCTTTTTGTTTTTATTTTTAAAAAGCCATCCACCTTGTTGCAGAACAATGCCATGAAAATATTGGAACAAGATGACCTGCATCTGCCTCACTAAGCCTATCATGACGTTCCCCATGTGGTTCTTCAACAACAGCCTTGTAAAGTCCTAAGGCTTATCACTGTGCAAAGTGACATTAGCCTAAACTAAAACACTTGATCCATGGAATCATGTCTTTAAGATTCTTCCACATCCCACCATGATGGAATCCCACAGACCCTAGAAAGAGGACAGCATCATGCAAGACATTTTATCATGGGTTTGATATCTTCATAGCTATCCCTTCAGCTTGAGGTAACTAGTATTAAACAAGCTGTTCCGTGTTCTGAGGACTCAAAAAAGTCAGATATGCAGTAGCTTAAAGCGTTGGTGGCAGAGCATCTTTTCATCCAGGGTTAGATTAGTTTCCCTGTTGGCTTTGATTTCAGTTCAGCAGAGAAAGTGTGCTTCTCTGCTCTCCTGACACCACTGGAGAGAGGGATGGAAAACATGTCAGGTGTAAGAATCAATGTGTCTCTGAGAGGACTTTACTGTTGACGCCAAAGATATCTGGGGCTAGGCTACTTTTCTTTAATGAGGATTCATACTTGCACTTAGGAAGCATGCTTGAAATTTTGCACAGATCCAAATTGTTCATGCCTCTAGTGGTTACTAGGGGAGCCTAAGGAAGCTATACTGTACATTTCATATGTTTATCCTAACGGATGTGGTTCTAAGAGACACGCACGTATTGCTTTAAAGGCACTTGCTTTTGTGGCAAATGCACTGGTCATTTATCTATATATTTTTAGGGAAGCAAAAAAATATTTGCTGAAAGAAAACACTGGTAAATATTAGTTTAATTAATAACTCATTTCCAATTCCTCTTAGCATTTGTTGTATGAAGTGGAAACAGAATCACCCAACACTAATTCTTATAACCATTTTAAATTAATCTGATGAATCACAAAAAAAAAATTTTCACCAAGCTGTGACTTTGCATTAAAGCTAAAGAATACTGTTGAAAAACTCCTTACTTTTGAAAGCTTCTTTAACTTCCACAGATCTTTCAAGGGAACTCATTATAATCTTATATTTCTCAGATAAAAACCTGAATGTTTGAATCAGTATTTTTTCAAATTTTTTATGTGATATGTCAAGGTTTAATCCTCAAAAATAAATGGAACCTTCTAACATTTTGAAAAGATGGTGGGCACAAACACGACTGTCATTTGAACAATATGCTGTACTCTCAACAAGTATTTTGATCACATATAGGACATCTATCTTAGTATTTTTCTTCTACTACACCCTTTAATGTAGTACACACTTTCTGGATAGTCTTTAGTGTTGGACAGTCCCTGAAGAAATAGCAATTTTCAGTTCAAAGTTTCCATACACTCCCCCCCCCCCCCCCCCCCCCAGCTATTATTTCATTTCCACTTGCACAATAAAAGCAAAAGAAGTATTTCAAGCTTCAGAATATCCTCACCGTATCCATTATAGCTTCTGGACCTCTATCTTCTTGTTCAGCTAAAGCTTTATTGATTGCTTGTACAGAATCTTCTTTTAAGTGCTTTGAAAGATCAGTTCTTGATGGCTGCTCTAAATATTCTGGTTCTCCTGCTTGTACTTAGTGAGAGAAATAAAATAACAATTTTGTGTGTTAACATAAGCATGAATTCTGAATTGATTAGTTTTATTTGGATGACTGTCTCATAGGTAAGGTAACCACACAGAAAACGCAGGGTAGGTCACACCATTCACAAATACAACTTTACACCAGTCTCTCTCGGGTCATTTTGAACACTTTCATATAAACGGACCCATGATTTTACATTAGGAACAACCGACCTGTCCTGTCTATAGAAGGCTCTTGAGTGAGGAGTGTTCATCAGTCATATGGGGGATGACGGAGGACAAAGATGAGATTCTGCTCGGACTTTCTGTTGCATACAGACCCAGTATATGGAATGGCCTACAGCCACTTGAGTGCCAGATGTATTTTACTTTGCAAAATAATCAACACATTATATTCTTCTGACTTAAGGGAAATCAGTCTCCCTCACTTGAGGTCAATAAAATTGATTAGTATATATAGTGTCTTATATTCCTTACATGATGAAAGCAAATTTTGGCAAATAGAACATTCATTTTGTACTTTCCATTACTAACAAAACAACTAAAACCAGTCTCAAAGTGTTTTTGAAGTCAAAACATCTAAGAAGGTGAAGTCACTCTCCATAGAGTTTGCAAGAAGAGAAATGCCATTAAATCACTGCACTTATTACATTCAGTTTGTATTCATAGATAGTTATGACAACATATGCTCAGTCTTAATGACTCAGATACAACGAGAACATCTGGACAGCAGTCTCATTCCACAAATCCATCATGTCATCTTTCACATGATGTACATACAGCCTTCTGCAATGGAGCAAGAAGTGGAAGTAACCTAAAACCTGTCAGCTTTTTCTGTGTCAAAGCAGGCACATGTTTTATAGTCAGATTGCCAGTGGTCTTTATTAGCTAGGTTCCTAACAGCATTGGCCTCACTGTTACTGTTCAGAGCCTTTTCCACAGTTTTAACACCCTCATTTTTACATAATAATTTCTTAAGTAGGCCCTATTATTGCTAATTCTTTTTAATACCTCACACCTTCTTTTCAGACCTAAATTCTGTCCTGATTTAAAATGAGAAGGTAGGTCTTCTACTCATATCACTGTGAATAGAAGAATATACGTCACTTATGGACTAATAAATTCTCAAAACAGACTGGTGAGACCTGCTAATAATTACCCATCTTAAAAGGGGAAAGTTTCTATGGAAAACCCCAAAAATTAATTTAGTAAAAGCTAAGCACAACTGGGAGAGAAAAAGCAAAAGAACCAACAATTTTTACTTAAATGAAAATAAAATTAAAAAAAACCTCAGACTAAATTTTAAGTGCAGTTACCTTGGCCAAGTAAATAGTTTCAATTCAAGATTACACAAATTAACTTTTTCTTCCTTTCTTAAGTTGCAAAATAATATATACGAAACTCTGATTTTTTTGTTCTACTCCTTTTACAAACAGGTAGAAGCAGCTAACCTGGAGCAGGTGAGGGTGCTGGTGCCCTGGGTATCTGAGATAACAACTTCTCCTGCTGTGCTTTCTGAGCAAGTTCTGCATCCCATTCTTCGAGTTCTTTTTCAAAACGTTTATTGTCTTCCTTGACGTAATCCCTTAGATCAGAAGGTAGTGTCTCCATTCCAACAAGGATCTGTCCTGTTTCTTTGTTAAACTCCTCTGTGGTAACATGAAATACAAATGTCAGAAAAAAAAGACAGCGTACGGGAAAAGAAAGTATGTTCAACAAGTTTCCTTAAGTGAATTACTGGAAACATACAGTACAGCACCAAAACCCCAAAAGTGTACTATTTTTAACTGGTTTTATTATCTGTCGGGCACTCTTATGCTACTGAGATGGATGGCTACTGCTCTTGCAATCTTTGGGTCATACATTCTTGGGCACCAGCAGATCATTGCCATTTTGAAAGATGAGCCTTTTGGGCCATCAGCACCCTATGATTGTGAACATTCAGGAAAAAAGTCATAAAAAACTCCACCACAGCTTGATTGCATTACTGCCACATGGAGTTGGATACAACTCAACTTCCCAGCAGAAAATGGGAAGGAAAGCGGGCCTACAGAGATTTGGAAAGACAACTGATAAGAACACCAGCTACACGAAGTAATGTTCCTTTTTGCTTTGAGAACGGTCTCTGCAAAAGTATCCCAGATCCTGGGGGATCAATCAGTTGTAATTGTCCCCCTGCAAGCAGGCGTTAGACTTAATTAGTGGCACAGCCACCCTACAGGGGCCATGAACCCTTATGGCTGCAAGTTCGCTATTAATCTGGCAATCTAGAAATGTCAAGGTTACAAGGTTCTTATTTAAAAACTGAACGAGTGCACACGCTAGCTTTCTGCCCTATGAAAGGACAGGGACATGAAAATTTTCCACCACCTGCTACTGAATCTCTGCTCATTTTCACAGTCAGCTCCCTAGCCGCCATTATCAGGCCCCACAAAACTCACACTAAAGGATCTTTGCCCTCTCTCCAAACGCTTCTGTGCAAGCCTTATAGTTACATACTACTACATCACCTGAAAAAAAAATAATCCCAATCCACATATTACTGTAGTTTAATGCGCGGTTGGTAGGGCTAAGTTATTCACTTTTCAATATACTTAATAAAGCTTCAAGTTTCCATGCTCCAGTAAAGTTCATCAGAGTTCTAAAGCTTAAGAAAAAAAGCTACATTAGGATTTTAATGTCAAGAGGGACATTTCTGTATTTCTGTATTTCTGTTCTAATCTTCAGTGAGATAACATCTCCAAAATTCACCTGGCTAAAATGTCTACAAATTAGCAAGCAGTTTATTTTGCTCTCCTAATAATGCTGATTTATTATCTAAAATTTAAAGAGCAATTGTTCCACCCACAAAAACAATCTAACAGTTATGAGCATAAATAGAGCTTTCAATAATTATTAAAACCATTTCAAAATCTGGAAATCCATCTGAAAGAAGCTTACTTCATCAATATATTCAGCTATTTTATATCATGCAGAAAACATACCCATAATATTACCTTGTATCAAGTA
>NW_009260028.1:426817-445783 GCF_000687185.1 Egretta garzetta | reverse complement strand
TCCAACTCTTCCCAAGTTGACTTTGTCACAGAAATATCATTGTATTTCATCCATCTGTTCTGGTGGTGGTCATAAATATATGCCCAGTAGTGTCCTGCATTAGCTTGACCTTCATGAACTAGCACAGCATGCAACCTATAAGGAACCTTAAAAAAACCAAAACAAACAGAACAAAAAACCCAAAATGTCAAACTCTCCTTGCCAGCATTTAGTTCCTAATACCTTCCAGCAATAATAACTACATTAAATAAAAGTAACAAAAAAAAAAAAAGTTACACAGGATCAAAACATGACACAGAGGAAAAACAAAAAGGTAAAACTAGCAACCCACTAAGCAAAAGGACTTTGAACTATTTTACTTACCACTACTAGTTACAAGAGATGTTAAAAACATTACTGAGTCTATACCATAAATGTCTACTCTGCTGTCTTTACTGCCAGGCATCCTCTTTTCTTAATTCCTTAATATGCCTACTTCCCTTGTATCTACAAAAAAAACCCTCAAATATGTCAGCCTTCAGTGTCCATGATTTGCTCCAGTTCTGACCTGCTAAACTTGTTCTTAAGTCTGGAAAGGCATATGCAAATTCAAAGTAATAAGCTCTGTGCTTTCTATGTGCCAAGTAAGAGAGTTTGTTTAAAGGATCATCTGGGAGTTGAATACTTCCATTATCCAAAGGTAAAATTCTTACAGTAGAATAGGAATACAACTGTTTTCCAGTATTTTAAAGGTATCAGTAAAAGCATTGCCAAGAGAAGGATGGAACACATGAAGAGGTCCTCTCCCCCTTCTCCTGAGGCAAGGAAAGAAGATACCAGTTTCTAAGATGAATGTAAAATGTATCCCAGGTTACACATGTTCACCGACAAGTAGGAAGAATAGGAAACTTCATTTCTGTGCAAGTAGTTGGAAATCTGAAGAAGCAGCAGAATGAATGAATGCTTCCTTACTTACACGTCTTTTAAAATCATCTTGGTGATCAGCTCATTTTAACCTGCTCAAACAGCACATGCAACATAAAAGGGAAAACTGATCTTCCCTGCTATGCACAGTATGCCTGAATGACAGCAGCTTAGCCAGGATGAAAAAACTGAAACCATCTTCTACTGGTGTCACAGTCTGGACTGTAGATAAATGGTCTATTTAACGTAAGGTGTACTAAATATTTGTTGCAAATATCATTTGAGCACCACAATAGTTAGTAACCATAAATACATACAAAACTATGACTTGAGAAACTCCTTGAAGTTATTTTTAACCTGATCATTCTCTTCCAGGCTATATGCAAGTGCTGGAGATTTTGCAATTCCCCTTGAACTGTAAAGCTGGCTGACTGCACAGCAGCTGGAATCAAACAGACTGTCATCCCAGAGACCAAACTGCACTGTAAATCTCCCTAGCACAAGAAGTATATGGAGAAGAAATCCTAGCAAGTCCTTAAATCTGAATGCTCTGGGGTTTTTAACATCTGCTATCAAACCAGTGTGAAACCCATCTTAAAATGACTGCAAGCCCAAGCGTATGCACATAAACATATGCAAATCCTGATTTAAAAAAAAAAAAAAAAAAAAAAAAAAAGCTAAGTGAAGTCTCTTCAGACTTTGACAATAAAATCGCTTATCTTAAAATAGAGCGTGAAAATTCCAGGTGAATTTAAATCATTTTACTTAAAATCATGCTAACTGGGCCAGCTTGAGTGCCCCTACCCTTTGCTGTCAGTCGTCCACACTGAGCTTCCAGGAAGGTTCCTCACAGAGGTCTGTGGCTGGGGGACAGGCAAGTTAAGTGCCAACAGGCATCTCTTGCGATAAGCCATTATATCAACAGCAATTAACGGCACAGGGCAACACAACAAGTAAATAGTTGGGATTAAGTTTCTTAGCTTACACTTACTACTCATGAAACAGAAATGGAGCTTCACCACCCTCGTCACATGTAGCTACAGAACAGATTTATCAAAGCTGATATATCAAAGAATTCCCACAGGAAAAACAGATGTGTCTCATTTCTTCACAGCACGTTCAGGAGGAGGGAAATACCCAAATAAGCAGCTGATGAAATCTATTCATTCAGGAGGACAAGACAAAATAAGAATTTCGGGAATATATTTCGTATGACAACTTGACAAGGGTTTTTATGGACAACTGGAGTTTCCTTAGAATCAAAGGGTACACAAGGAGAAAATTAAGAGCTTCTTAAACAGTTCATACAAACGCTAGGAAGTATCTTGCAAATATAGTTAAGTTTTCCTTAAAAAGTCTAGTTTTATGTGCCCAGACTTTATTGACTCATAAAATAAAAGCTTTCAGTCCTACAATTGTATCGTTCAGAGGAAAAGATCGATACTGTAAAACTGCTCCCAGAGAATGGGGTGATGCTAAACTATCCAATTGCCCAGATGCAGAGGCAGGCAGGGGGAAAGTAGACAGCTATATGCATCTGCCTCCTTCCTACTGTGCCAAAACACCCACAGGGACAAAACCAGCTGAGCTGCAGTAGGGCAGCCCTCGCTTCCAGCCTTTGATTTTAGGTGGGTTCAGTACCTGCCTGTTCCCTAACAATCACTTAGACATTGCTACTTTCAGGCATAGCACAGGAAACCCCTCCCCCCCCCAAATCTATATACCATCTTCACCCTCCTCTGTTTCTGGAATTCTGTTTCGAAACAAACAAGAAGATCTAGTCTACATTATACAAATCCACACTAGGACAAAGCGTTTTACTAAGTAATCTCCCTTGGCCATTGTAATGATTGCTGACTAATATATTCACCATCCAGGGGCATTTCCTCCTATAACACCTGAGCCAACACAGGCAAGCTATTCAGATGTGAGATCACCGAATTACTTCATTTTACTGTTAGATGACACGTAGCCTCTAGCCTTCCTGTTAAAACACAAGTATTAAGGAAAAGAAATGCCTGCCAGTAGCAAGCTTAAAGAAAGCCATCTAGGCAAGTCTGCCTGAAATCCTTAACATCCGAGTTCAGCTGGCAAGAACTCTTACAAGCCACGTACAAAATGAAAACGTACCTTAAGGGAAAGTGTAAACTGAACAGATCTTATTTGGAAGGAAAATAGTTCTTTTTACTAACAAGAAGTAACAGAGGAAGTAATCCTTAACCTTAAAACCTCTCAAAGTGAGTGAACATGAGTATGTGAACATAAGAAATACCAGAGGAGCCACGACTCTGTGGTAAAGCATTCTAAAAATGCTCTTCAGACTACACAGCATGAAAATCTCCCTAAAAGGCAGCTTAGGCTCATAGTCAAGGTTGTGACTGATACTAAATCTAGACAGTTTTAAAAAACCCCACAAAAACCCAAACTAACAATGACAACAAAACCCACTGGCATTATTAACTGCAAATTAAAATTAGGAGCCTTGAATTCCCCAGTATTAGTATGGAAGTCGCAATACACAATGGCAATAAGCATGAAGTATAAAAATAACAGGGTTTTGTGTCTCATGCTTTGCCACCTTAAAGTCGTAAGATTACCTAGCAATACGGTCAAACTGGTGTGAGAAAATTTTATTGGAGTTATACAAAAACTGAAGCTCTGCATTCAAGTCAAAAAAGTAGATCAGAGATAGAACGTATTTGGGCTTTTCACCACAAAGTTGCTTAAACTTAAGTATGTCACCTGTAAAATACTGTGACGCTGTCTTTCATCTGATGGTGCACAATTAAAAAGGTTTGCAAAACCCATTATGACTCTCCAATGAAATTTCTCAAACCACTATATGTAATTGTTGTATACTTGCCCTATTTTCAAGCATTTAAGAACTTTAATAGAAGTGACAAAAAGGATCTATTCTGAATTATCTCATGCAGAAGTTGTACTTACTTGGACCATTGTTTTGTCAGAGTACATCAATTCAATTGTCCGATGTATTCTAGATATACTTTCTTGTAAATCTAAAAGATAAATAAAAAAAGAAGCTCTCTTCCATGAGGCTGCATAATTGCACATAGCTACATCTTTCTTTTCTCTCATTAAAAGCCAAACAAGGGTACATTTCACATTTGTCATGTTATCTACCTACATGCCAAACACCAAACCTTCTCGGATGATAAAGCAGAGAGTGATTCGTTATATGCTGCTGCTTGTTTCTTAGAGCTCAACCAAACCCAACCCTGCTGGAACAACTACTTCCCTTGTTTTCCTCTGGGCAGCAGAACAGACTGTAAGCTCTACCCACTCCAAAAAGCCTTTGCTCAGAAATTTGCTGAATTTTCCCTTATAGAAGGGGTCACTCTACCCTAAACTCCCCCGCAGAGCACCAAGTCATGGCATGGGCCCAGCCACTATCACACTGACAGCCCAAACACATCTGCAGGGACGTTCCTCGGCGTGGATCCCACCTCTGTTTCGCTCTACTCCCCTCAACACCACGCACACAGAACCCTGCATTGAAACACCCATGTACACTTCACTCAATGCCCAGTTTGCATCTTCAGTTTATATACCTCCAGTCTACTACAGTCTCTGACTTTCCTTCCTGTGTGCCAGAGGGAAGTTTGGAAGTATGAAACAAGCAATTCGGCAGACACATGGACATTAGGGCGACCGCCCCCGCTTCCACAAATACTTTCCAACAGCAAATGCATTCTCCAGGTTGTGGCATTACCTCTAGTGTCATTCTCTACTTCAGTCCTCCAGCGATGTAAACAGCCTTCTAGGACAGAGAGCTCTTCCTCAGTGATATGCCTGGGTGCCGGATGCATTGGCAGATCAGGAGGAATTCGTGATTGCGTGAATGGTTTATGTATTACTGATCTTTGTACGGGAGATGTGCTTGGAACATCTGAAGATGAAGGCCCCTGTTGCTCTACTGTGCTGCATTCATTCAAAACACGAAATACAAAAATTGAATCATCATGTATACAAGCTAAAAGCTACACCATAAAAATAAGCTTTTCATCTGAAAAAAAGAATTTTTAAAGGTAATAATTTCCTACAGTGTAATCCAGGAAAGGTACCTACAACATCAATACAGAATTACTGTATAACTTTTGAAAACTTTGTGGTGAATTACATGTTAGCACAATAACAATTCTGGTTGCCTTTAACAACGATAAAGGAATTGGATGGGTCAAGCCACAGTTTGCTTTACTTGAAATGCTATTCAACACATTCAAATAACGTCATACAAGTAATCACTGTGGTTTGAAATGTTTATGGCCAAGCTGCAGAGAGAAAAATTGCTGCAGCTTGTCTTATGGCCCATTGACCATGAAATCCAATAAATACAAGTTCTGTGTTTAAGACATGAAGAAGTTATTCTGTCTAGCAGACTTGCCTACCTACAACTTAACAGCAACACTGAAAAGACCTCTGATATTTATGGCACACTGGAAATTTAGCACCAAGCCATCTAAACTTGTTCCAAATAAGTCTTGTAACTCAAAACAGAAAAACAGCCAACTTAGGAGAATTCTACAGGAGCAGCAGAACATTAAAAATTAAAATGTTACAGATTTTTCACCTCCTATCAAGACCACCTATACATAATCATACACATAAAGGAATCTGAAGTTCTAGCAAGCCACTGTTTTTTACTTTGTGCAGCATCATGATACAACCTGAGGAACCTGGATTCTTCAGTAGTTTAGAAAGTTCTAACATTAAGAGCTGACAATATCACTCTGCATAACATGCAGTTGTGTTTTTACAGATTGACAAAAAAGTCATAATACCTATATTTTTATAGAACAAAATTGCTATATAGGACTTTGTTCAAAGTATGCTATTTCTGATACTGCATTTCATGCAAACAATGGTATCTTAAAAGTTTGTCTTCCTATCAGTCATCATTATTTCTACTGGCATTATATCAGCAAGATGTTTGAAATATTTTGAAGGACTTTTAGACTCATTTATGTAACTTCTCTGAAGTAGTAAGTTGACCACCTTGACTGGACCAGAACCTAGAACCCTACTTTCCAATTCCAATTGCAATATAAAAAGCTCTGTTATAAACTGTTAGCACCCACCTAGCCAAACCCTATCCTAAGTCATACTCTACTTTATTAACTGTTACTAGTAGTTACTATTAGCTTCAATCATGAGAACATCGGGGGATAAAGGTTCAATAAAGCTGTTACTTTGGCTAGTCTGCATTTAAAAGGTCTGTTAGGTTCCTGACAATCTCAGTCAGAAATGTAAGCAGCAAAGCAGAAAAGGGGCTTAACTCCCAGGCAAAAATTAACACAAAAATTGTGCACCAGAAACCTTGAAGCTCCACAGAACACACGTGCTGCCCAAATTAAGATTCTTAAACAACACACTCGAGAAGCAATGACATTACCAGATATTGTGTCTATTTGGAATTGTAGGTGGAATTGTGCTTTGTTTGAAAATAGTAATTCTCCATCCAAAGACATTTTTAGAAGCGCATCAGACAAATCCAGACTATTAACATTTTGGTTTATTTACTTAAGTCTGTTGTGCTGAAAAATGCTGCTAGGAAGAGAGAAGAAACTTTACACTATACCCCCTTACGAGATGCCTCGTTGAATTAATCCGGTGAACGAAACAGTTAAACTTCCTCCCCTCTCTCTGAGAGGCCAGGCTGGCACTGAGGGGATGACTGGCCTCTCACCCTGGGAGAGCAGGAGGCAGCCCTTACCTGGGCAATGTCTGGGCCGGCAGCGTGCCACTGGCAGGGGCACTAGCACCCAGGTCATCGACAGGAGACGTGCACACCGGCTTGCTGGAGGCAAACTCCAAGGCATACTGCAGGACATCTACCAAGGGGAATCGTTTAGGACCAGAACCATAGCTTAAATATCTGTTAACCATAAAACGTATTAATGCCATGACTCACATATACAACAACAACAAAAAAAAAAACCAAAAAAAAAAGAAGAGGATTTTCTTTCTTGTTGACTGCAATTAAATAAAGCAAGCCTTTCCTAGCATGTTTCATGCACCAGAACTACTGCGCTTATACACAGTTTCCAAGGAAAACGGTAAAAGAAAAGAGATACAGCAGGGAAATTTAGAGCAAATAACTACACACAAAGTGCATAGCTGGAAGGAGTTATTCTATGTAGCCCATAATATTACTTGCATTTACACTGGGAACAGTTATCTATAGTACCGTTCTAATCTCTGCTGTAAAACCGTGAGGTACTCTTTGAGTCTCTTGATTTCATCCCGTTTAATTCGTGTTATTTCTCTGTTTTTGTGCATATACCTGTAAAACATGAAAGTTGGAAAGAAATGTCAGCCCATAGTATTCCAACACTGAAACTGAGGCCTGTACCCGTCAGCCATGCTGCTAAGTGCTAAGAAGAACCAACCCTCCCTAGAGCCTTGTTTTACCTACAACACGTTAAGCAGAAAAACAGAACTCAAAAAAAATGGTAACCCCAGTAAGCCTCCCCTTCCACAATTTTCAGAAGATGCTTTATCCCCAGTGTCAAAAGCTCTGTTCATACCATGGATGTGTCTTAAAAATTCATACAAACACATACTAGAAAGCTTCTAAATTACGTGGTTTAAGTAGCAACCATGTAGCAATACTCCTGTTTCATTGTTTAGGCTCACAAATAACATTCAGCATCAACTGAAAACCAAGTATTTCACCTCGACATATACACAGCATGCAGTGATGTTCAGAATCCTCTTCAACACATACAGTCTATCTAGAATGCCATGAAATACCTGACTACTCACCCTCTTTCCCAAATGGACTCATAAACAGTGTGATTTTTCAGAGTATTTTGCCTGTGTACACAATTACCTAGCAATAAATTAAAGACTGAAGTGTAAGCAGGTTTTTGCACAAAGTAGCAGTAGGTCTTAAATTGTTATCTATGTATTTTCTGAAATAGATTAAACCCATGAAAATTGTAACTTGTCCAGCTAGAAAAGAAATTTACTGTAAGCAAGTATAAGATGCACCAGTAACCTTACCAAACTCATGAGTTTTAATTCATATTCATACTAGGACTTTGTTGATAATATTATACAGTACCTGTCCAGATATAAAATTGGAGGGAATTCTAATTTGTTGTGTATCTTCTCTGGTCTCCCCAAAGCCTGATTAAACTCAAATCTTGATAGCTCAAAAGTTAAGACAGGAGGAAGCTCAGTGAACCAGTGCTGAACAAAAGAAAAACAGAAAACCCCACAATGAATGCCTTCCAATAGCAGAACTTTGGTAATAATGTCACAATACCTGCAGACTGACATAGCTATGGGAGAAACTGGTTTTAGAGGGTGGATCGGTGTAAGCTTTCCAAAATTCCCATCTTTCACCTTCACTGTAAACACAGACCATTTATCACCCATGCTGCATCAGAGCTTCGCAACTCATCTATCGCTATCCACTTTAAAGCAGAGTAGGCAGGGAGGCTTCTTCCTTTCACACTTGTCTCGCTCGTTCTAAAAACAGCCTACGCTTGAACCTACCTGCCTTGCCAAATGCCCAGTTCTTTAACTCCGGAAGGCCACTGCAAGAGTTGTTTATACTCTATCAAGTGGTCTATCCTGCTAGATGCCTCAGACTCAAGTTTCTGACCCTTTCATTCACCTGATATCACTCAAAGTTTCTAATGACCTCCTCTGAAGCAGGATCAGTGAGTACTTTCGGCTGGGTCATACAAGCGCTCTCAGCACTGAAAAACTGATACTTTTTCTTGAGATCTCCTCCATACTAACATCCTCTCCTGAAGTTTCTACTCATGCCTCTAATCACTGCTAGTCCATCCATGGACCAACCCGTGTTATCATCACCTTATCCCAGCTTTCTCTGAGTATTCAGTCTACCCTTCGTCTTCATTTCTTTCCTTACATACCCCACTTCTCAACTACAAAACAAATTCAGCTCCAGTTCCAGCATTAGAATCCTTTTTTCTCTCCACTCTGCAACATAAAACCCACAGTCTATCCATTTAATATATTATGGATGTCTAACCATCAACTCAAGCTTCCCCAATTCTTGTGGACACCATTGCCACACATTTCTGACTTCAATGCCCACAGCCTGTACGTGGCATTTGACTTAGGGCTCGCTTCAAGCTCTCCTATTCAACCAAGTGTCTTGAATCACCTTGTCATACAATACCTCCAAGACAGCCTGTTCTTCCTGTGCACATGGCTAAAATACGGGTCTAGGTTCTCATCACTCAATCTCTCACTGCAGTGTTTCCTCTCTTCTCCCCTTGCTCGGGCTCAGCGCCCATAGCTTTGTCACGCTAACAGATTTCCAGGATGTTGCTGAATTTTCCAAGTTCATTGCCTTCAGCATCACTCCTCACATCTGTTTACAGGCAAAATGAGCTGCCTTCCCTTTTCCTGCCTATGTCAGCCTCCACTAACCACCTTTTCAGTTTTAAAGGAGACAATCATGACTTCTCTCTTGCAGCAACTTCACAGAGCAGTAAGTTTCAATGCTAAAGTCAGCAAAGCCACACCACAGCCCTTCCCCCTAAAAACCTTTTATTGTAAGGCCTCCAAACCACTTAACGATGACTAAGCTGCTGATGTGCTTAAGTTCATCAACCATGATGCTGACAAACGTTAACTTATTTTCCCCACACTTTAACTGCAAGTATGTGCGTTTGGATTTAAGTTCCTTGGGACAGCGAATGTCTTTTTCTGTTTGTACATTAGCTTGCTTGCTGACACCCTACACCATGGCTGAGGCTTTTAGGCATTGCAATTAATAGCAATAATAATAAAACAAGTTAAATACCCTTTTAGAGGCAATGGTGGGAACAAGGAAAAAAAAATTGAATGTGTATTTCAGGATAAAATGGATCTTTCAACACATGCGATTACCACATTAACATTCTTCTCTTTAAGCTTTGATATCTACCAGCTCAGACAAATGCCACTTGAAGCCTTTGTTCAGCAGAGACAGACTTTGTTAAAACTACAAGAAATTCAGCTTACTTCAGTACTTCCAAACCTTCCAGTGCACCGTAACATGTTTGAGACATCATGTTTAAGAATAACTACTAACAGCAGCAACCACTAGAAATGAATTACTTCAGGGCAATATAAGCAATGTTCTTCGCCATGGTAATAACGCAATAATGTTTCTCTACATTAAGACTTAAGACATTACCTTTCTTGTTTTGCCACTGTTGTCAATCTGTTATATGACTATTTCACTTCCATTTCAACATGCTAAGCCAAGCTGATTAAAACCCTGACAGTTCACAGAAATCAAAGCTTAACACTCTAGATCTAGATTTTTTTTTCTTCCAGGTATATTTCAGGAAACATGCTCATTGTAAGAAGTGCTGGAATAAAAAAAAAAATTGAAACATCCTGTGAAAAAAGAACACATCCAGTAAGATGTGCAAATACATTTGAAAATGCTTGTTAACATCCAATTTGGTTGATCAGTATTTGGTCAGCAACAGCTGACCAAAAAAAGGGACTGCAAATGGGATGCTATAGAACTTTTGTTGATAACACAAAATTGGAAATACAACTTCAGACTGGAGGATGATTTCAGTGTGTATCACTAGGCTTACTAATCAAACCCTGTGTGTATGTTGATAGGATTAAAGGAAGCAAAATTTCATTACTGCAAAAGATTGATATCAAGGAAGAAAATATACCTGCACATTTTACTTAAGTAGAACCCTCCTAAGACTTCATGTTTGAAATAACTGTGATGAAACATGAACAACTGTGTAAAGAGAAAGTAGCTCAGCCTTCACGAGCAATGGGGATTCCCATATTTCCACATCAGTAACCCACAGGTTATTAGCTCTGCCAGAGAGAAATGCTGGGCATATACATGCATGCCAACAGTAAAAGGGGACATTTCAGAGTACACCCTCTTGGTTCTACAACCACCATCGGTCCAACCACCTCTTTTCCCCCTAACCTGTGACATCTGCACAAGAAATCTCATTCATCACCTCATCCCAACACCATACACTGCATACCTCACTTCTTAGTGATGCTCCACCTGAATCCCTCCACCCATGCCTCCAGCATCATCTGATATTTGGCAGCCTCCCGCTCTAGCAAGAGCTCTCCTGCGAGGAACAGCAGCCCATAGAACAAGTATTGTCTGCCCAGCACCGTGAGCAAAGAGAAGAGTCGCCCACTGTAGGGGGCAAAGAGGAGGATGCTGGCAAACATCAGTAAAAAGGGGAGAGGGGAAGATAGCTAGGGTGCTGAGGGATTCTTGCTGTTTGCAAGTCAGTCAGAGGAGTAGTCAGCTACCACAGGACATTATACCCATGACCTCCTTGGAGATCAAATATCAGCAACAGGTGGGAACCAGCCTGTGCCAAATCACTGTAAGCACTTAACTGTGCCAGCTTTTAATAAGCATGAACTTCGTATCTTATGAAAAATACAAAAAGAAGATACTTTGGATACTCCAAAAGATATACAAACCCCAAATTAACAATCAAATTACACCACACATCAGAACCTGCACAGCAGCAGGTCACAAAAAAACCCCATCCGTGAACCCCAATGAAAAATAAAGAGCACTACAACACCCTGAGAGAAGCCCACAGGAGCACTTAACTCACCTCCTGACCAGACTTTGCGGAGTTTTCTGAATGAAGAGATTCAATTTCCCCTTCAATCATTGCAGCTTCTAGGCACTCATGCAGATCTTTAAAGCCATTAACCTGGAGTGGATACTGGCCAAACATTTCTGTGTTTTCAAATTTTTTACCTTCACATAAGAAATTAAACAGTTAAGGTTTTAGGAACAAACATTTACCTTTAAAAGCCCCTAATAATCCTAGGTCACCTAACCTAGTCTACTGAACAATACCGACATTTTCTTATTGAACTATTCAATATGTATGAAAACAAGTTACTCAAAGTCACTGGAATGTAGTATTGAAAATTACTTTCCTCTTCAGCCTGTTTTTTGTACTGTTTTTCCAACTATTGGTAATAAGCAAAACTCCAAATGGCTTGGCACCACAGATGTATGGGAAGTCTTACACATATAAATCAAAGTCCTCCTCCTGCAAATAGCAGCTCAGTAATACAACCCTACATTGTATCAGCAAAGTCGATGGAATTGCTGGTATGAATCGACCCTTTGTATAAGTACATTTTGCAAAAATAAACCACAAAAGAGAACATTCATGATTTCTGTCCTGAAAAAAAGATCATAATTTGCTAACAGTGTATAAAGATGTAAGCTCAAACATGAGGACAAATATGGGTGACAAAGTGGTTTCAATTTATTTCATCCTAAAGTCAGTAACAAGTCTTATATCTGCCACTTTCTTTTCATTGGTTTGGTTTTTACATCTCCTCAGTTAAGAAGAGAACATGGTGAGTGAAAGTACGCAAATGGAAAAGAGCAAGAATGCTAGCTAGTAGCAAGGAATCTGCAGAATGGTTTTGAAATCTGACAACAAATCATTAGATATGCTGTTCCAGGACGAGAAACAACCCGGCAGCCACTTTATGAAGATTATAGCTGCTTCATACAGATGCTTCAAATGCATCTCAGGAGTCGTTCTCTCTCGGTATGGGGGATAGAATCACCAACATTAAAAACATTTTCACAACTGCTGGTCTCCTGGAAATAGAGTATGCCGAAGTTGTGCAGATCTACTAACTTTATGCAGATAAGATAAAGGGAAGCTTGCTGTACAGTCTCTTCTTCCTCAGTACTCTCTCTGACACTGCCCTTGAGCAGGTTTCCAGTGACTTGATTTCAACAAATCGTACTTTTAAGAGGGTGAGTTATCCATACCAGAAATTGTGCAGAAGAAAATGCAATAATTGAAATTTCAAACTGCATTAAATGAAGCAGAGAGAGTGCAAGAGACTAGCTCAACGAAATACAGTAATTTGCCTTCTGTATACCATTCGTAAGTGGCAAAAGAAGTGCCCTGATAATAATTTCCTGCAAGCATTTTTGCTCAGCATGTCACCCTAACTTCTACTGCACTTTAAGTACATATGCTCAGCTCCTGAAAGTTATCAGAACAGTCTTTCTGGACCACTGCAGCTCACTTTTACCTTCAGACTCATATTCTCAGGAAAAATCTTTTGTCACAGACCGAATGCATATTCTCCAGGTGTACTTGTGCAGAAGTAGCTAAAATGCTACAACTGCATCATTTACCTGTGTACTTAGACAAGCACTGAACAGACACAAGCATAGAAGTCCAAGTAAATTCAGATGCATACCTTCAAGTACACCTACTGCTAGAAATCGTCCATAAAATAACTCCACCATTGGGTTCTTTGGTTTCTCTCCATCCCTGAAAACAGAAAGTGTGTTAGTGCAAAAAATCAAACACAAAGCTACGAACTTTTATAAAACTGAGTAGAATATTCTGAATTCATTATGGAAATGCTGCCTATTTTACTCAGTTACTGTTCATTAAGTTTCGTACTTTCCTCTAATGACAATAACAATGATTCACATATTTGCAATGGTAAGTATATTCTGAAAATTAAGTTTTAGAAGTGCTTCATTCTAGGAAAATTTATGTAAATCACATTCTATTCTTGAGTGGTTAAATTGTACAAAACCCTTGTAAAAACCTATTTTCTGCAACACTCTAGAAACAATTATGTATTCAAAAGGCAGTTTACAGATGCTTACTTAAAGAAATGACGAGTATTACTTCTGAGAAGAGAAGTATACTGAACATTTTGATAAGAAAAAGCAAACCAAACAAGCAAAAATCCACTTCTCACTGTATGGCTGAAAACGATCCAACAGAGTTGGACAGAGAGCTAGAAAAAAAAAAAATCTTACCTCTCTTCTTCAGCTTTAATTTGGAAGGCATCTTCTAGCCAATCTAATAATTTGTGTGTAAATTCACTGACATCTTGCTGTTGAAAAATATAAAATGATGAGTGTATGTTCACATACATAACAGAATACAATGAGGTGTCACCTTAGAAGATCAGTATAGCAGTAACCCCCCCCGCAAGATCTTACAAAAAAAATAAAATAAAAAAAATATCACACTATGTTTAAGACTATGCCATGACTGGTTTTTTTATGGGTGGCTCTTAGAGCACACTAAGGCTCTGGTGTTCCTCAGCCATTACACTATCCTGTGATCCTTATTACTTGGGCTCAGCTTTCATACCATGTTAGTCCAAAGGCATCTTTTGAATTCCATTGTTCAAAATCTTTGGTATCTAACAAGTGGTGACTAATATTACTTTCATCGAGCACTAAATTCAGCATGCTGTTGTAATTAAACACCTTAGCTATATAACTTCATGTGGGAAAAATAAAGCACCTGAAGAAACAAAAATGTTTCTCAGAAAAGCAAAATATACCCACTATGATTTAGGCAAGTATCCTGAATATAAATATTAGGACCCTCCAAAACAATATCTACATACAGTATACTAGGACTGTAGCAGCCCTGGATGTACTGTTAGATCAGAAGAATAAAGCTCTTTCAAAACCCACAGATTTAGAAGCTAAACTAAACCCTAAAATCAAGAATGTGGAATTATTTGTTAGTTTCTAAAATAATAGGAAGAAAGTAATAGTCAAAATAATAGACAATAAAATAGTTGCACTGTCTGGAATTTTTTTATTTTTTATTAATAGAAGTTACTAGAGCTCATGTAGTATTAGACAAAAAGCTCAAAGACTGATAATTGGAAGGTTTTTTCCTGTGGACATTTTGAATTTTTGTTGTCCATTTTAAGTATTTCCTATTGCCAGATGACTGTATGAAAACACACATAAGCTTGAATAAAAGTACACAGAAATCACCTGCTTCTTGATGGGTCAACATATTTTCTCTTCGAACCAACTAGAAGTGCAAACAGGTACCTCAATTCACGCATGAAAGGTAGATTCCTATGTTCCTGTATTTGAAGAAGAATTAAAAATGTTTAACAAAGTGGTAACAAAAATCTACTTTACAGAAGTGTTACCCAATGAACTAACCGTATATCCAGCCAATCACCATAGTAATATATAAGCTTATTTATAGTACTACCAAGGCAGTGTTGCACGCTTTTTACTTGTCAGTTTTACAAAATAATATAGTTCTAGGGGAGGGGAAGTTACATTTCAGCAACTGAAAGCTCCCTGAAACGATGTGCCTGTTTGACTTGAAATGGGGCTGAATGGACAAGCAAAAAGCTCAGTTACATTTAAGACAGAACTGTTGTTCCTGAGACTTACAGAGCCTGAAGTAATGCACTGCAACGATACGCACCGATTTTACTGAAATTAGTATTCCTCTATATCTCTAACAGAATTTCTTGTGAGCCGACACACTGCCTAGTATCTTTTTAAGCTTATTTTTTACTGAAGACTAACTTTATAGGGTGTACACAAATCATATTATTTCTTTTGACAGAAGTAAGGGAAATAACCTGCTCTCCTTTCTACTTTCGGGGTTTTTTTGTTTTGGTTTGGTTTTGGTTTTTTTTTTTTTTTTTTTTAAGAATAGTGCATGGGGAATATCAAGTTCTTTTTCTGGTTTCTGGGAGAGAAGCAGAAGAAATACTTTCTGCCTGTATAATGAAAAACAAGTGAACTGAAACACAAATCCATCATACCAGAGATTAAACCACAGGTTACAAATGCTGTGGAGATGGGGTATCACTCATGCTCCTGAGTAGATAGTTGACAAATACTTGTGAAATTAAAACCCACATAATGCCCTGTCCTAAACTTGTGTTTAGAACAAAGTATCATCCAAAGGCAGCACAGATGTCAGATGCTGGTCTAACTGGAATTACCTGATGACAAACTATTTCACATGCTCATCAAACAGCAGACTTGTTTAGTCACTCCTATGTCAATCTAGTATGCTTAGAGCTTTTTGTACATAAAGTCTCTTTTATTTCAGCTTTAAAAACTGTGCGTAGTGAACTGGAATATGTTCTGCATAATACCTAAAAAATACTTCCAGTTAAATAAATTCCAAAGTTTTACTTGCTCTTCCAGTCTACCTTGCAAAACACCTGCCAAATATAAACAACGTTCACAGAAAAGACTGAAGACTTCGTCAAATGCCGCCCTAATTCAGCATTAAATCATCATAATTTAAGAATAAAATCAGTCTCCTATTTACATACTTAAAGCACAACAAAACAGGGAAACAAACTGTGAAAGTAATTTTTTGTCTTATTATTTTCATCAAGTTATCTATTAAAAACTAATACAATTTCAAATTTAGATACAGATATATTTTATCAAGATGCTTCAATACCAGTGATAATTCATATGCATAATACAGATGATTGATCACAGAATACTCTAGATCTCACCTTCCTTTTGTTAAATCTGAAGTACATAGGCATTGAATATTAATTATTGCATTACTTACCCAAATTTACACTACTAATTTGCCTGAGTTTTAAGCATACTTGTAGCTTCAGGCTGAACAACTGGCTACTGATGTCAGTAGGATTACTCAGAACAAATATGTCTCTAAAGCCTATAAAAGTTCTCTAAAACTAGAAAAATTCTATTTGTTTTTTGAGAAAGCTCCATTTAATGCATTAGGATGATCCTTGACCAGATTATGTGGGCATTACCATAAAAACCAGTGATTCTGACTAAACAAAGCCCAAAATCTTCAAAAGGACATAAGCCAGTCCCCAGGACAAAGTATGCAGTTCCACAAAGGACTTGTATATTAAAACAAAAGAACTAATAAAGTAATCACAGCACATGGCTGTAAATTTTAAAGCATATTATAGGTGCAACAACGCGCAAAAAAAAAGATTATAATCAATCTTAAAATAAAAACTGTACAGCAAGTTCATAATCTAAAACATTCTCTATTTTATCGCCTATCCTGCCTGCAAAAATAATTTCTTAATATGTTGATGTTGGAATAATGTATTATTAAGAAAAGCTTCTAAAGCAACCTACATGTTTAATACATAGCAAACATTCATTATTGCCAATCAGCAGGCCAGGACACTGGCATAACGATAATGTTGAAACAGGGGGAAGGATGTGCTAACCTGTAGCACAGTAACCCACTTCCTTGGATAACAAAACGTTTCCTGAAGATACCATTGAGGCCAAATGTGTAGCTGGCCTCATTGCGCACAGCAAAAAATATCTGTTCATATGACAGCAAGAGGTAAGAGAACTGGCAGAGCAAAGAGGCTGCAGTAACTACAGAGCACCGTATTTGTTCTACCAAAGGAAGCTGAGGAACACACCAAGGAAGAAAAATTAATTTCAAAATTAAAAAGAACAAAAACAGATTGGAGATTTTAAGTGGATGCCCAAGTTTACAATCCAGAAAAACAAAGTCCAATTAGCTGAGGCAAACAGGATAGGGTTGTTGTTTGGTTTGGATTTTTTTTAAAGTCAAAATTTATACCAATGACTTCTGTGTTAAAAATTTTACATGCCAAATTATTAATAGCATTTGGATTCAATATATTGATAGGAAAGGAAAAAAACACCCCACCATGCAAGATTCCCTGAAGTACAACCACATGCTTTAATTCTAAATCAAGAGATTGTCACGACCTTAGCATTAAACTCTACTTTCCACCAACTGGAAGAACAACAGGATGTAAACCAAAGTCTTGAAAATCTGGGAATATTAAAACTTGGTCTTTGTTTGCAAGGAAATGTGATCCTAGGGAATGTCAAGTCACATGGTACTTAATACTAGGTTAAAAATAAAAACCAAACCAAAACCAAGTCGAGATAGTTTTAAAACAAGTAAGGAGATGGAAGTAAATTACATGGCTTTTTTTTTTTTTTTTTCCTCGGCTGGTAGCTTATATTACAACTTTAAGCCAATTTGCCTCTACCTGCCTTCACCTTATAAAGAAATAAAAGCACCATATTTAGGGCATCCATGCTTATTTCTTCTACTTGTCTAAGTTACAACAAGTGAAGTGATCTCTTCTCCTAAATTCTCCCCACAGCATCTTTCAACACTAAGACAATCCTTTTTTAGCTGTAGACAAAACAGATGAGTACATTATTAATAATGTTAGTTCATTCTGGAATTTAGGTTAACAAAGGAGAGGCTACGAACTACTGCCATAGATTCTTACTAGCAGGCTTGCAGAAAGAGAGGTTTCTGCACAAATCCATATACTTGCCTGGTGTCACACCATTTCACACAGCCTTACTATTGTCTGTCATGGTCAGTATTTCTAAGAAATAGCATTTTGGAATTGCTAAAGGCATTCAGCTGCTAGTTTCAATGCTTGGGCAAGACGTTTTTCAAAGACAACAGCTTGTTTTTATCTATTTCATACCACCTCCTAGATGCCAACTGCTTTTTACACCCTGAAAAATGAAGGTAAAGGAGTACTGGAGGACATTACTAAAACAAATTATATGACGAATAAAGAAATACCAGGCAGAAAGTCAATCTAAAAATCAAAAAATGAGTATTTCTGTACAACTGTTTGGTAAAGCATGACTTCATCCTGTCTTTCTTACTAAAATACACTGTCCTGTCACCCTCCTGTGACATGTTCCCAATACTACCCATACTGTACCTACACACCATCTCATGACCTAATGCAAACATTTAAAAAAAAAAAAAAAAAAAAGAAAAAAGAAAAAACGGTGACAAATTGCTCTTTGAACAAGGTGGGAGAGCAAGGGAGAAATTACACAGCTCTGACTGAACATGCAACTTCCCTTTTATGGTACGTACCTAGAGGCTTAGAAAATTGACACTATCTTCTCTAGGTCTGTTTTCTTTTGCTTTTTTAATTGCAGATCTTTCTTTCACTAGGGAACATTCCAGTCAAGCTTGAAGTGCCGAACAACTAAGAATAGACCAACACCACACTCTCTTTTTAAAATCCAGAAGAAAGGGGTAAAAGGCAATAGTCCAATTTCTGAATACAGAAAAATTCACTGCTCTGTAAAGCCTTGCTAAAAATCAGGGCATCGAGTGCCTTCATGCTTCATATGGCCACTTCCTCTTCCCATTTCTTCCTTTATTTCATAACATAGAAAACAAGGTGCCCCCATGTATCTCTCCTTAGAGGTCACCCATGAAAGAAGAAAAATTG
>NW_009260028.1:417047-426788 GCF_000687185.1 Egretta garzetta | reverse complement strand
GCTCAGTGACTGAGGTTGCAAGAAACCTGAGCCAAGGCCCACCCCCTCTCCAATCCCATATGAGTACAAAAATTTGGGAAAAAAAAAACCTTGGGAAAATTTATGCTTACAATCACCTCATTAAAAGGCCAGAAGAGACAAGCTAATAACCAAAAGCTTAATCTCAGATCACGAGTGACAAGTAATTAGCATCCCCAAAAACCTAATGAAGTTGCCACACTAATGATGCTGTTTGACAGATCAAAACCATGTGAGTAACTGAAAAGCATGCTTGTAGCTGCACAGTGTGAGGGGTCTAGAATAAAATACGTTTCTTAACACAAGCTCCATCCACATCAGAAATGCTCACCCACTAGCAGCAGTGCTGCTACAGCTCTATCAGCAAAGCCCTTCCACTGAACCTGGTTTAAAAGCAGCAATGCACCAAGCAAACTCTGCCTCTCTCAACAACCTGCCCCATACTCTACTCTGGAGCTAACTTATTTTACCTAAGATCCATAAAAGGAAGCTCAGAGAAATGCTAATTGGCACCTATAAAAACCATGCCAATTTGAGCTAAAGAACAGTGCAAAATTCAATTACAAGAGAGAAATGCCTTTATCAGCCACTAGGGGAAGCTGGCTTCTAGTTTTACCTTTTGGTTTCGGGGCAAGTCTTGAGCATTTGCAGGAGGATTGAAATTCAAAACTAGTCTTCGAAACTCCAGTAGGTTAAATAATGACTGAAAAGGAAAAAAAGAAAATTAATAAACGTTTAAGCATTTCTGTAAACAATACAAAATTCTTCCAAATGTGCCTTAGTGAACTAAATGAAATGTCAAACACATGAAATGCTGAAGTTTCATTTCAGCTGTATTATTTCACTTAACATTGTGAAACATATTTTCGACAGAAGACAATTATTTTTGATTAAGCTGTTTTCTTAGCAAAAAAACCCTTCCTTACAGTTAATCACATTAATCAGAGCAATAATTTTAGATGAGGGGTAAGTTACTTTTTACAAGAACTTTATTAATTGTATAATGGTCAGTTTTCAAAACACAATTAAAGCCTGTTTAGCCATGAAAATTCATCTTGTAGCTCTTCTGTCATTACCTCCTAAGTGCACAGAGAGTACATTTGTATATGCAACTTAAATCCACTTGCAATTATCTGGTTTGCATTCTGTCCACTCCTCCTATTATTATAGGATTTGAATACTGTACATTAGAGCAAGGAATTTGGATTATACATCTTTGCAGGTAAGGAGCTGATAACATTCTCATTTTACGATCAGTAAGACATGAAAACAGGTGTCTACAAATGCACCCACAGAACCCCACAGCATAACACAGAGCCTGAAGCTAAGAGAGTACAAGAACAAGACAACTCCCAGGTTGCAAAAATAAAAGTCCAAAGCAGTGGCTGAGAACTGAAGTCCTTAGCACTTGTGTAACTGCAGGCAGAAAGCACTTTAACTAAGGTTCACTTCATTACCACAGATTAGCATTTTAATGAAGAAAGGGTAGCAGAAGAGGTCTAAAGTATTTTAAATGTGCCCATCAGAGAAGCACAGGAAAGATTTGCCCTCCTATTCATCCCCTTTGGTTTTACTATGTATAATTAACTTCCCCCCAACCCGATCACATATTGCTATTTATTTTGGAAAGGCAGAGCTTCCCCACCCCAGCAATAAACTTTGATCCCACAACTTGTCTTACACAGGTAAAGACTGGAGTTACAGACCACAGCAGGTTTAATAAGATTTCAAACCCTCAGCACCAATAAAGTGAAAATCAAATTGTGAAGAGGCACTGCATTTATTCTAATAATTTAGAACATGTTGGTAGGAAAAAAATGTTTGTCTGAAATTGCAACATTCCTGACTCTCCTCATGAAAGAACCTGTACCAAGTTTAACCTCTTCCCATGCTCCACAGTACACTGCATCTCCAGCAAAATGAAAAGGCTAAAGTTGTCTTTCCTAATTTTTTCGGTTTAAAAATAAAATAATAATAAAAAAAAAAATCAAAAACAGCAACCAAAAAAGATCTTTCTGACCTTGCTAAATCAACACAGACAATTAAGTAGTCAAACTTTTTTTTTTTTCCTGCTTTGCTGTTCAAAATACAGGTTCCCCTTTTATCCATCCTTGCAGAGAAGGGAGATTAAAACACAGAGTCCTTTGTTTACTTACTCAAAGCATAGAAAATGTTAATATTTAATTCAAGTGTCATTCTAGAAGTTGATACTAATTGAAGTTATGCCTCATGATGTAACAGCACTCCACTGGTGTGCTCTTCATCAAGCAAAACATAGCAATGTCGTACGTACAAAATAAACCAGCTGCTGAAATGTAATGTCCAAAGACTAACTTCTCTCCATGACTAATCCAACTGCCATCAAAGTGCCAAGTAGCTGAGCTGGCCAATTTCATAACACAGACACATGAATTAAGTACAGAAAACTGTACTAAAGTTTAGAATTTTTGCCTGGCATTCAATCTGCCAGTTTTTCACAAAACTTGTATTTCTTTAATCCAGGAACTCTAAACTGTGAATGTGTAACTCCGTGCCTTATTAAGCTGAACAAACCTATTTCTGCAAGCTGCTGAGAATAATTATGAGAATTGTCTGATATGCTCTTTTCTTCTTTGACTTTGTTCTACTCAAAATTTTTTATGCAAGACATTTAGTTATTACAGTTTTCTCCAAAACAGCTTACGCTATGAGTGGTTGTACTGAGATGCAGCAGAACATTCACGGTTAGTCTACTGCCAACACCACTAATGCTAACAGGACAGTATCATGTTGTAGCTTTTGTATACTGAGCTAAATCAACTTCAGGAAACTTTTATCTTCATTATACTCCATCTAGGTGCAGAACCCAGCATTTGGTCTCATTAAATTTCATGCCACTGATGATCGCCCAATGCTCTACTCTATCTAGATCCCTCTGCAAGTTCTCTTGTCCCTTAAAAGAGTTAACAGCACCTCCCAGTTTGTTATCATCAGCAAACTTGCTAATGGTGCATTCGACTCCTGCATCCAGATCATTGATAAAAATATTGAACAAAGGTCCTACTAAATCATGGGGCACTGGACAATTCTGCCAGAAATGCTGTCACCCAATGATCAGAAATCTCTGGGCCCTCCGATCCTGCAATTAACACATGAGTGGAAACTGCAGGGTCTTTACCAAAGTTTATGTTTGGGTTATGGTGTTGCAGAACTGTTGATTTTGCAGCACTTATGAACAGAATAAAAAAGGGTGTCATTTTAAAAAAAAAAAAAAAAAAAAAAAAAGAGAAGATAATTTCCCAGAGGTATGTATAAACAAGTATACAATAGGCATGCCTGAGACCAATCGATTTTTGTGCCCCAAGTACCTCAAGGATGAGCCTACGGTTCTTCCAGAGGTAAGGAGATAGAAATGAGCTCACCTAAGCCCTCACTGGAGCAGAGACCTGCCATGGCCAGCCACCCCAGGGCTTCAGAAAGGAGATAGGCAAAACAATTCCCAATCTGCCCAGCCGTCTGCTGGCCAGGCTTCCTACACCCAGGGCAGGCGATGCCATGGAGCAGAAGCTGTTCTTCCGCAGCCACCAAGAGAGCCACAGCAGAGACTGTCCCTGGCCCGAGTGCCACCCACTGGCCCCCAGCCTTCCAAACACATTGCATGGGGCAGCACTTGATCTCTCACCCACTTGGCTTCAGCAACAGAAAGGTGTCAGGAGTCCCAGTGCAAGAAAACACGCTGGATCTAAAAGGCAGATACTTCGTATCTACTGGCCTCGATCAAATAGGCTTAAATTTACCAATGTAAAGCATGCAAAAGTTGGGCATGCAAGAAAAATTCTCTAAAAGGTGGGGATTTGGGTTTTGGGTGTTTTCCCAGTGTATTTAAACCTATTTAAAAAGCTGTCACCTGAAAACTTGACCAAGCTAAGGCTAAGATAAGCTATAACAACTCAAATTATCATGAAAATCAACAGATTTTCAGAATGCCTCCACCCTATTATGTCAATTTGGGGACGGAACAAAAGAGTAAATGAAAATGAGAACGAACAACAACAAAAATCCAACATCAGTTTAGGGTGTTCAAACTAACGGTGCTGAATGACAACAGCCATACTGTGGCTTTCCCCTGCTATAGGTGGTGATGATGCAGACGTATTTTCTGTCATGCCAGAAAGAGCTAGGTAGAGTTGTAGCTTCAAGACTAAGATAATACAAACATTCACTTCTCTAAGTAATGTCTACCCTCATTATATAGAGTCCAAACACAGTTTCAGAATATAAACTGCCTTTGTTTCACCTAAACCACCCTGCCTATCCCTTTTTCCCCCTTTAATGTCTAGGATTATCAAATATAAGGACCTTGGCAGAATTTAGGTTGCCTGAGTAAAGGATTAATTCTTAACATTCAATAACTGTGATGCTACATTAATACTGCAAGAATATAAATTAGTCAGCATATTAAATTCATAAAAGCTTGGCATGCAACAGAGATCATTAGGAGCTGCAAGCAGAGTCCTAAAATAGTAAAGGTACTGACATCAACCATACTTGGAATAAGAAAGCAGTACTTCTGTGTCTAGATAAAAGATGACCTATCAAGCTGCTGCACAGAGCTTTAGACAGGCTCTCTCTGATGGATTCTTGCAAGTTCTGTAAGCTCAAGGCACTAAACCTAGCTGTTTCAGTAGCAGATGTATGAAAACCTTTTGGTTTGACTAGCAATTTTGTATTTTTTTTTCCAGAACAAAAAAGCAAAAAAAATTGTACAAGAACTGGGGAATTTTAATATTGATCACCTTTCTACAGGTTTACATGAAAACCATGACTTTATAATGCTATTAACATAGCCATCTATGGGGGGACAGTGATCACTGCTCAGGGACGGGCTGGGCATCAGTCAATAGGTGGTGAGCGATTGCATTGTGCATCACTTGCTTTGTATATTCTGTATATTCTATTATTATGATATTGCTTTTTTTGCTCTACTGTTTTATTAAAGTGTCTTTATCTCAACCCACAGGTTTTACCTTTTTTTCCGATTCCCTCCACCATCCCATTGGGGCGGGGGGGGGGGAAGAGGGGGAGAGGAGTGAGCAAGCAGCTGTGTGGTGTTCAGCTGCCTGCTGGGTTAAACCACAACAGTAACCAAAACCTAAATATATCACATCAATACAGCTTGAAAAGCAACTCTCCGGCAGGGGGAAAGAAAAGTATGGATTCCTACAGAGCTCCTACATGACATGCTTCAGGTACTGGCATTTAGCTAAAACATTATCTTGTGCAAGTTGAAAGCTTATATATGCATTAACACATCGCAACACCCATTTGCCTCATTTAGTCACCTGGGGCCTTTTATACATTTCCAATTTTACATTTATTCAGATTCTAATGCCACAAAACAGAGACCATATCTACCTTCATTTTGTATACCAAGCAGAAAACAATCTTAAAGAATGAATACATTACTATTGTTCTAAAAATAAAAAGCAAAAATAGAGCTCTGCCTATGTCATTAAGTATATTATTTGGAATACTTTGACTCTGCCAACATGACAAATCAGACTTACGTTCTCATTTCACTTTATAAACAGTTTTGGTGGTTTACTGTATACAGAGCTACTTTTAGTGGCGTAGCTCGGCCATTATTAGGGTTAACTTGTTATTCAGGCCAATAATCTAAACCAAAGAAAACGCAGAATGCTGTGGAATGTATGCTCCCACCTGCAAACATTACCATACGTTCCTTCCAATAACACCAAGAACTATACATTTACTAGTTATCAATATTTTAAGTGCCAAGGGTTCAAAATAAAGTACTTCTAAATACTGCACTTAGGCTTATTAGTGACTTAACATTCCTGCATGCCTCAGACTGAATGTTAGTGTCCAGCAAAGCTCAATATTGCAAAAACATAAGCAACTTCACTGGCAACTAAGTCCACTGCTCTCCAACTTTCAAGTCTTTTGGACTCTATGCCATTGACTTGGGAGAATCACTTCTCCCTCCCTCATTAAGGCCTTCCCCACTTTTTCGATTTGTTGACCTATTTTACTATTGTACCTTTCAGTTCATATTCTTGAAATTACTTCTCTCACATCAATGTACATGAAGCAGCTGTTTGTCATCGCTGCACTGGCTGCTCCGCTCCTGCGCTATGCTCCGTTCCACCCAGCACCTCCTTATAACTCACACTGGGGCTACTGCTGCTCCACTTGTACACATCTTATTCATGGAGTGCTAAATCCCGCTTTCAGAATAGAGGCTAATGACAGGCATTAAATGTCATCATCAGGCCCTCATTTGCATGGCAGTAAAAGTCAGCAAGCATAAATACAACAAGAATTCTTTCTATAATGCTTAAACTAAAAGAAAACTGACTGCTATATGTATATGCATATTAAACACATTTTACTTACAGTATAGAAAATAATTAGTGTAACAAGGCTATAGAGAATATTAAATATGTTTTGTCTTAAGCACACAGCAGCCCTGTGTGTTGTCTTCTACCTTTCAGAGAAAAAAAAAAAAAAAACCCTTAAGAAAATGAGGAAGTCACCCAAAACATATTCCTGACATTGCTTCTTTCCATACACTGAGAACCTGGACCAGTTAAAAGCCTTCATGAAAATCCTTGCATTCTTTAGAGAATTGCATGTAAGGAAGAGGGAAGGAAAGAGAGGAAATCAGCTTCAGAGCTGGGACTTGAGCAGGTTCCTGTTCAAACTTCGTTGTGAAAGTATAGGAGGAGGAGTTTTTCCTCTCTCCCTCTCTGAAAAAACCCTCCTACAGACAGATAGGACACTACCTCATGGCTGAACGTCAACAGAACCACCCCACATGTACAGTTGCAGCAGTCAGGAAAACATTTAGCATTTTCAAAGTCACAGAGAGATTCAATCCCAGCTCTTAAAAGCTTCATAAAGTATTTCAAAAAGGACTTTTTTATTTATAAACAGCATTTTATTTATAATCAGCGTTCCAAAATGCTGAAAAGCAAGGTACAAAATGCAGCTTTAAACTGTCATGTTTTGCTTTTCCAGAAGGCTGAGGTATAACATGGAAGAAGATGGAAAACAGCTTTCATACTGTTTGATCTAGAAAGTCAAACTAACTTAAGACCTCTAGCAGACTTGGGCTAAGTCAACGTTTTAAACAAACAGCTCACCATGGTATTACCAGCCCACATTTAGAGAACATGTACTTGTTTATAGCAACAAACTCGGAACATTACTGCAATTCAGAAGACCGATAACTATGATATGAGATGTGTCCAGAAGAATTCATTTTATACTTGCATCTTGGCACATACTAAAAAATGCCATTCAACCACTCCTCTACTACATGTTCAAAGCAAGGAAAAAAAAAAATTTGTTAGGACATAAAATAACAGCCAACATTTCCTTACATGGTTACAGTTTTCAACTTCTTGCCTAAATGCACAACAACACGAAATAAGTTTGTGGTATAACTTTAAACACCACACCTAACCAGTGCAATGGCTTTATGCCCTTCTGAGCCTAGGAACTGCACATAGGACCACAACCCAACACTTACTCTGTATCCTTAATTTTAGTTAAATGAACAACTACTTATGAGTCAAAGCTAAAGCCATCATCCATTAAAGTTTTCCAACCCTTCGCAACAGAAATTTTACACATTAAATACCGCTAAATATAAGGTAAGAGTTTGAAAAATCGCACAAACAACCCAAGGGAACTGGAGACCACAGAGAAGAATAAAAAGCAGGGAAAGGAGCATCTTGTCAGCAAATATCATAGGATGACTAAACTTGGAAGTGACAGGTCGATCTTTACTCAACAGGGGAATAGAGGGAGTGACGGAGGGAAGGAAAGCAAGAAACTAGATTTCCAACATCATTATTCTTCTGCCCATGAAACTCTACAGAATAGTTTATATCATATCCCCCCACCCCACCCCTGCTCCAGGCTGTTCCACAGAGAAAAGTCGAAAGAAAATACTCCACCAATGACCATTTTAACTCAAACAGAGATTATGCACTGGGTGTTCTTCAGCACGCAGCCTTCCATTGCATGCCCAGGGAAGTGAGGGAGTTGCATACAATGTACACATATGCAGCTCTTATTATATAATGCTAGGCTTTTTGGTAATAAAGCACTACCACATCATCCATCACTATCTTTTCCATTCAACACGATAAACAGGAGAAACAAAACAATGCAAAAGTTAGATAGTTCTAGTAGGCTGCTTCAAAGATGGTAAGAACAATAGCTGAGCCACCAACTGGGAAGAAAATACTTCCTTGCTTCTCACCCATCAAGCTGGCTTGCTTCTTCCCAGAACTAAAAGCTTGGGATCAAAAGAGATCCTAAGCCCAAATATATTGACATCAGAAACAAGAAGGCTGCTCCTAAACACAATGCAACAAAGTAAAATGCCAGAAGTGGTCTTATGGACCCTGAAAATAAAAGTTAAAGAACAGTCATAGAAATTTATGCTTGCAAGATGGTAGTTTGTTAATTCTTTGTTCTGCAAGCTATGCACTTTTGGGGAAGGAAAAAAATAATAAAAAATGTGTCATTTTTGAATGACTAACCAGACTGACAGACTCCAAGAGAAAAGAGTGTGGAGATGCCAAACCCCAGCTGTCCTGCTGAGATAACTCATTTGGTAAAGGGAGGAGCTACAATCTGGACAGGCCCTTGGGAAATCATGGGACCCAGGAAAACGCTCCACCTCCTACTTTAGGAATGGGACTGGGGGGAAGGGGAAATAGAGCAGCATTTACAATATAACTTTCATGTGATTCCCCAAACACTTTCTTCCTTCCATCGCAAATCTGTCTTAGAGCACTGAGTGGACGATATTTGCTAAACAAGCAACTACTTGGTATCTCCCACAACACCTTTTTCAAGGGGCAAGTACTACCAGGGCATTATTTCTCACACATGACTGAAACCCTAACTTGGAACTCCAAAAGACAGTCTCATGCAATGTCTTAAAGCAAAACACCTGGGAGACAACAAGCCGACAGACACGATTCCAATAGCGCATCCGTGCCGTAAGAGTTACCTGCCTTCTACATTCTATGTCCTGCAACCACTTAACTTGTGCTCAGCATGACACAAAGGAGCTGCTTCACAGGCTTGGTAAATGTATTATTTATAAGCCATTTTCAGACTATAAACTCTTAAATCCAAGGAAAATTGTGAAGTTACCTTCTTACAAGGGAGCTGCTGAAATCTACTGCAAAAAAGGAAGTAAAACCATGTAGCAGTACATTCCTGTTTTGTTTCTTTCAAGAACATTGTATCTTAAGTTCTATTTCAAGAGCAGAAGATATATGCAGTTACAATAATGAGAACAAAAAAAAAAAAAAAAAAAAAAAAAACACCACCACACAAGCAACCTTCTAGAAATATTCTAAACCCTCAAGGTTTAGGGATCCTTCCATAAAAATTAATCTAACTAAACAGTAGCAAAAGCATGTATGGGTGAACTCCTGTCAAAAATACAGGTTTATTACAAGTTCAAGAGGAGGTGGGAAAATCGTTGAGGGACTTGATTCTTTTCTTGGCAGGTAAGGAAAAAGTGAACATGCTTTAGTACAGTTCTATTTTGACATATTTTCTTCGGGACTCAGTTTTAAACTCAAGTTCTTATCAAGCCAGAAGTCTTTAACAGCAAGACAGATTTTTAGAAGCTATGCTGTGGAAAAGTTATTACTGTTCATTCTAATGATGCTGAACATAACTGTTAGTTCC